>NC_072478.1:17539097-17847203 GCF_027574615.1 Eptesicus fuscus
CTGTGGGAGGTGTTAGTGTCAGGTTAATAACAGGCATCTGATTAGCATTCATTTGCATACGCCACACTTCCCTGCCCTTCCAACCGGGTTGGGCGGGGTTGCAAAAGGAGGGCTGGGCTGGATCCAGCCGGCTGGGATTAGTAGCCAGCTGTCCCCTCCTGGGCGGTAGCTGAAACCCAAACTGGGGATTAGCCAGGTTTTCGTTCTCTGCCTGGTGCCGGGGGCGTTTCCCAGGCCTCACCTGTGCTGGTGTGTCCGGTGGCCGCCTCGGGAAGGCAAGACAGGCCTGAGGTCAGCGTCAGTCAGCGACCTGGCCTGCAGCCGGTCCTCCTGACCCACAGAGGCCTCAGGCGAGTGCTGGGGCTGTTGACCTTCAGACCCCTGAGCACTCTCTCTGGACTGAGGCCGGCTTGGAAGACAGCAGGGAAACTGAGGCGGGCAATGTCGCCCGTGCCAACCTTATCAACCTTCTTGTTCTCCCCACCTCCCAGAGTCCAAGAATGACCTTAGCCCCCAGTCCCACCTGGTAGCCCGTGGGGGAGGGGGCAAAAGGAGACAAGGTCACCTGTTGGTGGGTGGGGAAGGAGTTTGCGCTGGAGGAGGGGGCGGGGGCTGGTTCCCAGGCCTCCCAGAGCCGGGTCTGGCTGTTCCCACGGGTGCCCCCGCGGCAGATGGGCCCAGACCTCTTTGTCCCTGGTCCTCAGCCGCCACAAGGTCAAATGTCACCGCGGGGCCACGGGCAGGGGTCAGGGGGGTGGATCTGGACCTCAACTACCCCCACTTGCAGGCGGGGCTCCGGGGGGGGAGGGTGCATGGCCAGTGGAGCTACTGGGCAGGGGGCAGGGCGGCCACCTGGGGTTGGACCTACTGGAGGGTCTGGGATCTGCAGCAGATCTTCTAACTTTAGTCTCCAATCCAGCCTCAGTCAGTCGCTTCTGAGCCCCCCTCCCCCAGACTTGTGTCTCTCAAACCTGCATTCCCTGCCTCCTCCCTTCCCCAGCCCCACTCTGATTCTTTCCTGATCCTTCTCTCCCTCCCTTCTAAGTCTCCCTTTCTGAAACCCCTGTTTTCCCATCAAGGATCCTAGAAGATCTAGGCCAGGGAACTAGGATCCCTGTCCTCACCCCAAATAACTAGCCAGCACCCCCACATTCCCAGGCAGCCCCAGAACCAAAGGGTCCTCTCTAACCACCCAGGTCCCCCTCCCCCAGCAAGGCTTACAGAGCGGAAGTCCACTCTAGTTAGACGCATGGCAAGTCCTTGCTCAGGTCTAACCCTAGTCCTTCTTGCTCTCTGTACCTGTTGAAACCTTCCCCACCTTCCATCCAGCCCGACCCACCCTGGGGGGCCCAGAGCCCCAGAGCTGGAGGACTGTGCTGGCTTCCCCAGGGCCTTGGTATCCTTTTAAGTGTTGCAAGATTTCTAAGCAACCCCCTCCTTCCCAGGATGCTTCTTCAGATGTCTTCTGGAGAGGGGGTGCCTTCCCCAAGAAAGGAGGGCATTGGAGCCTCAGGGACAGAGGGCACTGCTTTCCTGCCTCTATAGCCCTCAGAAGCCCAGCCACATGGCCTCGTGTCTGACTCTGGGCAGGGCAGGGCAGGGCAGGGCAGGGCAGGAGAAAAGGCTTGGCGACTGGACCTAAGGGACTCCAAGGTGAAAGGTGAAAGGAAGGGCTTTTCCAGCCGGTTAAACGTTAACCGTTAACAAGCCCAGAGCGAGGGGCTCCTGCTTCTCCTGCCAGAAGCAGCCTGGGAGCATTCAAAAGGTGTTTAATAAATGCTGGTTGGCTCTGGTCCAGGGTCTGGGTGGGGTTGTGGGAGGTTTTGCAGGCAGACGGCAGCTGGGAGGAGAGCTCCGGGAGCCTGGAAGAGACATCTGCAGTCCAGCCGGCCGCCTGGCCAAGCCGTTTCTATAAAGCACAGGACAAAAAGGAAATTAAAGGGGAAGGGGCAGGCCCCGGTAGGGGTGGTGTGGGCATTCCTGTCGCCTCTAACCTCGCGGGGCGGTGGGCGACCTGCTCCCAGACGCCTGAAAGTCTGGCGAGGCACCCTCTGACCTCGCGTCCCTGCCAGCCGCCCACCACCACATCCCTTCCCCCTGGATATTCCGAGCACCAGGTGTTCGCCCAAGCAGAGACTGGGTGGGTGGGGGTCGGACGCGGCGACTTACTGGAAGAGGAGGCAAACACAATCCATTTTGCAACTGTGCAATGCCCCAGGGTGCATGGACGTGAGCGCGCGCGCGCGCGCGCGCGGGTATTGCATATGGGCATGCCCCCCCCCCCCCCCCCCGGGTGCAACTGGACCCCCATTATTGCATATGCCGGGAATGTGGGGCTTCCGAGCAGCGCCTTGAGGGCAATGGAGCGAGGCAACCTCCAAAACAGGAGGTGGAGGGGAGGGCCTTGAAAAGGTATCTGGGTGAGGCTGCGGAAAGGCTGAGGGCAGCTGCTGCCCAGGTTCCAGCCGCGGCCGGGCAGGGGTTAAGGCTGGAGCGGGCGAGGACGGGGCGGAGATGTGGAGGGGGAGAGGGAGGGGAAGGGTCAGGCCGAGCGGCCCCGTGCTCCGCCCTCGCCCCTCCCGCCGGCGCCGGGCGCCGCGCACGGCCACCCATGCCCTTATAAGGGCGGCTGTCGCCGGGGCAACGAGCGCCCGCCCCCAGCCCGCGGCGCGCGCCCCTGCCCCCGCCCCCGCCCCTCGCCCGCCCCGCGAATGGAACGTTCTGTGTCAAACCGGCCGCAGCGCGAGGCCGGCGCACGGGGTCGGCGGCGGCGGCGAGAGCGAGGCTTGGGCCCAAGCTCAGGCCCAAGCCTGGCGTGTGCGGCCGCAGCGGGGGCGGCAGCTCGGAAAGCGCCGGCCTGCAGCCCCGCAGGCCCCGAGCGGCCGCCGGGGGGCCCCAGCGACCCAGGGGGCGCGGCGACCGGCCCCGGCGCGCGCCCGCCGCCCATCCCCCTCGCCGCGGGCGGCCGCGCAACTTGCGGCCAAACTTTCCCCCCGGCCTCCTGCGCCCGGATGGCGGCCCGCTAAGTTGGCCGCAGCACCCGGCCGAGAGGCGGCCAGGCCAGAGGGCGCCCCGTGTGCAGCCCGGGCCGAGCCATGGCCCGCGCGCCCCCGCCGCGGACCCAGGGCGGCGGGGCGCGAGTCCCCGGGGCCCCCGGCCCGCGCCTCTAGCGTGCCCCCCCTCGGCCCCGGGCCCGGCCCCGCGCACGCGTGGGAAAGTTGGCCTGGAACCGGCCCGACCAGTTCCGCCCGGGCGGGCGGACCGGCCGCAGGAAGTTGCTGCAAAACTTTTTTTGGGGGTGCAGCCGGTACCCCCCGCGCGCCGGGACCGGATGCGCACCGGGTAGAGTCCCCCCGGGCCGACAGGGGTGCCCGGCGGGAGGAGCGCGGAGGGGGCGCCCCGGCCCCGCTGCCCTGGGGCTATGGCCATGGTGACCGGCGGCTGGGGCGGCCCCGGCGGCGGCGACACGAATGGTGTGGACAAGGCGGGCGGCTACCCGCGCGCGGCTGAGGAAGACTCGGCCTCACCCCCCGGCGCCGCCAGCGACGCGGAGCCGGGCGACGAGGAGCGCCCGGGGCTGCAGGTGGACTGCGTGGTGTGCGGGGACAAGTCGAGCGGCAAGCACTACGGCGTCTTCACCTGCGAGGGCTGCAAGAGCTTCTTCAAGCGGAGCATCCGCCGCAACCTCAGCTACACCTGCCGGTGAGCCCCCTATCCCCGCCCTGCCCCGCCGCCTGCACCCGGCCCGGCCCGGCCCGGCCAGGCCTGGGCCCTGACCTGCTCGGTCACCTTGGGCCTGGCGCTGACCTTTCTGGGCCTCCACTCCCCTTCTGACATAAGGGCACAGCCCCCTGTCCCCCTCTCCATTCCATTCCTGGGATTGTGTATACAGTCGGCGCAGTATGGATGCAGCTCCTCCCATCAGGTGGTCCCCTTGAGTCTTCCGCCCCAGTTCCTTGCTCCTCCTCCGTCCCTCGCTATTTTTCCGGAGAGGGGTCATCTCCGTGGGAAGAGGGATCATCTCCGTGGGAAGAGGGACTGGGGTGCTGTCAAGGGTGGGACCTTAACCCCAGGGCACCCCTTGGGAATGGTCGTGCAGAGACCCCGCGGGAATCGAACGTGGAACTTGGACTGTGCTGCTCGAAGCGTCCAGGGGCCATTGTCTGCGGCCGCTGGGATCGATACGGCGCGCCCTTGGGGTCAAATATCACTTCCAAAGTCGCTCTGGCCAAGGGAGGCCTTGACGAAAGCGAGGCCTGGGTGGCACAGGGCGGCCGCCTTCGCATGGAGGACCCTATTGTGGGGGAACTGGGCCGGCCTATCAGTGGGCACCCTCCCTGGGCTCACCCTGGACCTTGGGTCACCGGAAACCGCGGCTGGAGGGGAGGGGGGAGCGAGGGGGGGGAGGATGGGGAGGGCGGCTGGATTTGACCGCACCTCTGCTGCTCCGCCCCAGCACAGCAGCCTGGAGTGGGATGAGACCTGAGGCTCCTGGAAAATCCCTGACACTTAGGTGGCCCCACTTGGGGCTGGGGGTGTATGTTTCCGAGAAGGCCTGGGCTGTGCCGGGTGGAGTCTCAGTTGAGAGGGGGTTTGCCCAGCCCAGGTCCCCTTCCTACCACTCTTGAGTGAGCATTTTCCCCACTCCATTGATCAGCCCCTACTCTGAGCCTACATGAACATGCCCGGGCTCTGCAGAACCGGTATGGGGAGCCCCACTTCCCATATGCACAAAACTGAGGCTCAGAAAGGTCCTGGTGTCCGTTCAGGGTCACCCAAGGAGAGAACCTGCCCCAACTGGGGAAGGAAGGGTGACTAAGTTGGGGTCAGGGTTCTTCCAGGAAAGGCTTGCTGGAGAGGTTACTGGGTGGGTCCCTGGAGTTTGGCCCCAGGTTTGGGGTCGGCTTGTCTGGCGTGGCCGTGTGTGTGTGTGTGTGTGTGTGTGTGTGTGTGTGTGTGTGTTGGCTTCCTCCCTCCTCCAGTGCTAACTGGGCCACCAGACTGGCCTCATTCTTGCTGCTGGAATAACTGCCTGCTTTCTGGCCAGGTCTTTGGGGAGGGCAAAGGAGGGGCTCAGGTAGTTTTGAGGTCCCAGAGGTTCCCTGAGGGTGGGAGCATCAAGGCTGGGGAGAGGCGGCATTGTTGGGGGCTGGCAGGTCCTTTAGAAGCTCAGGGCTGTGTCACAGGTGAAGTCACTGCCCTTCAGTAAAGTTTCCTCGGGGCCCATCCTGGGTGGTGTGTGTCAGCCCCCTAGAGAGACTCTAGCTCCAAGTCCAGCCCTCTCCCAGGCTGATGGAGGCACAGTGAGACGCAGAAGCACCCAGCCTGTGGAGTCGGGGCTGGGCCAAAGGGAGAGATAGGTCTGGGGTCCCAGGAGGGAACAAGGGGCTCTGTCTGAGGGTCAGGGAGGGCTGCCTAGAGGAGAGCAGCGGGATGGGCCTTAAAGCAGGAGGGGTTTGGTCCAGGCAGACTCCCAGAGGCAGGTTGGGGGAGCATTGTTGTCAGATGAGACCACCCAGGCATGGGAGAGAAGTAAGCGCTGAGTGGGCCTGAAATGCTGGACTGAGGGCCACAGGGAGCAATGGAGGGTGTGTGAGCAAGGGAGGGCTCTAACCAAATGGAACTGGAAGCCAGAAGTCCAGGGAGGAAGCTTAGTTGGGCCCCGGGGTTGAGCCAAGCATGTGCTTGTTAGGTGGATCATTGAACTTTCTGTTTCCCCATCTGGAGGACCAGGAAAGCTGTCCTGACTCCAGAGCTGGGGAAGTTGAAGCAGAAGGTTCCAGGCCTCCCCTGAGGTCAGGGGCCCTGAGCTGGGCCCCTGCCTGCCTGCCTGCCCACCCACCCTAGGCTTGGCTGTTTCCAGCCGGCTGCCCCCAGCCTGCTGCCTAGGACCCTCCCACTGCCTGCCTGCTGGGCTTTGTTCTGGTTCTGCCTGAGCTCCCTCCGCCCTAGCAGGGCCTCCTCCTGGGGGCTGGGGCTGGGGCTGTTTAGGGGCAGAGGCCTGAGCTCAGAGGCTGCCACTTGCAGGATCCAGGCTCTCAGAGGCTCTGCAGAGCCTCAATTCTTCTAAAGCTGCTATTGGCACTCCCTGCTGGGGCCTAGGGCCAGGATCCTGACACCTTCCCCCAGAGCCCCTCAGACAGCCCTCTCCCCACACCTGACCCAGTGCATTTCATATGGAGCTGGCCTCTGGCCTCCTGTTTCCAAATGAGGAAACTGGGGCTTGGTGGAGAAGTTGCTGCAGGAGGGTCAGGGCTGCATGTTCAGCTGAGAGGTGTCTGATTTTTAACTTCATTAAGTGTTTTACTCTGATTTTCTCGGGAGGAACTTCTTGGTGCTCAGCTGGAAGCTCAGGGGTGCCTGCCCCAGGTCTGGGCTCAGCCCTGGGACCAGGGTGGAGAGAGTTATAGAGGGGCAAGGGCCAAGGGGAAGAGGTGCTGGGGACAGATGAAGGACAAGCTCCTGAATCCTCTTGCTTGGGGTTGACTCTGGACAGGGAGCTCACTGCCTCACAGGGCCCGGCCACCTGTCCCATACCCGGGAGAGGCAACAAGGATCCCTGACGGCCACCAGAAAGAAGTTTCTTGGGCTCAGTTAGGAGTTGGAAGGTCCTTCCAGAGGAAGAGACATGGGTGTGGGGTCTAAAAGCAGGGACAGGAGTTGGTTCATTCATTCATTCATTCATTCATTCATTCATTGGTGATGGCCTTGTGCAGGGTGATAATGCTGTGACCCCATAGAGGACTGGCTTTGGCCTGGCCTGGCCTCTACTCTGTTAGTCAACTCATAAAGCCCAGCTCCCTGACCATGTACCTTCTCTGCTCTCACATTACCCCTGGGACAAAGACCCCACCCCTCAGTCTGTCAGTGACTACATAAAATGAAACTGTTTAGGCCTCCATATTTTCACATTTCCAACCTTTTGCTCTCCTTGCACTCTGCTTATAATTGCCTTTCTGTTCACCTGGGGAACTATTCATCCTTCAAAACCCAGTTCCAATATACCTTCGCTGGTGTGCTAATCTACTTTGCCATAGACTCCTATTCATCCGTCACCACCCACCCCCAATTGTCCTTTCCTCTTTTTTTAATTGATTTCAGAGAGGAAGGGAGAGGGAGAGAGAGATAGAACCATCAATGATGAGAGAGAATCATTGATTGGCTGCCTCCTGCACCCACACTGGGGATGGAGCCCACAACCTGGGCATGTGCCCTGACCAGGAATCGAATCATGACTTCCTGGTTCATAGGTCAAAACTCAACCACTGAGCCCTGCCAGCCAGGCTGTCCTTTCCTCTTTGTAGACCTGCAGGCTTAACCTTGATGCCCCTTTGGGGCTACCTACCCAGCCCGGGGTGGGTGGAGTACCAGTGTTTCCCAGGTGCAGCCTTCAGAGTTGGCTCAGAGGGTAGCTTGAGGAGCTGGATGTGGGTGTCACGTTGACCCACATGGTGACCTCTGCATGCCCACAGGTCTAATCGTGACTGCCAGATCGACCAGCATCACCGGAACCAGTGCCAATACTGCCGCCTCAAGAAGTGCTTCCGGGTGGGCATGAGGAAGGAGGGTGAGTCTCCGCGGGGGCGGGGCAGACAGAGGGTAGACAAATGGCCTGCCCTTCACTCCCTCTCTCGGGGTCTGGTGCCTGCTAATCTCGTTACCACCCATCTGAGATCCCAGGGCTCTCAGTTTGGCCCAGGGCTTGAGGAATCCAATTACCCGGGGCTGCCTTGTGGCTGTGCAGGAGCTGGGGCTGCAATGGACGCCCTGACGGGCCAGGTTAGGGCTGTTCTCCGGCCTCCCTGGCCTCAGAGGCAGGTGCTCTGGCCCTGACACCTCAGTGACCTCCCTGCCCCTGTCCCCTAGCCTGGCCACCTCTTTCTGAACAAGGACATATTTTTTTATTTGACTTTCTCTCCCTCCCACTCCGCCCCTGCTTTATGTTTGCCCAAGGCAGGAACTTGCCTGATTAAGTCAAAGGGCAGCCTGTCCTTCCGCCTGACCCCTGGCCCTGGGAGCCGAGGGAGGCCGGCCTTTTGTCTCTGCCCTGGGGACGTGGGTGGATATATGCTGGCAATTGGGCCTAGAACTCCACCCTTAGAATTGAAATGGAATGCAGAGACTTCCACCAGGAGCCTGGGGGCTCTAGAGCAGAATCTGACCCCATGCTGGGTGTCATGTTTCTGCCTGGACTCTCAGGGGCCAGGCCAGCAGTTCTTCCCTGCATTTAAATGGAATTTTTCCTGGTCTGCAGTTGGTTTCTTCTCTGCTGGGCTTCTAGAAGAAGCTAGGAATGGTTGCTCAAACTATGTCCCTTTGGTCCTTTTAAGTTTGAGGTGACTGTCCTGCCTCCTTCCCCCACTTGGATTTGCCTCCACTTGTCCATTTGACCTAAAATCCCTCTGAACTTCAAATCAGGGCTTCAGATCTCCTGTCTCAGGAGTGGATGCCATCGTAATTGCAGCTCATGTCCCAAGCACAGTCCTACCTCGGCCTTTGCATGGGCTCTTCCTTCTGCCTGGCATGCTTCCCCCCCAGACACCTGTCTGGCTTCCTCCCTCCCTTCCGGTAAGGTTTGCTTAAATAGCACGTCCTCAGAGAAGCCTTCCTGACTACCCTTCCTCCTCCTCCTTGATTTCACTGCAGTTTACTTGCTCCCTTGCTAGAATGTCCACTCTCTGAGGATGAAGACTTCTGTCTTGTTTTCTGACATATCCCCATTGCTCATAGATCAGGTCCTGGAATACAAAAGGATACAAGCAAATGTTTCTTGTCTTGAATTACTATTCATTTAGCCCTTACTGTGTGCCAAGTGCCGTTGTAAGCCAGTTAGATAGATTCTTATGTAATTCAGTGATTGGTGTCATCATCTTTATTATTATCTCCTAAATCTTACAGATGGGGAAACTGAGCACAGGGCAGGGAGGTGGGGCCGTTTGCCAGGCTATGAGAGCAGTAGAGTTATGGTTCGGGCTTGAACCCACACATTCTGGGCTGAATGAGGAGGAAGACTGGGGAAAAGATGCTCAGGAAGTGGGAACAGCAAGTGCAAAGGCCCTGAGGTGGGGACATGGTCAAGGGATGGAGGAATAGTGGGGGTGGGGTTTAGAACTGAGTGAGCAAAGGGGGAAGGAGAAGGTCCCCAACCTCTGAGAGTATGGCTCATCCCAGCCTTCACACGCCCCCTTACCCATTTTCGTCATTCCTCCCCATCTGCTATGCCCCTGGCTCCCACCCATGCCCCCCTCCCCATCTGCTCCATGGCAGGTTGGCCAGAAGTTCATGGAGGTGGCAAGACAGGGCCTGCCAACTCGTTAAAGCTCAGTCTCTGCCTGGCACCCAGGCTAATCTGCCCCTCTTCCCACCTACCTGGTCACTGGGGACACTGGCTGAGGCCAGCAGTGAGTCCTCTACCTCCTCCCGTCAAGACTACTGACGGCAGCTAATGTTTATTGTGCACCCACTACTGTCTAAGATTCCATTCTCAGCACTGGGGCAACTGCAGTGACCCAGACAGACAGATCCTCTTGGGGGCCATGACCTGGGAGGCGGGGCTGGGAGCTAGAGAAATGATCCCATTTCCATAGGAGAGATCACTTGCTTTAGGGACAAGCTGGCCAGGGTCCCAAGTCCTAGGAAAGTACCCCCTCCCTGGCCCCATTTTCAGCTCCGGGACTCCCATGATTGACAGATAGGGGTATGATTGACAGGTCAAGCCTCCCTGACTCCTGAATGTAGCTCACGCAGGCCAGTGGGAGAGGGCCAGGCATGCCTGAAATTCGCCCTCACCCAGTGGTCCCATTCCCACCCAGGAAGGGCCCCCCCAAGGTCCTTCTCTGTAGGAAGTTGGGTGGGGTTGGGGGCTGGACAAGGGCTCAGGCTGCAGGACGGAATCCCTGGCCTCCCAATAAGCTGTGTGCCCACGGGGTGGGGTTTTAGGGAAAGGCTAGGTGTGGTGGGTTTTAGAGGGGAGGGGCTGAGTAACCAACTGATCACTTTGTCTTTTCCCCTTTATTTCTCCCTACCTGCCCCCCATGATTCTCTGGATATCCACTTTTCCCTATTCCATCCCTCCTCCTCCTTCCTGGCACCTCTCTCCCCCTCTCTCCCCTCCCCATGTTCCTTCACACTCCCCCTTACCCATTTTCATCATTCCTCCCCCACCTCCTAACCCTCATCCCTCCTCCCTCTCCTGTCTCTCAATCTCCTTCTGCCCTCTCCCCGCCCTTCTGCCCATCTCCATCCCCCTCCCAGCGGTCCAGCGTGGCCGCATCCCGCACTCTCTGCCTGGCGCTGTGGCCGCCTCCTCAGGCAGCCCCCCGGGCTCAGTGTTGGCTGCAGCGGTGGCCGGCGGGGACCTCTTCCCGGGGCAGCCTGTGTCGGAGCTGATCGCGCAGTTGCTGCGTGCGGAGCCCTACCCCGCAGCTGCAGGGCGCTTTGGCGGAGGCGGCGGTTCATCGGGCGCAGTGTTGGGAATTGACAACGTGTGTGAGCTGGCAGCGCGGCTGCTGTTCAGCACAGTGGAGTGGGCGCGCCACGCGCCCTTCTTCCCTGACCTGCCCGTAGCCGACCAGGTGGCGCTGCTGCGCCTGAGCTGGAGCGAGCTGTTTGTGCTGAATGCCGCGCAGGCCGCGCTGCCCCTGCACACAGCGCCGCTGCTGGCCGCAGCTGGTCTGCACGCCGCACCCATGGCCGCTGAACGCGCCGTGGCCTTCATGGATCAGGTGCGCGCCTTCCAGGAGCAGGTGGACAAGCTGGGCCGCCTGCAGGTTGACTCCGCAGAATATGGCTGCCTCAAGGCCATTGCGCTGTTCACGCCTGGTAAGATGCGCTCCAAAGGGGGGGGGGGATAGGTGACTCGGGGGGGGGGGGGGGGGCGGGGTGACCCTTCACTCCCTGATGCCCTGCCTGCCAGACTGTGGCCTGCACCTGCTGTGAGTGCTAAATGGGCAGTGGAGGAGGTGATATAGGTGCTGTGGCACCCTGATGCCCCAACCTCAGATCCCAGGTCTCCCTAAGAACTCTGACTCTGGACCTCAGACCCCAAGCTGGGTCTGAACTGGTTCCACAGCCTCTCTTCCTGATTTTTGGGCTCCCTGAGTCACCCCCCTCTCCCACTCTTCATCCCTTCATCAGAGAGGCGGGGGTGGGTGGGGAGGCCCCTGACACCTGGTTCTGGCCCCTCCTCCCTGATTTCTGTGACCCCAGACCTCTGACCCAGAGTCCCCAACCCGCTCCTAGGGCAGCCTCCAGGGCTGACTGGATTGGGAAGGGGTGTGGCTTTGAGGTCCTCCCCATTGAGGAGGGGCAAGGCTGTCCTAGTACTCTCCTTGCCAGTTGTAACCGTCCAGCCGCCAAAGCCCTACCTAACTCTAGGGACTGGTGGCACAGCTGACTCTAACCAGGAAGGACCCAGACCCCACTACGTGTTTTCTTGGGGCCAGGGATGCAGGAACCGGAGCCATGCCATTCGGGGAGGTGGCATTCATGTGAAATATACAGCTTTGCCTTCCTTCTTCCCTAGAAGACTCCACCCCCCACTTTCAAGGGGCCCCATCTAGACACTGTCACATTTACTCACGCCCCAGACCCCTCTGGGCCTTGCCTTCCTCCCCACGGCCCCTTCCCAGCCCCCTCTTTCCCTTGAACTTGATTAGAACTTGTCTCCCTGACAAGGCCTCAGTTGGGGTCCCATCCACCCTTGTGAGGTATCATTGCCTGCACCCTTGTGTTGTCCTCAGATGAGGCTACCTCCATATCTTTTGAGAGCCTTAGATGCCCCCATTTGTGACCCAGGTCCCTCTCTCCCACGTCTTGAATGCCCCTCTCCCTCCATATCCACATCCCCAATGGTGCCCCCAGTCACCCCTGGGACCCTGTGTCCTGGCATATCCTACCCCATCTGACCTTGCCCTTGTCCTTCCAGATGCCTGTGGCCTTTCAGATCCAGCGCACGTGGAGAGCCTACAGGAGAAGGCACAGGTGGCCCTCACTGAGTACGTGCGGGCCCAGTACCCATCCCAGCCCCAGCGCTTTGGGCGCCTGCTGCTGCGGCTCCCCGCCCTGCGTGCCGTCCCTGCCTCCCTCATCTCCCAGCTGTTCTTCATGCGCCTAGTGGGCAAGACGCCCATTGAGACGCTGATTCGAGACATGCTGCTGTCTGGAAGTACCTTCAACTGGCCCTATGGCTCAGGCCAGTGACTGGATAGGACCCGGGGCACCATGGCTGGGTCTTCAGACCTCAAGGGATGTGGCTGCTCGAGCCTCAGGGGGCAGATTCCCCAGACAGAGGACTCCAGCCTCTCTTCTCAGACTCCTATTTTTTAAAGACTGTGAAATGTTTGTCTTTTCTGTTTTTTAAATGATCATGAAACCAAAAAGTGACTGATTGTCCAGGCTCTGGCCTTGTCCTCCACAGACCCTCCTGGCCAAGATGGGGGAGGAACTGAGGTCCTAATCCTGGGACAGTCTTGTCCCTCAGTGCCTCAGGCATGAACTCGTGGGATGGTGGGGTTGGCTTCCCTCCTGTGATGGGCAGAGGCCTGGTGTCGACTGAGGGGCAGCCGTAGCCAGGAAGGAGTTGCGTGCACCAGGTGGCTTCTGGACACGTGATCCACGTTGGACACTACATAGTGAATGAATCAAGGCCAATAATAAAGGCATTTCCTACCTGCAAACAAAGTTTGTCATCCCTCCCCTGCCCCTATGTTGATTTTTAGAAAGAGTGGAAGGAGGGAAGGAAGAGGTGAGGGAGAAACATGCATGTGATCCACATGCACCCCAACGGGCTGGGGATTGAACCTGCAACCCAGGTACATGCCCTTGACCGGGAATTGAGTCCGCAGTCCTTTGGTACATGGGCTGATGCTCTAACCACTGAACCATACAGGCTAGGGCTCTGTCATCTTTTGAGGGGAAGTCAGCCTACCATGGAAACCCACTCCCACCACCTGGAAAACCCACAGCCTAACAATAGCCCTACTTGCTGTTTGTGTTGGACACTGTTGTAGGGAAACAGTCTGGGGTTGGGAGGGGCTGAGGTCAGCCAGTGAGTCTATAGGAGTTAAGCCTAGCAGATGGCTCCGGTAAAATTCAGACTCTGGCTTCAGAGAGTGAGCCTCATGGATTCACACATGCCCTGGACCCAACACCTCATTGTTTTCTTTGGCCAGCCCTTAATCATGGCTTCTGGGCCCCAGTGTCCTCAGATAAAACAGTGCCCAGCGGCAATCACTGTTCAGTTTGCAGTGCCCACAAGTGGAAAATTGCAGGGACCCATTTATCTGGTTGGCCTCAGGGCCTCCTGTAGGATCCTGGCTGCGCCTGCCCCCTTCAGGTGGTCCCCAGCATTACATCACATGAATTCTCTAGAAGGCTACCCCAGCAAGACTCTAGGGTCCTTTGCCTCCATTACTGGACCCGTGGAAACTCCTGGCCCCTGGGGCTCCCCAATCACTTGGCCCTCACTTTTCTCCCAGAACGGGCCACTTGAGGCTCTGGAGGAGAGGGAGCCTCCTGAACAGATAAGGGTTCATACCACACTTGGAGACCCTGAACATGGCCATATCTCGGAACCTTCATTTTTTTCCTCTGCAACATGGAAGAACAATTTTTTGGTGACAACAGAGTGTTAAGCATAGTATATATTTAAGAAATGTTTATTCCATTGGGATTGGAAACAGGACCTGCTTCCAGAGGATAAGTTGAGATCTAGGGTCCCCATGGGGTCAGGGTTGGGGGTCCTGGAGGAGGTCCTGGGAAGAATTCCTGGAGTAGGGGGTCATCCGGACCAAACCCTCAAAGGCTGAGGCATTTGCAACCAGGGAAGGCTACCCTAGGCAGGGGGAAGAGCAGGAACTAAGGCTGGGAGGTAGAAACAGAAGTGAGGGCAAGTGGGACCACCCCTCCCCCACTAGACAGTCAGGATGCTCAGAAGTACACAGAGCCCTCGCTGTCTCCTTGGTTGTCGAATTTCTGGATCTGCGCCTTGAGGTGCCTTAGTTTGCCCTTCAGGTAACGGCAGCGAGCCTGCTTGTCCAAAAAGCCAGGGTCCTGGGTAGGATGAGAAGCAGGGAAGGCCTTGTGGTAGTCTGGCCTATGGCCCTCAAGCTGCTTGACCATTTGCTTTTCCTCTCTGAGCCTTGGTTTTCTTTCTGTGAAACTGGGCACTTATGGGAGTGTCAGGGGTGCAAAGGCCATGCTGTGGGATTCAGGAAGCCATGACTCACCGTCCGCTTCTTCTCAAATTCCCTCCAGACTCTGGCGGCTACTTGAGCCTCCTTCTGTGAGGGGAGAAGGAGGAGGGGGACTAAGGGAGTGTTGGACCCAAGGAGAGATGGGGAAACTGAGGCTCAAAGAGACACAGTGACCCATTTAGGGAGCACTTTAGGGCTGATGTTGGCTCGTGCTGTGTTGCCAGCCCAGGCTGGAGGAGGAAGAGTTTGGAGATCTAGACCCAATGGGTGTGCTGAAAGCCAGGGTCTGGCCACCTGGAAGGGCTGTGGGGCAAGGGTTTTCACCTGGTTGCTGACCTGGCTTTGGGGTGGGGGCAGAGAGGTCAGCAGGGCTTCCAGCTGCTGGAGCTTAGCCTGTGCAGAGCGCAACTCCTGCTGGAGCTCCAAGAACTCTGAATACTGGTCCTGGAACACAGCAGCGTAGCAACTCCGTTCCCTCTCACTGCTCACTGGTGGGTACTTACTGCTGGGGGAGGGGGGAGTGTTGAAAGCAGGACAGAGTGTGAGAGTAAAGAATCCCTGCCTTTCCCCCAATCAGTGTAATTTTTTCTTTGCTCATGCTGGGCTCACTGCTCAAAATGTCCTTTTTCTCTTACTTATTCACTAGTCAAAGCCCCAGACTCAGTGCCCCTTCACTGTCCCCAGACACCGGCAACCACATGGGGGACACTCACAGCTCATAGTCGGGCACTGGGTGGGGCCTAGGCATATGCTCCCCAGGGATGGATTCAACAGGCTTCTTGGTGCCGGGGAGGGTCCGGTAGGGCAGTTCATCCTCAAATACAATCTTCTTGGGCCTTGCCCTGTGAGCGCCTGGCTGCGGTTAGCACAGAGAACAGCGGACGCTGGTTTCAAATGAACGAGGCTATGGGGAAGCTGGGATCCTTTAAACTGGGGGTAATGAATCCTCTGCCTGCGCTCGGCCTAGGGACCTTCCTCCAGCTCAGACTCACCGGAGGCCCTGGGCCAGGCGGGCGGAACTGCAGGTCCCCCCGGGAGCCGTGGGTGTGGGGGGGCCCCCGGGTGGGCATGGACCTCGGGAAGGAGCCGCTCGGGCGTCCCGGGGCCGACGGGCGGGTCCTGCGGGGGGCGTCGTGGCCCGCACGTGGCGGGGGTGGTCTGCGGGCGGCCTGTGAACAGAAGGACGCACCTGAAGGGGGGCGCCGCTGCAGAACCCGCTGCAGGCGCCGCTGCAGAACCCGCCGAGAGCGAACCTGTGACAGCCAACTCCCAGCCCCTAGCGCGAGCCCCAACCCCGCTCATTTGCATAGATGCACACGATTGGTCCTCAGAGCGCTCCGACTGCGGAACCCGGAAAGGCGCTATGCAAATGGCCCTGACGCCGCCGCGCGGTCGGGGCCTGGCTGGGGTTCAGCCCCGCGCTGCCCCGGGCTCGCCCGCTGCGGCGCCCGGAGTCCCCTGACACCGCCCCTGGGAAGACCCCGGGGACCCCCGCCCGGGCTACGCGCCGCACGGACCTCCCCCGACCGAGCTCCCGCTCCCGCCCGGAGTCACCTGTCCCAGCGTCCGGGGCTCGGTGCTGGGGTCCACTCTCCGCGCAGCTGAGTACGAATTACGCCTTAACTGCACGTTGGACCCAACTGGTGGGGTCGCTCCGCCGAGCGGGGGCGGGGCTGACGGGAGGGGCCGGGCTGGCGGCGAGGGGCGGGGCCTGGCGACGCGGGGTGGACTCGCCGCCCTGAAACTCAAGTTCCAGTCCTCGGAAGACCCCACCTGCCGTGTGTCTGGGGCCGGTGAGTCACCCGCTCTGAGCCTCAGTTTACTCGTCTGAAAACCGGTGGCTTTGGCGAACTTGCAGCCATCTATTTACAAAGAAATCATATTTATAAAACATTTCTCTAAATAACTAGCGGCATATTTATAAAGTTCAAACAATAGAAAAGATGCATAGGGCAAAAGTGAATGTCGCATCCGCTCGTCTCAGGAGCAGCATTTAGTTGTGTCTCCTTCTGGGGCGATCCTATTTCAGTGACAAACAATATAAATAGTTCCCTCACTACAGACAATACTGCAAAAAAAATATTCACGTGCACGTTCCTTTGGCCACATATGGGAGGAACTGGAATTGCCCCTGCACGGCAGAGACCTCTGTATTTTAATTTGGAAAGATCCTGTCCAGTTGGTTTTCGATGGGGTTGTGCTGTTGATATACCAGCAGTGAAACACTGGTTTCCCCCAAACCTTTGCCACACCGATGTTAGCACGGTTTTCTGCAAATGTATTTTCAGTTTTAAATCTCGCTTAATCTGGTAAGTGAAAAAATTTAGAAACCATTTGTATTTCTTTTCTTATTTTCTGCAAATCTTTTTTGTCTTGTTGATTTTTTAGTAGCTCTTCCTATATCAGGGAAGTTAGTTTAACCAGGTAGTGTATCTTCTTTGATGCTGTTATAAATGGAAACAAATATATGTTATAATTTTTTTCATTTATTTTTTCCCCATCACCATTTATCCCTCCCATACCCTCTTCCACCTCCACCCACTCTAGGAAACTAATTTAAATATTCATTAAATCCCTTGTTAGTTTATTGAATTCTCTTATTAAAATAGCTTTTTAAAATGGTGAGGGAAGGAGCCCTGGCCATTGTGGCTCAGTTGGTTAAGCATTACCCCAGGCACCAAAAGGTCAAGGGTTCAATTCCCAGTCAAGCCTGGGTTGTGGGCTTGATCCCCAGGAGCGGGCAAGCAGGAGGCAGTTGATCAATGTTTCTCTCACATTGATGTTTTTCTCTCTCTCCCATCCTCTCTCTAAAAATCAATAAAAACATAGTAAAAAAAATAAATAAATGGTGATGGAAGGAGACTTGACTTGGCGTGGTGAACACAATACAGTATACAGATGATGTATTATAGAATTGTACCCTTGAAACCAATATAATTTTATTAACCAATGTCACTCCAATTAATTCAATAAAAATTAAATAAGTAAAAATAAAAAATAGCTTTTGTCTTTCTGATAGTCATATCATCTGTAAATATTTTGCCTCTTTTCTAATTTTTCAGTCTTACGTATTTTCTTGTCTAGCTGCATTGAACACTTCCTGACAATGGTAAATCATTGGGGAGGTGGCTGGGCCGTGGGCATCCCCACCTCTTCACTTGGATAGCACAACTTTCATTATTTGCCCATGAAACTCAATGCTGCCTTTGCCTTGAGGTTTTCCAATTAAATGAGGAGAAAAAAAATCTCTTTCTTAATTTGTATGCTCTTTTGTATACTGTTCAGCAACAGTACAAAGTACCATTTCACCCTGCTTACTCTGGTTTTGTTTCCTGATGTATTCATGTGGCTATTGACAGACTCCCTAATACCGAACCACTCCTGGGTCTCAGGCATGAGTCTTTTTTAATATGTATATATATATTAATATGATCTCTGAATGCATAATAATCTGGCCACTCAGTGTATGTATATATATACACACTGAGTGGCCAGATTATTATGACCACCCCATCAGTACTTCGTTGGACCACCTTTTGCCTTCCATACTGCGGCGATTCTTCTTGCCATTGACTCCATGAGATGTTGAAAGGTGATGCGAGGAATCTGACACCATGCCTGATGAATAGCACTGCCCAGTTCTGTGAGATTTGATGGTTGTGGAACCAGCTGCCTGATGGCTCTTTTAACTTCGTCCCACAAATGCTCCATTGGATTGAGATCTGGTGATTGTGGGGGCCACTTAAGCAAGATAAAGTCTCCCTCATGTTCTTGAAACCACTCCTGCACAATACGAGCACCGTGGCATGGCGCATTGTCTTGTTGGAAGAAGCCATCTCCATTGGGATACGCCATCAACATGATAGGATGTACTTGATCAGCAGCGATACTTAGGTATGTTGTGCTATTCAGACCTTGTTCCACACGAATTAAAGGGCCCAAATCATGCCAGGAAAACATGCCCCAAACCATAACACTGCCCCCACCAGCTTGAAGGGTTGTACTCATGCATGTGGGGTGCATGCTTTCATGCTGTTTCCACGAAATTCTCACTCTGCCATCTGCATGATGCAACTGGAAACGTGATTCATCGGACCACATGACTTTTTTCCCAATGCTCGACTGTCCAATCCTTGTGTTCCTGTGCGAATTGGAGACGTTTTATCTTGGTAACTGCAGACAGCAAAGGTGTCCAAACAGGCCTTCGGCTTCCATATCCCATACATGCAGTGTACGGCTAATTTGCCTACAAACGTCAGGTGGTCATAATAATCTGGCCACTCAGTGTGTGTGTGTGTGTATTTTAGAGGCCTGGTGTGTGAATTCGTGCATGGGTGGGGTCCGGCCAGCCTGGCCAGGGGGAGGGGACATGGGCAGTTGGCCGGCCTGCCTGTTGGTCGAACTCCTGGTCGAGGGGCCAATTTGCATATTAGCCTTTTATTATATAGGTTATACACTGAGTGGCCAGATTATTATGCGTTCAGAGATCATAATAATCTGGCCACTCAATGTATATTTCAGAGAGGAAGAGAGAGGGAGAGATAGAAACATCAATGATGAAAGAGAATCATCACACCCCCCCTACTGGGGATTGAGCCTGCAATCCAGGCATGTGCCCTTGACTGGAATTGAACCTGGGATCCTGCAGTCCTCAGGCTGACGCTCTATCCACTGAGCCAAACCAGCTACGGCTCCTTTTTATGATCTATTTTTAAAAGCTGCCACTAGAGCTTCTATAAAGCTCCATCTGGTGGTTTTGCATCCGTGTCAGTGGTGGTCCCCGTGGGTACCTCCATGTGTCCCACAGTGCCTGCTCATGTGCCAAGTGTCTGAAACACTTTCCATGCAGCTGTCACCTGTCCACCCTTCCTTACTGAGCTGCCCTGGTCACCATCCTTACAGGCTTTGCCCTCCACGTCTGAAATGGGGGTGAGCAGAGGCCAGGACCCACTGTTACCCTGGACTCCCACTCACGACCCCTTCCAGGGTCCCAACTCCAGTGCCCTCCAGTTCTCATCTGAAATGATCAGACTATAGCCCGGGCAGGGCAGGGCAGGGCAGGGCAGGGTCTCCACGAACCCTCCCATTTGCCGAATGACAGTGTGAAGCACCTGCAGTGTCCTGAGAGCCTAGGCTGTGCTGAGCCCTGTCCCTAAATTATCACCTTCAATTGCAAGGAAGGCCTAGCACTGATGCCCCCTTCTCTAGGCATGGCCCATTCCTTCCCCACCCTCCAGGCCTCACCCTGACTCCACAGGGTGAGGAGGCATTGTTAGTTGGCTCTGATTCTACCAGACCGGGGGGTAGGGGTTTGGGTGTGGGGAAAACAGGGGGGTTGCTGAGTCACTACCCCTGTCCCCAACCTAATCTCCCCGCTCTGCTTATGTAGTCTTTGTGGCTCTCGGGGGCCTCCAAGGGCCTACCCATCTTGTCCACCCCAAAGGGCACCTCTGGAGAGGGGTGAAGGGCAGACAGAACACAGAAAGGGTTGGCCAGTCCGGGTCTTTTTATTTTTAAATATATTTTTATTGATTTCAGAGAGGAAGGGAGAGGGAGAGAGATAGAAACATCAATGATGAGAGAGAATCATTGATTAGCTGCCTGACTCCTGCATGACCCCTACTGGGGATTTGAGCCTGCAATCCGGGCATGGAATCAAACCCTTCAGTCTGCAGGCCGATGCTCTATCCACTGAGCCTAACCAGCTTGGGCCAGGCGGGTCTTTATTTGAGTTTGGGCATGATTCGGATGAAGAGGATCATGCTGATGAAAATGAAGCAGACAATGATAAGCATCGCCCAAAGCAGCCAGTTGACGGATTTCTGTGTGTGCTGCTCCAGCCGTTCTGATTCTGTCTTCAGCTTCTCCAGGTTCTGGTCGGCCATCTTGAGTGAGTGCGACAGGGTCTAGGGGTGAGAGTATAAAGGACTGGGGTCAGTGTGGACTCCCCCTACTGCCCTGGGGCAAGTCAGCACCTCTTGGCCGTGGCTGGTGCTGTTTCCTCAGCTGGGAATCTTGTCTGCTACCAAATTTGTATTTATCCAGCCAAGTCCCAGCCACAATGCCCCTCTACTGGGAAACCTTCTCTATGTCCCAGGGCAGAAGCCGCAGTTCCCATAGTCCTCACACCTGGTTGTCCTTCTTGATGACACTCTGGGCGGCCAGTGTGTTGGTCTTAAGGCTCCGGGCCAGGCCTAGCATTTCTTCTGCCAGCTTCTCCTGGAGGTTCTGGTGCTGCTGCAGGACGAGGTCTAGCTCGGCTGCTGACTGCTTCTCATCCCTGGGCCTGGGACCTGCCACCCCACTGACCTCACACACGGTGGACAGGTAGACATGAGATGGGCGTGGGGTGGGAGGTGGGGGAAGAGACAAACATGTTCCCAGGGAACCCAGAGGTTATGGCTACAGCTACTGGCCCCTTCTTTGCTTTGGCTTCTGGGTAAAGCATTCCCGGAAGTGGCGTCTGATGGGTTAGACGCTTGTGGTGGCTCCTCAGTGGTCCAAGATTTGTCCAGCCCTCCTCCCCCCAGTGCTGCCCAAGGGCTGAGGACACTCACGTTCTCTTCCTCACATCCAGCTTGGGCTCTGGAAGAGGAACAGGCCACGCAGAAAGGAGAGGATTGGTTCTCTGCATTCTGGTTTCTTGACCATTACCTGGGATGGGTCTGCTACACATAGACCCTTCCCCAACTTGTCTGCTGCCCAGCAGGCTCCTGATCACCCCTCAAAGCTCTAGCTCAAATGCCCTTTTGTCTGGGATGTTTTCCTCACCCCCATCTGGGCTTCCCCTGGCCCCAGGTCCCTCCCCCTGGTTTCCTCTGGGCACCACTTCCTCTGTCACAGCTGCCCCCTCCAGACATGACTTGGTAATGCCCCCAGGGACACTCCCTGGGCTGTGGAGGACCCTGTGGGAGCCAGATGAGGCACAAGGGATGGGGGGCAGCAAGGTCACATGTTATGTCCCAGGCAGTTGGGACTTGAGTCCTGTTCTGCTCAGGGCAACTCACCTCCAGCAGAGTCCTGTGGGAAAAAGGGACAGGCGGGAGGTCACGTACCTTGTCATGCCCCCAAACCCGTCCTTTCTGCTCTCAGAACCTCAGTATCCTTAGTCAGGGCCCCGGGCAAGTCCCACAACCTCTGACCCTCAGTTTCCTCAACTATCAATTAGTAATGACAACAGCTCACATTTTGAACGGTTTAACTGATCTATGGAAAGTTCTCTGCCATCCTATTTTAAAGATGAAAAAATCTTGTCTATCTGTGGCAGGGGGCAAGCCAGGAGCCAAATCTTGCACTGGGCCAACTCTGTGGCTTAACCAGACATGTGCGCCTTTTGCCACGTACCAAACAAATTCCTCTTCCTCTAGCAAAACCCTGACCAGAATGCCCTCTGTTGGGAAGCCTTGTTTTATGGCCTAGGGCAGAGGCCCCTAGGTTAGGGTCCCTGTATCTGATAGTATTTCTTGTTCTGGCGACCCTCATGCACTGAACTCCCTCCCTGACGGAAGGGTTCCCCAGGAGCAGGGAGGGTGCCCTACCATGCCTAGCAGCTCACTCCGCATCTCGCTGGTGTAGCGTGCCCGTGACTGCAGATGGACCGTCTTGGTGGCGGGCACCCGCTCCCTGGCAGTGGTTGGCACTCGGCCGGGGGCCAGGAACTGGTTGGCTAGTGCCTTCTCTGAGGAGGAAGTCTACAGAAGAGGGAGGAGGTGTCACGGGGACCCAGGAGAGCCAGCTGAAGGCTGAGAAAGCGGAGGAAGAGGTTCCTGTGCTCACCAGCTTCTCCGCCTGCAGCATCCCCTTCAGAAAGTCAACCTTGCGGGAATATTCATTGATCACTTCACAGACCGGTTTGCTGGATGGCGAGATGTCGAACAAGAAAACCTGTCCGCTGTCCCCCGTTCAGAGAAAGGTCCCAGCAAGGACTGGAGCCTAACGGCCCCCCTACAGACCCTGCCTCCCGCCCCCCGTGGCCCCTACCCTCCGATATGAAGCCCTTCTGGCCGTCGGCACTCACCTCGTCTGGGCTTTCAGGGCCTGCAGCATGTCCTCGAGGGCTCCCACGTACTGGGGAGGAAAAGTGGGTGTCAGCCGGCACCCCCATCCCTCCCCATCTTGCTCGAAGGGGGCAGAGCCAGGGAGGGGTTAGGGGCTGGAAAACGGAAGGGGCCAATGTCAAGGAGGCGGGGCCCGCTGAACCCCAGGGACGAGGGTGGACGGAGCGGGTGGACGTGGCGGCGCCCACCGAAGGGGCGTGGCCAGGGCGGCTGATGGGGGGCGGGGTCCGGCTGCCAGCCCCGGGCACCTCCCTAAGAGAGTCGAGCTCTAAGCGGCAATGCAGGGTCCCCCACCTTCTCTAGACGCCATTCGTCCGGGTCCCGCTTCTCTGCTGCCATTGCCTCGCAGCGGCACAGCAGCCGCACCAGGTTCAGTTCCAGCCTGGACGCTGCCATCACCGACCGGCGGTACCCGCCCCTTCCGCCGGCGCCACCCCGCCCCTTCCGCCCGCGCCCTCTTGAGGGCGGAAGTACCTTCACTTGACCTCCTTCCGGGTGGGCGTGCCCCTCTCTTTCGCAGTCCCATCTTTAGGGCGGGAGTGACGTCTTGTCTCCTGGAGAGGCCACGGGGTCCGTATTTACTCAGGGCCGAACCGCCAGCTTTCTTCGTGGCCATCTTAACCCTTGATGGAAGGCTGAGGACCAGGTAGGGCCTTCGGTATCAGGCGCACGTGCAACCAGTCTCTGCTCATTCCTCCCCCGCCCCCTTTTCAAAATTCCTCCACCACACTCACTCCTGGCTGGGCTCTTCCCACACCCAAGCAGCCTTCCTCCAGGGGAGGAGGGAAGAGGTTAAGGCCTTGGACTTGGGAATCCATGGGTTGGGTTCTCACCTCGTCTTAGGTGGTTATGAGCTTCTCGTTCCCAACCCTGACTCTGACTCAGCCCTCCAGCCCTTTCTTGGGAAATGGCAGTGGGACAGTGTCGCTTCAAGGGGGACACAGGTTAGCCCTTGGAGTGAGATGGGGCTGGGTCACCCCTAAGGCTCAGACCCCCATGGAAAGAACCCAGTCCTAGCCCCCCCCAGGCCCCCAGGGAGCTCAGGCTCACCCCAAGCAGACAGGGTGAATGAAGATGGAGTGCAAACGTTTTATCTTCCCAGCCCCCAGGTCACCTGTGTTCCCATCACACTAGTGGGCCTGGTGTCCTCAAAGGGTACAAGGGATGAAACCGAACCCAGGATGGATGAAGCAGCGGTTGGCAACCGGTGGTCCGCAGACCTCTGGTGACAGCTGCTCTAGAGGCAGTAGGTTTTGAATCCCAGCCATGCCTCATCCCAGTGTGTGACTGGACAAGTCTCCTAACTCTCCAGCACGTGTGGTCTTCACTGCCCCACCTGTCAGCCAGTTCCCACAACTGCCCGTTTGCAGCCTGGGAGCTTGTGTGTGGGGAAGTTGTTCCTGGCTCTGTGAGGCCCACCAACTGCCTCCCACCCTCAGGGTGGACGGTCCTGGCTGGGGTAGGCGGAGAGAGGGCACCCTCCGGGTGGACGGCCCTGGCTGGGGTAGGCGGAGAGAGGGCACCCTCCGGGTGGACGGCCCTGGCTGGGGTAGGCGGAGAGAGGGCACCCTCTGGGTGGACGGCCCTGGCCTGGGTAGGCGGAAAGAGGGTGAAAGCGGCAGCTCCCAGGACAGCAGGCTCTTCTCACAGAATGTAGCTCCAGGAACTCCCTGCTCCCTCTGGTTTCTGGATCAATATGCAGGAGCCTCCAGCAGGCCCAACCCCCGCAGGGATGGAAATGTGTGAAATTCCAACAGCGGTGTTTGCTGGAGGAGCAAGGCAGGCCCTTCCAGAGGAGACCGCAACCCTGCTGTCCCATGCTCCTCCAACCCAGAGCAGGTATCACATCAACACCTCAGTCACCGTTTCTTTATTTCACATGGTTTGTAGGACACCTCTAGTCCCAGACCCAGGGCCATCTGTCCAGGTGTCCAGGAGAGGAGCCTGAGAGACGGGAGCCCCGCTCTGGAGGTCCCCAGGCTGTTCCCAGGGATGTGCAAACTCAGGCCTTGCCCTCCTCACCCTTGAGCAGTCCTGAGTTCCTGTTCTGCCACATGGGACAGGCAGTGCCAAGGGTGGCCTGCTCCACTCAGGGAACAGTGGACAGAGTGATGACCACATTTGAGTCACCCTGGATATGAGGTCTGTGGTACCCCAGGTGAAGGCTGCCCCCCACCTCATGTCCTCACTCCAGTCAACAGCCTGGATCACCATGGAAGGCTCCATTGCGTCTCTGAATGCACGGGGGCCGATGGCTGCTGGCCAGGCCCGACGATGAGACCCAGACAGACTGGGGACAGTCAGGTGTCCCAATGGTCCAAACCCCTGGTCCAAGCCGTCCTCACTGTGGGCCTGAGTCTTCAAGGTGAGGCGGCCATGTGGGTTTTGCTCTGAAGTCCGTGTCCAGGTTATAAAGGCGAGGCAGGGCGTTAATATAAAAGTCTGTACATACACTTATAAAAAACAGTTTGGTCTTCTGTTAAGGCTGTTACAGTTTAAAGTTATGTAAACCAGGCACAAAGTAACAGTTAACTGTAAAACCATACAAAACGGGTGGGAGAGGCCAGGCTGCCTGCCAGGATTTGGGGCTCTCGGCGGCACTGTGTGAAATTGGGGCTCAGCCCTGGCCAGCCAGCCGGCCTGTCCCTGCTGGACTCTGCAGTTGGAGCCAGTGCCCACCTCACATTGCTCTTGGAGCTTTTCATTCCAGATCCTTCTCGGAGAGCCGAATGCTGGAGCTCCGGCACTCGGCTGTCCTCAGATGTTCGGGCCCTCAGCCATTGGCCTGGCCTGAGGTGGGGGGCAGGCAGTAGGTCGGGGGGTCTGAGTACCTCCGTTTGGCCCCAGGTGGCTGGTCATCCTTGTCCAGGGGCTCCTGAGTGCCCTGCACAGGCAGGTGTGCACCCGGTGTGATATACACAGAGTGTACCTGGTCCGGGCGTCGGGCAGGGGTCTCTCGGCGTCTCACTAGCGTGGCAGCCTCCTGGGCACCTGGTGCCTGACCAGGGAGGTAGGAGGGCAGGCCAGGGGGGAGCTTGATGTTGGCCGTGGGCATGATGGGGGTCCGCCGGGGGGTCTTCACTCTGACCGTCATGAAGGACGACGGCTTTCGTCTTGGAGGGGCGGCCACCTCGGGGAGGGGGCTCGGGGCAGGTGCACTGGGGCAGGGGAGAGCAGGTGCGGGGGGTCCTTTTGAGAGACAGATGGCAGGGTTACTGCAGCTTCAGGGCTGGCAGACAGACCCTTGCCCGGGGGCCTGCCAGGGGTGGACATGGGAGGAAAAAAGCAGACGCTACCTTAATACTGACCTTCCGAGGTCCCCCGCCCGGCCCGCTCTTCCAACAGACTCTCGGTGCTGGCCGAAGTCTCCGAGTCCAGGTTCTCCTCGTCAGAGCCCCGAGGGTCCAGCTCTGGCAGCCGGTAGGTGATATCCTCCCTGGGAATGAGAGGGGGGGTCCCAGGTCCCAGGCTGTTCCCATGGTGAAAGAGCACCCCATGGAAAGTGCCAGGGCAGTATGGGACAGAGCAGGACATCCTGGTCCTGGATGGGACTCCCTGCCTCCAGAACGCCCCTCCCCCAGAGCATACCCGGCCCCAAATGCCCTGGCCCCGCTAAGCTCACAGGAAGAAGGTGTCAGGCTGTTGAGGGAAGCCAGGCATCTGGCCCAGGACTGAGCAAGCGAGGAACCCTGCCTTAGGACTTTGCACGTGTTGTTCCCTCTGCCTGGAGCACCCTACTCTGTAAGACTAGGGTGGCCAGGTGCCCTGGGTCACATGGTCTTCTGGCACAACTTCACACTCATATCTCAACTGGACACAAATTAGTCACCCTAGCTACGGCCACCTTCAAGACAAAGTCTGAACATCACCCCTGTTGCCCTTTCTCTCCAGTGGGCACCATGGTTCCCTGCGGAGAAGAAGGAATTTACACAGAGCTCCAGGCTGTGTTTTAGGAGCGCAGCGCTCCATGAGGTGGGCACTGGGCGGCAGGACTGAGCCTGCCCCATTGGCTCCAGTGCATAGTGGAGGGACTGGTGGATGGGGCTGGATGGTGCAGACGAGGGCGGGAAGGGGACAGAGGGACACTTGCTTCTCCTCCTTGATGGACTGGATCCGCTCGATGAGGATCTCCTTCTCCCGGTCCTCGTCCTCGTCGTGGCCGGCTGCCTCCTCCTCGGGCAGCACCCCCAGCTCCTCTGGGCCGCTGCTGCTTCCCCGGGCCGTGGGGCTCTTGTTCTGCAACGGAGAGGCAGCAGGTTTGGCGGGCCCTCCGGGCGGGTGGGGTCAGTGCTTGCGGGTGGAGAGAGGGTGGCGTGCGTAGCCCCAGGGGTGGTTAGTTCTGCTGTGGCTGGCTGGCTGGGCTTAGTGAGGCTTCTCCAGGAACCACTCTTAACCAAGTGGCCCTGGCACAGCTGGTTAGTTGTCCTCAGCACAGGTGGCCAACAGGCAACAGGCCTCCCCCAGCATGCACTTCCAGAGGTTAGGACATGCTGGGCCTACCCTACGGGGACCCTGGGGGCAGAGGGGAACCCCAGCATGCACTTCCAGAGGTTAGGACATGCTGGGCCTACCCTACGGGGACCCTGGGGGCAGAGGGGAACCCCAGCATGCACTTCCAGAGGTTAGGACATGCTGGGCCTACCCTACGGGGACCCTGGGGGCAGAGGGGAATCCCAGCATGCACTGCACTGAAGACATGCAGGGTGGGCCCACCAATCGTGTACATACCAGGACCCCCTCATAGGGAGACGAAAACCCCAATTTGAGAGGCCATGGCTGGGGGGAGAGATGAACAGAGGGTGACCACATTGGGACCACGACGAAGACACCGGTTGTGTTATGGTCACTGAGCCACATCTGACCATGGGGACAAGGACAGGGTCCTCCCATGGAAGCCCAGGACCTGCCCTCTAAATCCCTCCCACCCCCCACACTGGGGCCACTTCTGTGGGATCAGTCCCCTGTGGGCGGGGCCCAAGTCAGCAAGGACCAGGGCTGGAGGGTGAAACACCACCCACTGGGTGACAGTCTCCCACTGCCCTGTGAGGGCAGGGCAAAGAGACAGGGCAGGGCAGTGGTCATTGGGCTGAGGTAGGAACTGGCCCCGGACCCAGCTGCCTGTAGCCAGGGGTGTTGGTGGTAAGGGAAATGAGACCCCGTCCTGACCCAAGCCCTGCTCACAGGGCCACTCCCACCCAGGCCATGTTCCAGCCACACCCCCGCGGAGGACCCCACCACACCAAGTGCTCACAGTGTTCTGTCGCAGGAGCGAGAGCCTGCGGAAGGCAATGCTCTCGGCGGCCTCCAGCTGGCTGATCTCCTCCATCTTCACCTTGTACTTCCTCATCTGTTCCTTGATCAGCATCTCTACGCACCTGTGGCGAAGGCCCATGGAGAGGGTGACTCAGAGACGGTGCCAGGGATGGCTGGCCTGGGGACCTGATATCCAGGGAGGTGCTGGCTGGAGATGGCACCACGGCCAAGGCAGAGACCCATCCAGAGACCAGGCAGGGCCAGGGATATGGCTGTAGCTGCCATCTTGACCCCAGCTGACTGGCTGGGTGACCTTGGACGACTCACTCCACCTCTCTGAGCCTGAGTTCCCATCTCAACAAGCCTCCTTGTCTGAAGGAAGAAGTATGCACAGCGGGTTGGAGTGAACTGACTCTTCAGTCACGCTGCTGCAGGGTGGGAATTATCTCATTTCACAGAGAAGTGTGAAGTGCAGGGAGCCTGGGAAACTTGTCCTAAGGACTGCAGGCAGCTGGCCCCCGGGCTCCAGAACATGCACTGTAACCGGCAGTTCATCTGCTCAGTGGTCAGGGCCAGCCTGGAGCGGTCAGTACTGGAGGGACTCAACCCGGAGTATTCAGCTCGGAGGGCACTCAGCCTGGATGGACGACCAGTCACACTCATTCCCGTCACCAGAAGCACATAAGGGAGAAAGGAGGATGACTGTGCTGGAAGAGGCTGGAAGCAAATCTGCCAGGCCAGGCCAGGCCCCTCTATGCTCACTGCCTATCTGTCACCTTTCACTAATTGTGACAAGTGTGGCCTTGGGCTGTACTGTCAGGCCTTCTTGGTGTGTTTGCCTCATGAAACCACCTGCAGCGACAGGTTCTTGTTTTCTCAAGTCACCTAAACTATGTCCTCTTAGTGACTGATGTCTGACGATCTTCTGAGGAACTTAAAAAAAAAAGTTAAAAAATATATATATATTTTTATTCATTTCAGAGAGGAAGGGAGAGGAAGAGAGAGCTAGGATCATCAATGATGAGAGAGAACTATTGATTGGCTGCCTCCTGCACGCCCTCTACTGGGGATCAAGCCCATAACCCAGGCATGTGCCCTTGACCAGAATTGAACCTGAGACCCTTCAGTCCACAGGCCGACGCTCTATCCACTGAGCCAAACCAGCTAGGGCCTTTTGAGGAATTTCTGGAGAATTTTGCAGAAGGCTCAGGGGAAAGGAGAAACCTGGAGACCAGCGCTTCTGTTTGCTACCAGCTCTCTCTGCTGCCGGAGGGGAGTACACTGACTGCATGTCTGTCCCTCACCCTGTGATGAGGGGTGAGGTCTTCCCCGCCTTCACAGTCTTCAGCCTCAGAAGAACTCGGAGGGTTCCCTGGCAGGGCCCTCCAGAGTGTGTGGGGGGTGGGGCCGGCCTGGCACTCACGTGGTGATCTTAAGGACGTCCTTCATGCTGGTCAACGGGTCTGAGTTGTCAGGGCAGCGCAGGAGGCAGGGTGCGAAGATGATGGCCAGTGCACCGGGTGACATGCGGTTCACGTCCTCGAGCAGGGCCACCCTGCGCAGCGAGCAGCAGTTAGGGAGGGGGTGGTTGGGGGATCCCCCAGACCCCTCAACATGGGCCCACGTCCTGGTGCAGAACCAGCAGAGAACACTCGCCCGGGAGTGGGCAGTGGGGGCTCCTGCAGGGACCCCCCATCCCACAGAGAGTGGCCGCGGGCACTTGCTTGACCAGGTGGAAGATGAGCCGCTCCAAAGAGTTGTGATTGGCTTCCGGCAGGTGCTCCAGGACGGCATAGATGGCGGCCAGTTGCTCCTGCTTCTCTGGCAGCTCTAGGAAGGCCAAGGTATCAGCTCCCCAAGGGCCCCACCTCCACACACCGTGGGGACAGGAGAGCCTCCGCCGTGTGGGGAAAGAATGCAGGGCCACAGAGGGGTCCCGGTCCCACCCCAGGCCTTGGTTTCTCAGCTGTGACTGGGTGGTCCCGCCTCCCTGGCTGGCCGCAGGGTGCTCATGGCTATGACCCCGGTATCAACCACCTGCCTGCCCTTGCCACCATCACGGACTCACCCACAGCTCGGAGGAAGTCGCCATACTGGGCGAAGGTCATGAGGGGTTCGGGCAGCTCCCTCAGCCACTGCTTGAGCACCCCGGTGATGGCGTGGATGGGGAAGTTATCCAGCTTGACTGTCGAGGGGTCTGAGGGAAGGGCGAGCAGGGCCGGTGAGCACAGGGCAGGCAGGAGCCCTGCATGGTGCCTTCCTGCTGCCCACCTGCTCTGAACGCCTGCCTGTACGCAGGTCCCACCTGCCGTAGCACCCACCTGTCTGCAGCGCTTGCCGGAGCTCCCGCGTGCGGTTGGCGGCGCCTGACTTGCGGTAGAGGCCCTCGGTGTATAGGCCGTGCATCTCCACGTGTTCCAGAAGCTTCTCCAGTACGATGGGCACTGAAGCCTTGTCACTGGTTAAGCTGTCCACGCACACGCCAAAGTGGCCCGGCTCGGTACCCGGCTCGCTCTGCAATCCCGGGGGATGGGGCGAAGCCTGGGTTAGCTGTCCTCCCTGGCGGCCCTCATGCCTCCTCTGTGGGCGCCGTCCCTCTCTCCCTCATTCCCCATTGCAGGTTGCTGAGTGCGCTGGGCTGCAGAGGTCAGATCAAGGGCGACGGGGCAGGGACTCCCTATGAGGAGCACCCAGGGTCCTCTGAGAGCAGTCAGTCCCAGCTCCTGCCTCCGCCCAGTGCTCAGGACCCCGCCTTCCTCGTGGGCACAGTGAGGGGGGATTCCCTCCACCACCCAGGGCAGGGAAGAGCAGGGCCAGGCCTGAGATGCTACACAAGCCTGGCCCCTGCTTTAGGGGCTCAGGCAGAAGCGGATGTGCTTGGTTGGGGCACCTGGCCCTGAACCTAATGTTGTTTTGCAAAGCTCCCGGCCGCGATGGGCTCACCTTCCTCCCACATGGATAGGAGCAGTAGGTCTGAATCTTGTGCATGCACTTCTTGTGGCAGGTCATCTTGCACACTAGGAGGTCATGGTGAGGCAGGGCGGGGGGAGGGTGGTCACAGGCGGAGCATTAGGGACCCCAGGTTCCCGTAGCTGCCTGTCCCAATGGCTAGGGGGACAGGGACCCGCCAACTGGATTCTAAACTTGCCCCACACAAATCTCTGCCCTGATTCCCAGGCCAGGGGGCTGTGTTGGCAGGTGTTCGTAGCTGCTGCTCCTCAGAGCCAGCCTGGCCAGGGAGACAGGAGCCAGGGCTTAGGGGCCTACGCCTCAGTCCTGCCAGGGGGTAGCCCTGAGGATCTGGCCTGTGATAGTGGTATGAGTGATGTTGCTTTGGTTTCTCCCAACCACACCGACACCAGACTAGGGGAATGTCATGCATGGAAAGAAGAAATCAGCTACAATAAAAAGTAGGGGGCACCTGGGTGCACCCTCATCTCAGCACAGTGACAACTGCTGAGGTATTTGTGACAGACAGGGGAGGGAGAGCTGCTCACACATGGCCCAGAGGGAGAGGAGGAGACCCTGTGTGGAAAGAAAGCCAGGCCGGGCTGGTCCCAGGAAAACGCAAGTGCTTGGTTGCCTCCTGTCCACCTGACCGAGGGTCTGCTGGTGGGGACTGACTGGCTTCCCCTGGAACATGTGGGAGGGGCTAGCAGCTCAGGTGTGTGCACAAAGGCCCAGAGGTGGGACACAGGGTGACCTGCTCTGGCGGGGGGTTGAGTGGGTGAGATGTGGCTGGGGCAGTGTTCTGGAAAGATCCATCCTGTGGTTTGGGGGGAAGGCCCTGGTGCTCAGCAAGGGGTTGGGAACATGGTGGCAGGGTTAGGGGCACTGTGAGGGGTACCAAGGGGGTCAGGAGGTACAGGGGTAGTCTGGAGATTTGGTGGAGGGTCAGGGGTTACCATGGGTTACAATGGGTAATCGGGGGTTTGGTGGAGAGGTCAGGGGTACAGTGGTGGGGAGCATGGCTGGAGTTCTGGGACACTCACCGCTGCAGATCAGGGCCTTGTCCATGAGCCAGATGTAGGAGAGGCACTGCTCGCACGACTGCGGGATGCTCACCTGGTAGCTGGCGAACACGTGCCCATTGTGCTGCTGGACCTGGGGACCGAGGAGGGTGCTGAGCAGCATCTCAGGGCCAGGGGCTACTCATTCACAGCTAGTGTCTTTAGGACTGGGCAGGAAAACACATGCTCGAGCGCGCGCGCGCATACACACACACACACACACATACACACACACACACACACACGTGTGCACACGCATACTTACAGCGCGTTCCTGCTTCCGCTTCTTCTTCTGAGCTTTGCTTTGCTGTGAGGGAGCACAAGGCAGGTCTGTGTGGGCCCCTGGGGCAACCCTTTCCCCAGCTGGCCCCCCACACCATGCTGGGACCCTGCCCACACTCAGAGTGGCACCACCAACCTTGGGCAGCTCGAAATCATTCTTGGAGTGCCCACGGGTGAACTCATCCAGCAGGGACTGGAAGAGGTTGAGGACTAGGTTGGGGTCCTTCTCGCCACGCTCGGCCGCCAGGTTGCTCACAACAATCTGGTAGTTCTCCATCAGGTCCTTATAGCCGACGTGGATCTTCCCGTTCTGCAAGGATGGAAGGTGTGACTCCCCTGGACAGACTGATGGGGGTGGGGAGGGGGCAAGGTGCATCCTGGGGAAGGCTGGGTGATTGCCTGGGGCTGGGGCCACACATACAGGGACTGAGTACATGGTCTTGAGGTTGCTCCTGAACTTCTCTGTGGCCTCGATGAACAAGCTCTCGATGGGTGTCTTCTGGGAACGCAGGTCATTTATCTGTAGAGGGCGAGGAAAGGAGAGACCCACTGACCCTGTGTCTCCTCAGATTGGGCATCTGAGTGGTCACCACTCTGCCCCATCCCAAGCCCTTCCCTGAACCTGGGCTCACAGGATAAAATTAGGGCTCTCCGGCCAACTCGGTCTCTCCGGTCCATTTAGCCCAGGTTCAAACTGTTGACATTAGGGGCTGGGTCACTCACTGGGGACTGCAGGGCGGGGGGTGGGAGTGGGGGGAAGGTTATTCTAAACAAAATAAGTTCATGGCCACAGCTGGGCTATGGCCGAGCCACAGCAAGGATGGTGGACCTAGAGATAGTCCAGCGGGACATAGGTGTGTCTTGCCCAGGTTATTCCGGATCTTGGTGTTTGTTTCCTTGTGTGTGTGAGCAAGAGGGGCAACTGCCCCCAAAGGTCACTGCAATACAACAGATGAAGCGTCTAAGTGTCTTCTAATTGCAGGTTTCAAACGTCCTGGGCAGGAACCACAGGATAAAATGCATCTGCTGGGCACCCAGCCCCCATGCCTGTACGCATGCACGTGAGACAATTCCAGCACAGGTTACAACCCCTCGCCATGGCCCCTGGGACAGGCTCATCCCAGAATCAGATGCTTTTTTTTTTTAAAATAATATTTTTATTTATTTCAGAGAGGAAGAGAGAGATAGAAACATCAATGATGAGAACCATGGATCGGCTGCCTCCTGCACGCCCCCTACTGGGGATTGAGCCTGCAACCTGGGTATGTGCCCTGACCGGGAATTGAACCCTGGACCCTTCAGTCTACAAGCCAACAATCTATCCACTGAGCCAAACCAGCCAGGGCTCAGATGCTTTGGATTGTAACACAGTTCTGCAGTGTGTCCAGCCCCTAATAAGACCTCACAGACATTTTTCAGAGAAATTTAAATAAAGTTGGCCCTCCATACCCATGGGTTCCACATCTGTAGATTTAACCAATTCAGAAGACAAAAACAAAACACAACACCCCAGAAAGTTCCAAAAAGCAAAACTTGAATTTGCCACGTGCTGAGCACAACGGATGCTGAGGAACACCTGTTCCTGGGCTGACCTAAACGAATATAAGTTACAAGTGGTCTTGTGTGAGCCCAGGCCAGGCTTTACAGGAAACGTCACTTCCTGTGTTAGCACGGTGCCCCTGGACTTCCTGTTTCCAGCCCGCTAAGGTGGCTCTGAAAACTTTGCTGGGTGGTGACAGCCTGGGTGGCCCCGCTGAGCCCACGCACATACCCCGTCCTGTGCGTGTCTCAGGCCCCCTGAACCCGCGATGGCCTACCTTGTTGAGCAGGAACTCATCCAGGTACTTGAGCTCGTTGGCATTGGTGATCTGGCGGAACACCGACTCCCGCCACTTCTCTGACACCGTGATTCTGCCTATCTTGAGGTTTCGGTTTTTCTTCCCTTTGCCTCCTGTCTCCTTGGTGTGCTTCTCGCCCGTGGCGTGGCGGTGCTGGTGGCCCGATGGGGCTGTTGGGGAGAAGGAGTGGCTGGTGAGGGTGGGTTCTGGGGGGGACGATGGTCAGCCTCTTGGGGCCTGGTCACAAAGGGAACCAGGATCCCTATTGCTGTGAACGGATCTACAACCAGAAAGTGCCTCCAAGGGAGGAACCAGCCCGGAGGCCTGTGCCCAAGGCCTCATTGGGGATGGATGACCCCAGGGGCCCCCGGGGCTCTGCCGCCCATCCCTGAGGCTTCGGGTGACCAACCTTCTAGATTCTTCTTCATGGTGACGGCTTCCAGCACGATGTGCCCGGGGACCGAGCTCTCTGTCTCCTCCGTGCCCTCCAGGCTGTACTTTTTATCCTTGTTCTTATGCAGGAAAAGTCTCTTAAATGTGGACCTGAAGGAGAAAGTCAGGGTTCTGTTTAAGCCGCAGGAAACAAAAAAAGATAAGGCCAAGGAAAGGGCCACCTTACCATAAAGACAAATACCCCTTTTCTTTGTTATTGATGGAATCCAGTGCTACCAAAAATAAGGTCAATTTTCGTGAACTGACGGAGGAGTCAGGTGAAAGAGCAAGATGCCAATCAGATGCTGACCCCATATTCATATGAAAAATAAATAAAACCTCCCCGTCCTCCTCATGCTTTTATGGTACAAGATTACGGGGAAAAAGGACAAAAAATAAACACGAAGTCGTGCACTGTGGCTACTGGGTATGTGGGGAGGTGAAAAGTGGCCCCCCAAAACTGTGTCTACCCTCAGAGGCTATGAGCATGAGCTTATACGGGGAAGGGTCTTTGCAGATGTGACCACGTTTTATAGACTGTATGTGTGTGTCTCCCCAAATTCATATGCTGAAGTTGATGCCATGCGCCTGATTGTGTGCTGGTGGCCAGGGTGTCACCTCAGAGATCGTGATGGGCTGGGCTTGTGAAAGGATCAGCATGCCTTTGGCTAGAGACTTACTACATCCATCCTTGGAAGAGGAAAGGAAAAACTTAAAAAAATTGCTAGTTCAGTCCTAGCTGGTTTGGTTCAGTGGCTAGAGCATCAGCCTGTAGACTGAAGGGTCCCGAGTTCGATTCTGGTCAAGGGCACATGCCCAGGTTGCAGGCTTGATCCCCAGTAGGGGGCGTGCAGGAGGCAGCCGATCAATGATTCTCATCATTGATGTCTCTCTCTCTCTCTCCCTCTTCCTTCCCCTCTGAAATCAATTAAAAAAAATATATATATATATATAATATATACTTTAAAAAATTGCTAGTTCAAATCCAAATTCTTACTTTATGTATGTAAAATGTCCAGTTTGCTACAAGATCAAAGATCACCACAGTTTTTTTTTTGTTTTGTTAATCCTCACCGGAGGCTATTTTTTCCATTTTTAGAGAGTGGAAGGGAGAGAGTGATGGAGGGGAAGAGAGAGAGAGAGAGAGAGAGAGAGAGAGAGAGAGAAGAAAGAAATGTGAGAGAGACACATTGATTGGTTGCCTCTTACATGCACCCTGACCAGGGCCAGGGATTGAACCTGCAACCCAGGTATGTGCCTTTGGCCGGGAATCAAATCTGTGACCCTTTGGTGCCCGGGCCAATAGTCTAAACACTGACCCCAATGAAAAATAAAAACAAACAAACAAAAACTAACTAACTAAATAAGATAAAATAAATGCTGACCCACACCGGCCAGGGCAAGACCACCCGTTTCCAGCCAAGCCCAGACAGTGGTTCTTTGTGCAGGTTGTTAACAGGGTTGTGGCGCTGACAGGAGGAGAGGCTAACTCACAGCAGGCGGGTGTCCGTTTAGAAGAACCCAACACTAATGATCCACACAACTTCCTGAATTTTTGTTACATCACAGAAAACCTTATCAGTTCAGTAGTTCTAGTTAATCTGCCAAGATAATGTAACTACATTTAATTTTGTGAGTATACAACAGTGATCTCCTATTTTGGTGTCAGTTTTTCAATGAAGTTTCGATTATTGGCAAAAAAACCAATCATAGGCTGGAGCCTAATCCCCAATGTGATGTGATTAGGAGGTGGGGCCTTTGGGAGGTGAGTGGACTGTAAGGGTGGAGCCCTGGGGAATGGAATTATGCCCGCCATTTAAGCTGCTCATTCTGTGGGAGTTTGTTATAGCAACCGGAATGGACTAACACACTAAGTGACAGATCTCAAGATGAGGTCATCTGGGTTACCCGGGGGGGATAAGTATCCTTATGAGACAGAGAGATGACACCGGAGAAGGCCATGTGACGACAGAGGCAGAGACTGAGCGAACGCATCCACGGCCAAGGGCCCCTGGCGTCCCTAGAGCTGGAAGAGGCATGAAGCACGCCCCAGGACACCTGGATTCTGGACTTGTGGCCTCCAGCACTGTGAGGGGAAATTCCCATTGTTTGAAGACACTCTACTGGTGGCTCTTAGCTTTGGTGGTGGGGTTTCTCTGCCTCTCACTCCAGCCTGTTCTTCACCTCCCTGCTCCACAGCCCACCCTCTCTGCTCTGGGATGGAACCACCTGTAGCACTTGGGCAGGAGCTTCTGGGGACAAAGTTTTGGCCTAGATTTTCTATCCGAGGACCCAGGAGGTGTTGAAGGTAGGAGTGGGACAGCTGGTTCTGATTCCATAAAAAGCCAGATAGAACCCATCTGTCCGGACCCAGAGGAGGTGACACACATTGGCTCCGGCTTCAGTGGAACCGTTTCATCCTGATGCTGCCAGGACCTGGGCTCCATGAGGGCCTCTTGTCATAGAACTGCTACTGAGCAAGCACCTGCCTGACTCAGTTTCATAACTGTCGTTGGTTTAGGAGACCAGACCACCCCAAAACTGGAGGCCTGAGCCACCCCCAAAACCCTCACTCACTTAGAGTCAGCCTGGGCACCCGGGGACAGCCCTGAGTCAGTGCTGGTAGATGCATCGACCGACTTCTTCTTCTGCACGGCTGCCTTCTTCGTGCTGGGCTCGCCATCCACGCTTTCCGACAGAGGCTGGGAGAGAATGGGGCCAGGTGAGCAAAGGCGGTGCCTTGCTGGAGGAAAGCAAGGGGTCCCGGCGTCACTGTGTGCTCTGTCCCCTGACGCCCCTTCTCACTCTCTTTTTAATGGATTATTTTAGAGATAGAGGAAGGGAGAGGGAGAGAGATAGAAACATCAATGATGAGAGAGAATCATTGACTGGCTGCCTCCTGCACGCCCCTTTGAGGGATTGAGCCTGCAAACTGGGCATGTGCCCCAACCGGGAATTGAACCAGCAACCTCTTGGTTCATGGGTCAACGCTCAAGCAGGTGAGCTCCCCTTCTCTCTTAAGCTGCCCTTTGGGGCAGAGATGAGCCTGGACCCTGAGGGGACAGAGCTGCAGCCTGAAGCTTTACCTGAGTCTTGGCCTGGGCCGGGAGAAGCTTGGAGACATCACTGGTGGATAATGAAATGCGCCTCTCCCTGCGAGATCACAGAAATGTGGCTTTTATAGACAAGAAAGAGTTTGGATATATTTTTCATTGTTGTAACTGGAGGGTAATTCTATTGGCATCTGGTGGGTAGAGCCTGGGGACGCTGCTCTGTACCCCGCAGTGCACGGGATGGCCCCACCGGAGAGCGAGCCAGGTGTGGCCCTAACAGAAGCTCGCCTCCACTTCCACTCTTCTTCCCTCCAGCCCAGTGGGCCTCTGGGACAAGGGTCTGGTACTGGAGTCCCCAATATTTAGGTATAGGGTCAGGCAAGGCATGCTGAGAGCTGGGTGCCCCTCTCACAGCTCCTGAGGAAGTGTAGTGACCCCCATTCACTGATGAGGAAACTGAGGCCCAGGTCGGGTGGGAGGTGGGGAGTGGGGCCCCTGACTGGAGGGGCCTCGTCCCTTGAGGCCAGGCGCTTTCTGAGTGAACATAGCTTATTTCAATGGGAAACCAGGGTTCTGGGTTTTGCCAAGCAGCCTCAGGCAGGTGCCTCCTCCTTGCCAGACCCCCCTCCCTCCTTCCTCAGGGCCCCACACACCTGGTGTCAGCTCTTGGACATGGAGCTGCTCATGTATTTTGGGGACACCTGTACCCCACAGTGCACAGCGTGTCCCCACCCAGAGAACAAGCGGGCCCCAGATACTGTCGTGTGCGGCTGGTCCTGCTGCCAGACCTTTGGCCGCGAGTCCCCTGCCCTGCCTGCCCACTGTGATAGGACGAAGGAGCGTGCGGGGCTTACTCTGTGGCTGTGAGGGAGGTCCCCGTGGCCCGGTGCCGCTCGCTAAGGTCCAGGGACTGGCTCAGCACAGCACTGGGACCGGTAGCCGTCAAGTTCTTGCCTCGCCACACCTCCACGGCACTGGCCAGCCGCTCGGAGACCGGTTCCCGGTACCGCTGGATCTGGGTGGAGCCTCCGGGGCTCACAGGCCTGTCCTGAGCCCTTGCGCCACCACTCGGCTTGCTCTTGTCCCGAGGCTTCTCGGGGGTGGTGACGGGGGCCGGTGCATCGACCCTGCTGTCCAGAGCCAGGCTGGTGGGCCGTTCCATGCAGTCCTGAGGTGCCTGCGGGCTTTCCCCGGGCACAGGGCAGGCTGGCAAGGCTGGAGGAGGCCCCCCGGGCTGATTTTCAGGAGCAGGGCCCTCGGCCTCCGCCCCTGTGTCTGCGAGGGCTTCATCCTGCCCGCTCTCCTTTCTGTCTTGGGGGAGGCGCTCCTCCTGCTCGGGGGAGGCCGTTTCGGAAGGTTCTCTAAGGGCGCTGCCGTCCTTGCAGGACTGAATGTGCTTGTTCTGCAGTTCCACGTGCTCCAGTCCTCTCTGCCGCCGGGACTCGCGCTTCTCCCGGCTGCTGGGCACTTTCTCCTGACTTTCCGGGGGGTTTTTCTGGGAAGAGGGAACCTTCTCGGGGCTGGGGCTCTCCTCAGGGTGGAAGCTCTCCGCAGGGGGCCCGTGGCTCAGCCACACCTCGGGCTCCCGCGGCGAATGCTCGCTGTCCTCCGGTGGTTCTTGGCTGGGCCTACCCTCGGCAGTTTCTTCCCTTGAGGCTTGCTGGGCTTTCCTCTCCTCTTCCGCCTTCTGCTTCTCTGCAACCATCTGGCGGAAGCTGGTGTGAGGAGAGTAAAGGGGGTGGGTTCAGGAACTACCGTACTTGCAGCCCCCAGAATCCACCCGGGTTGTCGGGGGCCTCCGAGCCACACTTTGGTGGGACCCGCGTGCTGCTTGCCTGCTGGACAGCCAGGCACAGCCTCTGGCCCTTAGAGAGGCTTCCAGAAAGGGGGACCCTCCTCAGCTAGGAAAGGGGGTGGGGGAGAACCTGTCCTCATGGCCGTCCCTGCCCTAGGTTTGCCTGGCGAGTTCAGGGGTACCTTCATTGTGGGAGAGGCCTGTTAAGAAACCCCGGAATTCCTTTGGCCCGGTGGACACCCAAGCTGCATGTGTGCGGTGTGGTAGAAGGGGAGCCCAGGGTGGCCTGAACCCCCCGATTCCAGGTGCTCCACTGACGGGCATGGGTGGGCAGGTGCAGGGGTCCCTGGTGGTGACCAAATGCAGCAGATGGTGACTTGGGGCTTTACCGTAAGCACCACCCACCAGCCCTAGAATGTCTCTCTGGGATTTGCATGACCAGATGGCTGGGTCCCACTAGTCCCTCCCAGCCTCCCTGCATTCAGAATGATATTCTGACAGCTCCACCTGTATCTCAGGCAGCTTTAGGGTGAGTGAACTTTCTGGCTTCTGGAACATTCTTGGGGGGGAGGGCCCTGTTCTGCTCACCTCTTGCGCTGCAGGTGCCCCCGGCAGAGGCTCTGCAGGCGGATGATGCTCTGTCTCTGGCGCCGGTAAGCTGCCCGATGCCGGTAGCCCCTCCACGTGGCCTGGAGGTATATGGCTGCCTGTGTCCGCTCCAGAGCCCGTCGAACGCGGTAGGACCGCCAGCAGGCCTGAGAGCAGGGCAGGTGTTCAGGGGCCAGGAGTGCGCCAGCCTGGCCAGCCCCAAACCTGGGCCCTTCGGCCTATGCGATACCTGAATGGCAATGGCCGCCCGCCTCATCTGTAGGAAGTGCCGGCGTTCCAGCACCATCCGGAACCAGCTCTGCAGGAGCAGGATCTTCCGTACGACCTCCCGGTGCAGTGTTTCCTGCAGGGCCTGCCGCTCTGTCTCCTTCAGGAAAACCTGGGTAGGGGTAGGGCGTGGGGATAGGAGCCGTCAGAACCCCTGAGTCTAGGAGGTTTGCACAGCCACCTCGAGAGTGAGTGCTGACTGACCTGACCAAGGGGAGTATTTTTTGAAATGTACGGAGATGCAATTCATGTAACATGAAATTCAGTGGCCTTTAGAACACTCACAGTGTTGTGCACCATCGCCTCTATCTGGTCCAGAACATTTCATCACGCCAAATGTGACTCCAGTCACTCCCCATTCCTCCTCCCACAGACCCTGGCATCTGCTAGTCTGCTTTCTGTCTTTATGGATTTGCTGCTACTAGATATTTCGTCTAAATAGAATCACAAACTATGTGGCCTTTTGTGTCTGGCTTCTTTCACTTAGGATAAGGTTTCCAAGGAATCAGGGCTGAGGAATATTCGCTGCGTGGATGTGAACATTTTGTTCATACATCCATCCGTTCATGGATATTTGGGTTGTTTCTAACCTTTTGACGATTGTGACTAATGCTGCTATGAAATGTACAAGTACTTGCTTGAATACCTGTTTTTAGTTCTTTTGGGTCACTATCTAGAATTGGAATTGCTGGGTCACATGTATTGGGGACCCATGAGGGATTTTTCACGACAGGGAGGTGACCTGGGCACCTGTTGGACAAAAAGCAAGTAACATACATCCAGAGGTGGAGACGGTTTGTGGAGGGAAGACGAGTGAAGGAAACCTGCCAGATGCTACAGTGGTCGCTGCCTGGCCCTTGAACACCCCGTGGAATGCTGTGATGGTCTGTAGCCTCCATGTGAGCAAACTGGAAACAGGCCTGATGCTTGCGCCCCCGCCCCATGGTGCTCCCTCGGCCTTCCAGGATGCCCGGGCATCACGCCTCAGCAGAGGCCCCTATTTCCCAGTGTATGACCCAGGGTCGTGGAAGGACCCTGTATGACGGGAGGCGGGGGGGACGCTGACCTTGGTCTTTCCGATCTGGTAGCTCCTCTTGTCGACGTTCATCTTCTCCAGCAGGGCAGAGATGACCTCCCTGCAGGGCTGGGCGTCCTTGGGCAGCAGCACCTGGAACTGCTCTGTGAAATCCTGGGTGATTTCGGCAGAGAAAGGAGAATCCGAGTGAGCGCCACCAACAGGGATGGCAGTTCCCTCATCAAGCTGTTCCCGAAGCCGAAGCCTAGTGTGACGTAAATGGTACTGAAGCTAAAATCGTGGCGTTTCTGAAATCGTCTGAAACGTAAGAAAGCCGGTCGCAGACAGAGCACTGGAGTTTTCCGTCAGCTGGTGCGTGGCTATGGAGGGCCTGCTCGGTGCTGCTACTGTTGGGGAGAGTGCCCAGGAGACGGGGCCACCCTAGGGAGGACTCAGTCTACGGCTCAGTAGGGGGCTGGACCATAACTGGACACACATGCCTTTTAAGAAAACAATTATGTTAAATTTCAAGAGCCAGTCGTTAGTAAAATACACTAGCACTTTCTCCCTTTTCTGTAATTTTGCCTTTCCTATTAATAAGGTTAGAAAAATAAAACTTCCATTCTGTGGGTAAGAAAAGAGAGGCTCGCCATGATGAAGTCACGTCCCCACAGCCACGCGGGTAAGGCTGAACAGAGACCAGGTATTGCCACTTCTGGCTTTGGGGCCACAGCTCACTCAAGCACCTCACAACTGGTGCCAGCTGGCGTCATGAACCTGGGGTTTTCAACCTGGGCCATGCTGACCCGTGGGGACATTTGGTGATGTCTAGAGACATCGTGAGTTGTCAAACTTGGGGGCAGGGGGTGAGGGTGCCACTGGTATCGAGTGGGTGGAGGCAGGGAGGCTGCCCAGCACCCACGGTGCACAGGATGGCTCTCCCATAGAGAACGACTCAGTCCCATGTGTCAGTGGTACCACAACTCAGAACCTGCTCTACAATTTGATCCTCACCAACGTGAGGTTACTAATGACCCCTTGTGTTTTGAGAATGCCCAGAGAGCCATCTCTGAGGCTACCACTTCCCTGGGCCTCAGTTTCTGTATCAGGAAAATAGGAACCGGGCCCTCTTGCTGCTGGTGGGCAGAATAAAAGAGTTGGGTATAAAAGCTGGTAGAAGGTGTTCAATAAAGGGCAGAGCCACACAGGGATCTGCTTGTGCAAATCCCTCCTCCTGTGATGATCCCTCATCACACCTCTGCATCCTTTACAGCTTAGCTTGTGCCCAGACATCTCTTCTGAGGAAAGCTGCCCTCCTACGACAGAATGATCCGCGGTGCCAGGTGGAGAAGCCCTGGCGTCAAGTCACCTGATGGGTTCATGCTCCAGAGCAGCATTCTGCCTGGAAGCAGGGCTGGCTGGCCCTCGGCCCTGCACTGTGTCGTGGGCAGCCTACCTGGAACGTGTACTTGGCACTGTAGCCTGACCTCCGGATCCGCACCGTCTCCAGCATGCCCGTGTAGCGCAGCTGCTGCAGCACCAGCTCCTCGTCAAAGCACAGCTCTTTCTGAAACGGGATGCAAGCCATCAGGGCAGGTGCCTGTGGCCGGATGTCCAAGCCCGTAGGCGGCGGGGGAAGAGGAACTGTGGGACAAGGTCCTGGGGGATTCCAGATGTGGACAGGGTCCGGCACACAGGCGGGTCCTGGCTGGTCTGGAACTGTCCCTAGTACAGCCGGCATGGGCACCTGAGGCTCTGCCTTTCCCTGCTCCAGACGTGCTTTTTGGAATAAAGAGATGAGGCCAGTCAGCAGCAGTGCTCAGGGCATTCATTTTTTCTAGAAAACCTGGTGTCTGATTTGTTCTAATCCCTGGTGTTGAGGAGACATACGTCACTCCTTACTGCCTCATTCAAGAGAATGTGTTGCAAAGAGCTCTTTTCTAGGCGCCCAAACCAAACCTGGGCTGACCTTGTACTCTGTGCCAGGTACGTGGATAAGTACTGAGGATTCCACAGAGGAGAGCATAGTCTGGGGGTGGGCAGCCAGACGCATGTGTGAAGGGTGGATGCTGCTGAGAGGGGACCCTGTGGGAGGTGTCAGAGGAGAGGGGACCCTGGGCTGAGGAGGAGGGCGGGGAAAGAGGGGTGAAGGCCCAGAGAAGGAGGTGGAGGCTGAGGGGCTGACAAGAGATGTAGGGAGATGCCTGCGGCTACAGGGGCAAGGGGAAGGAGGGGAACGATGCTGGCTCAGAGGGCTTCAAGCCCGGAGCTCAGGGGCATGGCTTCATGCCAATGGGTGTTATTTTAAGTGGATGGAAGGGAGGGAACGGCACTGGGGATGGGGTTGTCATGACTGGGTGGGGGACACTGCTTCTGGCATCTGGTGGGCTCTTGGAGGCCAGGAATGCTGCTTAATACCTTACAATGCACAGGCCAGGCCCCCTCCCCCCCCAAGAACCATCTGCTGGCACGACCCTTGCCCAGAGCAGGTGTTGATGGAGCATTTCCCGGGTTGCCCGAAGCTGAAGTAAGGATCCCTGATGGAAGAAGGAGGGGCATATTCTGTTGCCAGAAGAATGGGGGGTGGGGGTGAGGGGAGGAGAAGACCTTCTCTGAGATACCACTGGGAGAACCGGAAGGCAGGAAGGGAGAGGAGGAGAGGAAGCCGTGGCACCTGGCAGGGAGAAGCGGGCTCGGGATGTTAGCGGAGCATCCCAGGAGCAGGAGAGAGCCAGGGTAACAGGAAGAGGAAGGGTACAGGGTACGGGAGAAGAGAGCCACCAGGGTCCCCTGGCCAGGGGTCACCTGTACCAGAGAGGGAGCCTAGATCCCAAATGGCCCCCAGCAAGGTCCAGTGGGCCCCTGGGGCAAAGGAAGCTGGCATCGAGGGCCGAGCCTGCCGTCAGAGCCCCACCAAGGCTGTCTTTAAAGAAACTTCTGGATGAGCGCAGGCTCTGCCTCCTGCTGCACCACCTCAGCCCCTCCCTCACGCACACTGTGCACTGGCCGCTTTGGGGAGGTATCTGAAGGGCACCGAGACCTGTCCCTCCTCGAGCAAGCCTCCTCCGCGGCCCCTCATGTTCCAGATGACATCCTGCTTGTGGTTGCCCTTGCTGACACCCCACCCCCCAACCGCTGGTCATGACACCCTGTTTACAGTTCCCAGAACTTAGGCGAACACTTGTTCCTGGAGGCTTTTCCTGCCCCACCCCCCTTGGCCACCAGACCTCGGCCTTCATCTCCCCCAGACACAGGAGCCCCTCACCTTCTCAGCGTTGGAGCGGATGCAGCGGATGAAGAAGGGCTCTGCCTTCCCCAGCGCCTCCAGGAGCTTGTTAAGGGATGTCTGGGGAAAGAGAAACAAGGGATTTAGCTGAGGCCCCCTGAGGCATGCCTCTCAGCGAGGGGGGGATCCAGGTCACCTGCCTGCATCACCACGGGAGTCCATGCTGATGTGAGACATGGGGGGTTACAGCTGGACATTCTGACCAGAGGCTGCGCTACTCTGGGGAGCCCCTGAGGGAGTTGTTGGGGTCCCTGTGGCCGCCAGCTTCCTAGAGTCACCCAGCTCTTTGCTTCCGGTAGACGTGGAGAGGAGACTAGATAAACGCCTTCTGGGGATTTAAAACATGTGTCAGCCTCAGAAGGGACCATGTATGCAGTGATTTTGGTCTCTGGTCTGCTGTTTCCAAAAAGGATTTGTGGCCCTGACGGTTTGGCTCAGTGGATAGAGCATTGGCCTGCGGATTCAAGGGTCCCAGGTTCAATTCCGGTTAAGGGCATGTACCTTGGTTGTGGGCACATCCCCAGTGGGGAGTGTGCAGGAGGCAGCTAATTCATGTTTCTCTCTTGTTGATGTTTCTAACTCTCTATCCCTCTCCCTTCCTCTCTGTAAAAAATCAGTAAAATATATATTTAAAAAAAAGAAGAAAAAAAAAAGGATTTGTGGGAGCTCTTGCATGAGGTAACTGCAAAAAAGCCGAGGTGGGAACAGAAGACTCAGATTGAGAAAAAGGAGAAGGAATAAAAGAACCTAATGGTGAGGGGTCAGCAGCCATTGGACGCCCCCAAAAAGGTGTCCCGACGTCTGCTGACAGCCAGGGAATAAATGGAAAACATGAGCGAAGGCACAGCTCAGTGGTTATAACTCACGTACTGACTCATGGTCTTTTTTAACTTTTTCTGTCTCCCCTGGGGCATTTGGCAATATCTGGAGGCTTTTTGGTTGTGTGACGACGGGAGGATGCTGCTGGCATCTGGTGGGTGGAGGCCAGTGATGCTGTCCAACATTCCATATGCACAGGATGGCCTCCCCGCCCCTGCCGCCCCCGGGAGAATGATCCAGCCCCGGATGTCCAGCACCGCCAGGGGCGGGAACCCTGGGAGAATGATCAGCTGCCCGTGTGGCGTGTTTTGGCTGAGCCAGGTGAGCCTCGGGCCTCCCACCTGGAACTGGGCGCTGATGCTCGGGGGCTTCTTCTTCTTGTGCAGGTGCAGCAGCGACTTGGTGGTCCGGTCGTGCAGGGTCATACTGATGATGAGCTTCAGGGACTTGGAGTCCAGCAGGTTCTAGGACAGACACACAGGGTCTGGCCTGCCCTCCTGAGGCCCCGACGGGCACCAGGAGGCACTGATTCTGGAGCCAGGACAAGGCTCCTGGGGGTGACAGCGCTTAGTATTGGTTTCACGACTGTGCTACCGGAAAGTGGGGGCAGGCGGTCCCGGCGGGACTGAGCCTGGGCTGGGCCTGTGAGTGGCACTGGTGCCAGGAAGGCTGACTACAGCCTCTCTTGCGGCCCCAGTGCCTGGAAGGCAAGGCCCATCACGGCCTCCCGCTACGCAGCTCAAGGACTGCAGACTCTTACTGTTGCCTGACGAGCCCTGGCACTGTCTCCTCTGCTGACCAGACTAGAGGCTGCTCTTACTCTTCTACAAACTTCATGATCCGTCCACATGCTGCGTGCGGACAGACAGAACACCTGGGTGCACGTCGCCCACAGCCAGCTGCTGGGGTCTCGGCTGCATGGACACACGCAGCACGTGTTGTGTCTCCTGGAGGTGGCTGGTGGCTAAAGGCCCCTGCTGTGGGGTAGCACGGAGGGTCTGTTGCCTCTGAGTAGCATAAACTCTGTGGCAGTTCATACTCTGGGCCTCCCTGGCCCAGGCTGAGCCCGCCTCCTGCTCAGTCCTTCCCCGGACCCTCAGGCTTCTCCTAGGATCTCCCGCCTTTGTACCACTTGTGCAAATTCTACTTCTAAGAAACCCAACAGGAGACAAATTTTTTTTTTTGGGGAGGGGGGGGCAGTGAGGGGGAAGAAGGAGATGAAGGAAAGAAGAAGGAAGTCAGGAAGTCAGAGAAGTTAAAAGCCAGCCCCTGCCCCGCTCCCCTGCCCACTCCCCGTCCCCATTTTCTGGAAAATGACGTGAGCCAGGTGCTCTAGACAGACAAAAGCAAGGCAGCGTTAGACGGCGTCCCAGGTGTTTACCTTTGGAATGATCTGCTTTTGTTTGGTACCTTTACTTTTCCTGTCAAAAATATTAAAAATGGTTTTGTGAACAGAAGGAACATGGGGTCTGGATCTGGGTTAGTTCAGCAAGCCACGCCTGGCGGGTTAGACGGAGCGAGAGCAGAGAGCACAGAGAGTCGAGAAGCACAAGTGCAACGAGGCCACTACCGCTGCCTCTCCAAGGCCCAGGCGGTGCTTCTGCTGCGCTCTGCACACTGGCTTCCCTGGGGGACAGGAGCATCGATTGGGGGCCCCCTGGAGGCCAGGGAGCAGGAGAGGCCGGCTGGTCATCTACACGGCAGAGCACGCATCTGCACAGGGCCGGCTACGGGGCAGCTGATGGACCTCACAAAGTGATGGGGATCCTCCGAGAGGAGCTTTGAGGGACCCATGCCTACCAGGTGTCCCAGCTCTACTTGCTACATGTTGGCAAACTTGAAGCAGCCCCACAGAACCCCTTCTGGACCTCCCACCCTGCAGAGCACTGAAACGGGGCCTGGGAGGAGCGCCATTTGAACTTGTGCTGGCGCAAAGTTAAGAATGAAAGCCGATCTTTTGGCCGAGGAAGGAGGGATGGCCCCCACACTGTCGGACACTATGGAAACAAAAGAAACATTTTTTTTAAAAAATTGCAGCTTAGCTCGTTTTTTACGACCAGCTGAGGAGGCGGGGCCATCTGCACAATGCATGGCTGTGAGGGTCTATGTGTGTCAGGTTTCATCTTAATCTCCATGGGGTGGAATGAGGCTAATAAAAACGTATTTGGAAACTGGCTGCCTTGTGGGCACTCGCTGCGCTCTCAGCCAGCCCCAACTGTCCCCCTGGTGCTGTGGGCATGAGAATCATCACCCCTGCTCTGCAGACCAAGGCTGCATGCTTGGAGCGCTCAGGCCAGGCGGGAGCAAGGAGGGGGTCCAGGTCTAATTTATGTGGCTTCTGACAGCTCTTTTGTGAGCTCAGTGGCAAGGGGGTACGGAAGCAGGCCTTGTCCTGCGCGTCGGGGGGAGGGGGGGGAGAGACTTAGACTGTGGGAGGCGCGTTCCTGTGAAGCTGTGCGGGACACGAGGGAGCTGGTGGGGATCTGGCCACAGCAGACACTAGGGTGGGCGTATTACGAGGGCCACTGAGCTGAGCAACTGCTGGCGTGAGAATGGAACCGCAAGACAGTGCAGCGTTTGCAGCAGCTGATTCAGCGTTATGGGCCCCGGGAGCAGGGGAGGCAGTCGTTGCACTTGTGGGGGTGGCACCCGCAGCCTTGGGGGGGACTCACAGGATGAAGGTGCGGGGTTTCTGGAGCCGACTGAGGGACTGGAGAAGCCTACGGGGGTCCTCACCCTGCCAGGGCAATCCTTTGATGGTCTTGATGATTTGGTCATGCAAATCGCTGAGAGCGAAGGGGTACGGGGGCACAGTGACAGAAAGGAAACCAAGTTAGAGCAGTGGGCCCCCACCTTGGGGTCCCTGGCACGGTCGGGACTGTCCCCAGGCCACTGGAGCCAAAACATGCAGCTGGGGGAGCCTGCTCCCTGCTGCCCCTCCCTCCAACACCAAGAAGGTGGCAGGGGTTCAGCCAGGAGTGGCCCCCACCCCCAAGAGGCTCCCCTTCCTGTGAGGGAGTTGAGGCCACTCCCAGCTCAACGGTTTCTCCTATAATTGAAAAAGGCCTCATACTGAAGAGCCTTCCGGAATCTGCCAAAGGCATCAGGGACTAGAAGGGGGCTTCTCGAGGGAAGCGGATTAGTTTCTCTCGATGTTTCTGTGGCCACATGTCAGCCTCCTTGTTGCCTTCAGAAGAGGCCTGAGGAAGAATAAACTGAAATTCACACAGGGTTCTCAACCAGACTGGTCTGTCCCGTGTCCTCCTACTAGGGCACATTGGGGTGCCTGCCACAAGGCGGGGTAAGTAGGGGGAGGCCAGGGATGCTGCTCAACCCTCTCCGTGCACATGCCGGCCACCACCAGAGTGAGCAGCGCAGAGCAGAGGGCGGGAAACCCTGGCTGCAGGAGATCTTTACCCCAAAGAGTTCAATCTTATCAGCTTCGTTTTGTTCAGTGACTGTGGGTTCAGGTTCAGATCTGAGAGTATGTTCTAGGCCCAAACTCTGGCACCGGCGTGTGACAATGAGAACAACTTAGAGGGGAAAACCTAGTGCTCTGAAAAAAGGTATTTGTGAAGGACGTCTAGACGACAAATGTCTTTAGTAGAACGTCAGAAGTGAGGAAGCACTGACTACAGAACGAAGACGGGAGGTTCCGGTTTTTGATTGTTTTGTTTTTGTTTTAAATTCCTTTTACTAAATTTTTAAATTTTTATTTATTTTTATTTTTTATTTTATTATTATTATTTTTAATTCCTTATTCCAGTTATTTCAGATGCATGTTTAAGCTCTGGGCAGTTGGCCTGGGAAGACCCCGACCGGCAGCCCCTCGTGTGTTCCATGCACCATGCCCGGCCGGACAGCCTCACTTACCTCTGTTCCCTCGCCCTCCAGGGAGGCACGGAGGGCACGGACAACAGAGCGGTCACATTCACCCCCACACCCCGAGCAGTCAGTGCAGCGGCCAGGGCTCTGGACAAGGCTGTGACTTCCACCCGTAGCCCCCTAACTTGATTAAATACGGTGCGAGTGCCCTCTCTCCTGGCCCTGGACGCTGCACGGAGAGCCTAGGGACCAGCTCCTCTGTTGTGCCTCCCTGGTCTTGGGTTCGAAGGCCCTCGCTCTACTTACTTCTTGCTTTCATAGAAAGCAAAGATGTCCTCAAAAGCGTTAATATCGAACTCCTCAGAGCAGTCAATTGAGAAATCTAGCATTGAGCAGCTGAAAGGGAGAGTCTGTATAAACTAAAGCACTCCAGGGCAGGACCCACAGCCCGGGGCCACCTGTCAGTCTTTGCAGGAAAACAAACAGACAAACCAACCAAAAAATACCTTATAAGCAAAGGGGGGAGGGGAATGCAATTTTTATCTTATCCTCTTTTGGATAAAAAGGCCCATTTAAAAATGCACCTTTTTAAAAGCAGGAAAACGACACACTATGCTTTTAGACGAATGACATTCAGTCACTTACCCAGTTGCTAGTTCTACCTTCACACACACACTTTTACGTATCTCGTAAAGTTATTACAAAGGGCCCCAAAATAAAACAACATTTTGATGTTCGAAAATGTAGTGGCTCACTCCTTGGGGATCGATGTTCAGGGACTTGGTTGCCCCAGAGCCTTGGCACGTGCTGCCCGCTGCTGGCATACCCTGCCTGCCGTGTCTGGCTACACTGCTCCCTCCTCTGGTTTTGTCGCTGCCTCAGTCATATGTCCGGTGTGGCCTTTTCTACTCCACCTTCCTGGGAGCACATGCCTGATCACTTTTACGCTTAGTACAGTCTGGGGTATGTGAAGGGCCCTCGGTCATTCCTAAGTGGCCACAAAATAGCCCTCTTTTCATCTCACGTGCAGAAAAGAGGTCGCGGCGTTTCTGACTGTGAATGAAGTACTTTAGCATCTGCATTCAGGACACCCTGGCCAGGCTGCGGGAGGAAGTGCTTTTAAATCAAGCCTGTGGATCGGAGGGACCAGTGGCTCCTTGGCCCCACCCACTAACGATGGGAAGGATTCTGTGTAAGCGGAGCCAGCTCCAATCTTCCTAAAGCAGATGGCCTGGGTGCAGAAACGTGGCGGCCAGGTGCCGTTTGCTTCTGGGTCTCTTTGGTTCAAGCAGTTGCTGGGTAAGGTCAACCCCGACCTGGGTTCAGGGTGTGGGGTTTCTGGAACTGTCTTAAACAACGCTGTTGTCTACCAGCTTCGGTTGGGACAAATCAAGGTCATGCTCACCGGTACAGCTTTTCCGAGGGGGTGATGGTTCCTCTCTGTAACTCCCCCAGGTGACTTCGGGTGCCAGGGCTGCACAGATCTGCTGGGGACACAGATAAAATGGAGTTGGGGATGTGGGGTTGCCTGGAGCTCAAAGGTCTTTGTCTTTGTTAGGAGGCTGAGATCCTGACCCGAACTCATCTTAAAAAGACAGCCTGATACTCGAATGTGGGCAGAGTAGGGAACTGTGAAGTGTCTGATCTCCAAACAGCAACCATTTATTCCTATTTCTCATAAAGGCCTGAAACTTTTGGTCCTTTTAATCAACGCCCTTCGTAAAACGGAGTCCCAAGGCTGGTGTCTAGAGCCCAGTGGCCCTCAGGGAGCCCCAGGTTGTCACAGGAAAGCAGGGAGACGCCTTCCTGCCTTGTGAAGGTGATGACGTTAAATTATGCACCTACAGAGTTTCCGTTTGGGATGACGAAAGAGCTCTGGAACCAGGCGGTGGTTGCACAACACTGTGAGTGTGCTAAATGCCTCTGAAAGGTGCACTTCAAAATGGACTCCGAGGGTCCCCCTCATGAACGTGACCCGGAACCCTCCTCTTACCTGCAGCCTTCTCAGCCCTCTCGGCCCGCAGGCGTCCGGCCTCCCGGAGCACGGCCATGGCGCGGATGGCGGCCCGGAGCATGGCCCAGCGGAACACTGCCACCGGGTCCATGCCGATGAGCTCCCGCACGTAGGAGCTATCACTGCCCCGCAGAAGTGCCACGATGTCTGGCCGCATGTAGTCCATGTTCTTCTCCCGGAAGTCCTGGTGGGGAAAGAGGCAGGCAGGCACTCATTGGTGCTAGAACGGGAAGGGCTGGTGAGGGCTGGGGACCCATTGTACGAGAGAGTGGTTTCTGCCTGTGGAGTGGGAGGTTCAGGGGCCGGGTCTGAGCACCCTGGTACCTGGCCCAGAATGATTGAGCTGAAGGGAATGGACCAAGCAGGCACCAGAGAGAAGGGGCCTCCAGGTCACCCACGTGTTCCCTTTCCCACCTCCTGGTCCCGACTCGTACCTTAATCTGATATTTCACCTTCCCTGCGAAGTGCTGAATGATGAATGCTGGCTCCATGATGGGGGTGCCGAGGAAGTACCTGTTGTCTTCGTGCTGCTGCTTGAACTTGGCCAGCAGAGTTTGGCTCGTGGCGTGGGGGAAGCTGGGAAGATTTGAAATTGTGAGCTGTAAGAACGGTGGCTGATCACCTGCTCTGCATGGTAGGTTGCAGGTCCTTTGACACTGAGGTGGGTGGGCAGACAGGCGCCCTGAGTGTTGAGGTTTAGGGCCAGGAACCTGCTGCTGGTATGAAGGGGCCAAGGGTGAAAGGACGCACTCAGGGCTGTGGAGGGAGCTCAGAGCAGGGCAGAGCAGTAAGAGTGGGACTTGGACCTACCACGGGCAGCTCCTAGGAGTGATCCCAGGACAGAGTGACTCTGGCCTCGGATCCTCTGTACCTGGATGCTGTGTCTTGGAGGGGGTCTTGCCTGGGCTCCCGTTAGAGGGAGGAGAGTGGGAGCAGAATAAGGAACCCACTGTACCTGGCTATATGTGCCTCCCAGGAAGGATATGCCACAGCCAGCCTTGCTGCAAACACAGCAGTATAAGATGCCTTTGAATCCCCAATGCCTACTGCTTAATGGGGGGGGAGGGGGGGGGGAGAGGTGTTAAAGAGGAAGATCCGATAGCTATGAAGCACATCATTTTTAGGTATGGAAAGTGAGGGCCCGTTCGTGTAGTCGTCTGGATAAATAATACTTTTGTTGTTGTTAATCATTACCCGAGAATATTTCCTCCCCCATTTATTTTTAGAGAGAGTGGAAGGGATGGGGAGAGACACAGAGAGAGAAACATCGATGTGAGAGAGACACATCGATTGGTTGCCTCCTGCACGTGCCCTGACTGGGGCCAGGGATCCAGCCTGCAACCGAAGTACATGCCCTTGACTGGAATCAAACCTGGGACCCTTTAGTCCACAGGCTGATGCTCTAACCACTTAGCAACCAGCTAGGGCTGGATAAATAATACTTTAATGCACTGTTTTAGAAAATCCGAATCAGTATAAAAAAGAAATCCTTGATAAACCAAAATGGGCAGATTTTAAACAAAGACAGAACTGACCCTGGTGGGCCTGCTCTTGTCTCCCACGCTTCCCCTACACGCAGGTCTGGGACCATGTAGCTAGCTCTTCCTAGTACCCCGCCCTTCTCTCTCTCTCTCTCTTCTTTTTTTTTTTTTAACAGAGAGGAAGGGAGAGGGCTAGAGAGTTAGAAACATCAATGAGAGAGAAACATCGATCAGCTGCCTCCTGCACAACACCCACTGGGGATGTGCCCGCAACCAAGGTACATGCCCTTGACTGGAATCGAACTTGGGACCCTTCAGTCCCCAGGCCGACGCTCTATCCACTGAGCCAAACCGGTCAGGGCAACCCCGCCCTTCTCTTATCTGAAGGTTCTCTCTCGAGTTCCAGTGTGAATGAACCTGTCTGTCTCCATCCTGATGGGACTGGGTGTGAGGCAGGTGAGCCTAATTTTTCCAGCCCCACAGAGGCCTCAGCAACACACAAGGGCCCAATAAAGAGGTTCAATAAAAAGACGTGTCCTGATACCGGGAAGCTATGAATGTGACCTTCTTTGGAAATAGGGTCTTTGTAGATGCAGGCAAGTTAAAATGAGACCATTCGGGTGGGCACTAATTCAAATGACTGTGGTCTTTGTAAGAAGAGGAGACGAGACACTGACAGACAGGAGATGGTGATGTGACCACAGTGGCAGAGGTGGGGGTGATGCAGCCAAACACCAAGGATATCTGGGGCTGCTAGACGCTGGAAAGAGGCAGGAAGGGTTTGCCCCCAGAGCCTTTGGAGGGAGTAAGGCCCTGTCGACATCTTGATTTCAGCCCTTTGGTACTGATTTTGGACTTCTGGCCTCTAGAACCATGAGAGAATACATTTCTGTTGTTTTAAGCCACCCCTTCTGTGGTCATTTATTACAGCAGCTGCAGGAAACTAATTCAGTGGGTGACTTTTAGTGACTGTTACTTCAGCGACTGCAGCTGGGTGACCAAGCATGAGGCACCTTATAAATATCCCTTCCAGCCGTCAGTACATCCTGGACAAGGGGTGCCAGACTCTGCAGAGAGTAGGCGTCTGGGCCCCGGTTCCACATGCTGCCCTTTGCAAGGACGCACCAAGCCCGTTCCCATTTTCTACAGTTCTCCCCAAGAACTCCTGGTGGGCGTGTTTCAGTTACTGCATGTGTTAATATTTCCATGATGAACGGTACATGCATTTCGCCAACGTGAGGTCAAGATTTATGGCCAAATGAGTTTGAGAAACTCAGAAGTTCTTGGGATGTTGGATTTGGGGTAAGGCTCTGGGGGCTGCGGAACTGGACTGAGTGGCTGGGTTTGTGGACACACCGGGACATGGACACTCACTTGCTCTCTTCATCCAGCAGATAGAAGAGGCCGGTGGGCTTCTTGCTGATCAGGTGGATGCAGCCGACGTTGTCTGTGTAGTCAATGTTGTGCCATGAGATCCCTTCGCTCTGGTACTCCTCCTGCAGTGTTTGGGAGGGGTATCCGTTAAGTTCATTATTTCATGGCCAATATTTACGTATAAACATGTTATACAAGGGTGGGCAAAAGTAGGTTTAATGTGAGTGCACTGTCCCATTGAGTTAACAAAGCTATTGTAATAATCATAACCTGCATGTGTTTTTCCATGAGCAACTGTAAACCGACTTTTGCCCACCCCTGAATTTATGTATGCATGCACATATCTATATATGGATGTGTAAGTAACAGAATACCTATTATTATATCAATAGAAGTATATTAATAGCTATATAAGATTATATAAGTTAATAATTAGCAACATGAACAGAACACACATTTTCAAACATCTAACATAGCAAAGTGTTACACTTAAAGGCTGTACGAGGTAGATGGTCTCTGTCAATATCACTTAGTTTTGTTGCTGTAGCTTGAAAGCAGCCAGGGATGATATGAAATAAATGGGCGTGTCCATGTTCGAATAAAGCTTTATTTATAAAAACAGGCAGTGGGCTGGATTTGACCCCTGGGCCCCTGCTCTAGAATTGTAATGCCTATAATAGCCATATAATGTAAGTGACCTATGTAACTTCAAATTTACTCATAGTCACATTTTAAAATGTAAAAAGAGTCCTGGCCAGTGTTTCTCAGTGGTCAGAGCATCAACTGGAGCACCAAGGGGGTCTCGGGTTTGATTCCCCATCAAGGGCATGTACTTGGGTTGCAGGTTCGATCCTCAGCCCTGGTCGGGGCGTGTGCAGGAGGGAATCAATCTATGTGTCTCTCTCCCTCTCTCCCTCTCTCTCTCTTCCTCCCTCTCCCTTCTTCCCTCCCTCCTCCCTTCCACTCTCTCTAAAAAGTAATGGGAAAAATATCCTAGGGTGAGGATTAATATCAACAACAAAAGTAAAAAGAAGTGGGTGAAGGTAGCTTTAATAATATACTTAATTTAACCCTATATATCCAAATCTTTGCAATTCACTGTGTATTTTGCTCTTCCCGCTCAACTCAATTTGGACCAACAAACATAATAGTAAAATCAGCTAAATAACTACATAACGCCATCAGTTCTTCACCCTGTCAGAATCAATGTGAGGGGTAATATGTGAGTAAGGATGTCTGAGTATCTAGAATTGAAAAGACACATAGATTATAAATATTGTTGACTTTTAGGGCAACTCAGTTTCTCTCCCATTAAAGGACTTTCACGATTGAGCAGAGAGAAGGTGCAAAATTGACCTGTGGCCCAAAACATCCCCGGACAGTTTGCCTCATCCCAGGCTGGGCGGAATTTTCCCCGGACTTTCCTTTTTTGCAGAAAAACATTCTGGGGCAGGTTTGAGGACAATCCAGGCCCCTAGGGAGATCCCGGTTCTAGCACATCTGGCCCCCCTTGGGCTGGATGGGTGACAACGGACTTCCTTACCTGCTCTAGTTTGAAAATGTGCTGGTTGAAGTAATACTGGAGCTGCTCGTTGGCATAATTGATGCAGAACTGTTCGAAACTGTTCCTCTCGAAGTCCTCAAACCCAAAGATGTCAAGGACCCCGATGGACAAGCACTGGGGGAACAGAGAAAACAGGGGTTACCGGTGGGTCCTCACTCGGGAGCACCTGTTCTGTCGTGTCCTGAGGACCCTGAGCTTGGCTGCACGCTCTGCTATCGCTGCCTTGGAACCTGTAATATTTGAACAAGGAGCCCGTGGCTGCGCCGGGTCCCGAGAATTGCATTCTGTCCTGTTCCCTGGGCTGGGAGGAACTGGCCACTTGCCTGACACTGGCTACAGCCACCGTGGCTCCCGATGTCACACCTGTGTGGCAGCAAGGGCACAACCTCCCCCAGCCCAGCTTGGCAGGGCGGTGGGGTGGGGGTGGGGCACTCACCGAGACAGACTCTTCCATGTCTTTCTTATTGAGGAGGGCGTGGTTAATGCGCAGCACAATCCAGTCGAACAGGGCACTGTACAGAGACTTGGCCATGGAGTCTCGGGCAGTGATGGCCTGTGGGCACAGAGGAGCATCACACCTTAGCAAGGTGGGCCCGGACGCACCACCCCAAGGTCTGCACACAGGGGAAGTTGAGGCAGTGATTTTATTTTATTTTTTTTGTTAATTCTCACCTGAGGATATTTTTTCCATTGCTCTTTTAGAGTGGAAAGGAGGGAGGGAGGAGGGGGCATGGAGAGAGAGAAACATCAATGAGAGAGAGACATGTAGATTGGTTGCCTCCCGTACATGCCTCGATCAGGGCTGGGGATTGATCGATCAATTGATCCTGCAACCCAGGTACATGCCCTTGACTGGGAATCGAACCTGAGACCCTTTGGTGTGAGGACTGACACTTTAACTGAACAACACTGGCCAGGTCAAGGCAGTGGTTTTATTATTTTTTTTTTTAAGAGAAAGAGGAAGAGAGAGAAATGTATAGGTGACCCTCCAGTGCACAGGAGGGCACTCAAACAACTGAGCCACACTGGCCGGGGCTAAGGCAGTGATTTTTAAAGAGCCAGCTTATTTGACACTTCCCTTATCACTCTGCACGCCACCCTGTCAGCTCAGACAGCTCTGCACACTGAAGCATGAACTGAAAAGCCTTGACCCAGCAGCCTGTGGTTCAGCCAACTCACTTCTCAGAGCTGCCGGGGACTGATGACACTGGAACGCAGGCTCAGGGAGGCCACCGGGCCTGCCAGCCTGGGAACCAGCCAGGAGGCCCAGCTGGGTTCAGAGCCTGGTCCCTTGCTGTTCTGGGAGCACCAAGGGGCCAACATTGTAAAAGCAGTAATGGCTTTAACAATTTTTCTTAAGGCCTTATGGAGGTCTAATTTACATATAGGAAATTCCTTTTTTTTATGTGCTCAGATCTAAATTGTGACAGACAGACAGCCCTAGCTGGTTTGGCTCAATGATAGGACTTCGGCCTCCGGACTGAAGGGTTCTAGGTTCGATTCCGGTCAAGGGCACATGCCCTGGTTGCAGGCTCGATCACTAGTGTGGGGCGTGCAGGAGGCAGCCGATTAATGATTCTCTCTCATCATGAAGGTTTTTATCTCTCTCTCCCTCTCCCTTCCTCTCTGAAATCAATAAAAAAAAAATATTAAAACAAAAAATAAATGGAGCCTCTAGAGACGCAGCCTGGCATCTTTCACATGGTGCCTCGGGAGCAGCCGTGCTGCTGGGGTCACAGGGGTCCTGTACACTCCAGGGGACTTTTGCCCCTGGGGCTCAGACTGTCCATGGTGCCCTTCTGAGATGCCCCAGCAGCCATCACCAGCAGAAAATCCCCGCTGTGGCTAGGTGCTTTCCTGCTGCTGTCCAAGCTGCAAGCTGCAGTCACATTGCTCTTGAGATAAAAACGCAGGAAAAATACGCCACACACATCCAGGCTGGGGCAAAGGCCAGAGAGAGGCACCTTATCAATATTTAGGGATCACATCACATAATGGTTGTAAAGGTCATGCTCTAGCTCTGTGATCGACCGAGTTTTTCTGCAAAAGGCCCGACAACCCACATTTCAGCCTTTCGGACCAGAGAGGGTCTCTGTTGCAACTCCTTAGTTCTGTGCTGTAGCAGGAAAACAGCATGTAAATGAATGAGCACGGCTGCATGCCAATAAAACTTTATTTACAAAAGCAGGTAGTGGGCCGGATTTGGCTGCAGGTCTCACTTCCTCTGCTGGCGAGAACCAGCATGCCCATGAAGCAGCCGGGAACACAGAGATGGACACACAGGGCCCAAGTTCTGACTCTTAGGCTGCAGTCTGCTGTCTAGGCTGGTCTGTGCTGAACCGGAGGCACCACAGGGTCCCCTCTGCCACTGTGCAGGAAAACGATCACCAGGCTGGCTGTTTCCAAAGGACCTCCCCTCACTTGTGTTTTGGGACCCGATGCCCTTGAAAGCCCAGGGCAGTGCTCACCTCGCTGAGACTGTAGGGGAGGATGAGCTTGTCGTTGGCCGTCACTGTTTTTCTTTTGGTCAGAACCTCCACCAAGATTTCTCGCTTCACCTGTTTCAAGGTCAAGGAGGGAGATAAAGGGAGGGTGGGGGTGAAGAACTTGTCCAATGGGTTCTTGTGTCATTGAGACAAGGCCTGAAGCATGAGGAAGATCAGAGAAGGACCCCAGGGGCTATGCCAGGGAGTGGGCCCGAAGCCCACCCTCAGGGCTGCCAACCCATTATGCTCAGTGCATTTTAGGATGGTCGCACTCACAGGCTTGCTCAGCCCACGATGACAGCCCTGGGTGCATGGCTGCACAGCCTGGCTGTCACTGTGGGCCTCAAGTTCACTGCTGTCTGGTGACCTGCATTCACAGCTGTTCCAGCCTGTGTGCCGGGCGCCCAGGGCCTTGGCCCTGCCTGACTGTCAAGCCCCCTCAAGCCAGCAGCAGTCAAGAGTAGGAACTGGGGAAGCAGCCCTGATCCCCCAATACGTGTTCTTACTCCTCCCCTGAACACAACAGAAGCCAGGGCTCCTCCTTTAAGAAAAGCCAGAGAGGGAACACGAAAGGCTTAGAAAACAGGAAGACTGAGGGCAGGGCTTCTCAGCCTTGGGGCCACTGACATTTGAGGCTGTATCGTTCTCTGCTGTGGGGTGGCCATCCTATGCATTATATGATGTCGAGCAGCACCCGTGGCCTTCACCCACTAGATGCCAGTAGCCCCCGAGTTATGACAACCAAAAATGCCTCCAGACACTGCCCTTGGGGTTGAGAACCAGGGGACAAGGGGATGGCGGGTCCGATGAGAAATGACCTCGCTGATCAAACTATGGTTTTTAAAGAGCCTTTTGCATGAGGAGGGAGGTGTCTCTGTCCAGGGGGAGTTCCTCGGAAATGAGGAAGGGCTTTGCAGAGATGGTGTGAGGAAGCAGGCGCAGGCCTTGGTTTACAGAAGCACAGCCAACGCAGGAAGTTCTGGGTCCTCTGAGGCCACAGGCCCCGAGCTGCCCCAGCACATCCCACAGTGGCCGAGAACAGGGAGCAGTACCTTCAGAAGCTGTGACAGCGTGTCCAGCACCTCGGGGGGCCCGACCTCCAGGCCTTCGTCTCGGCCTGTGGCTCTCTTCTTGTACGTGACGTTGCCCAGATACAGGATGGCCGAGAGCACAGAAAAAATCCTGGGAGAGAAAAGGAGGTTCGATTGGGGCAGTTTCCACAATTGTGAGATGACAGAGGCGGCCAGCCAACTGGGCTGAATGTGAAACACCATCAAACACACCAAGTTTGAAAAACATCGAATCCCTTTGTCGGGGACTCTCTTTGTTCAATGTGACTTGATAGACAGATATCTCTATTTTTCTTTGTAAGGAGGGGCTAAAAAATATTTCTATGGCGGCATAGGGTGTACATGCAAAACACTACACAACTCCCAAGTGTAGAGATGAATTACCACAAAATGTACAGATCCCCGTTAATTAGCACTCAGACCAAGGAATATAACATTCCTGGTCCTGGAACTACCCAGCCCCACAGAGCTGAATCGATGTCCTGAAATCTAACATCATCCATGAACTTACTATGTTCAGAAAATCATCGTATGTACTTGTATCTGGCCTGTCACTGAAAAACGGTGATGTGGGGCTATGAGGATTGGTGCTGCACAAAGTCTTGGTTTGTTCACTCTCAGTGCTACAGGCCAGCGTATCTCGGCCTTGGCCCTGCGGGCACCAGGCGCCAGACTGTTCTTCGCTGGGGATGGAGGGTGTCCTGGGCACTGTGCGATACTGAGCAGCACCCCACGCTCATGCAGTGTGACAACTAAGTATGTCTCCAGACAAGGACCCCTGGGGACGGAATCGGCATCTCCAGTGGCAACCACTACTATGTGGAGTCGTCCAAGAGTTGGCAAACTTGGGCCCATTTCTGTATGGCCCCTGAGCTAAGTTTTTGGTTTGGTTTTTAAATGGTTATTAAAAAGCAAAATGAAATGCAGAGAAGAAGAACATGTAACAGAGACCATCTGGCTCAGGAAGCTGAAAATATTTACTCTCTGGCCCTCTCCAGAAAGTTTGCTGACCCTTGCATGGATAGATTGACATTTATTTATTTAATCTTCTGTTGGTGGGCATTTTGGGGGGGCGGTTCCCAGGCTTTGGGGCAGTTATAAAGGAGGCTGTTGTGTGCATCCGTGTGCGTGTCTTTGGGTGAGCAAATGTATGCGTTTCGTTGTGTACACACAGCTGTAGTAGAAAACAGCCAAATGGTTTTCCAAAGCGGTTGGCCCAATTTGCACGCCCCCAGCAGTGAGGGTGTTCTTGCTGGATGTACTGGCAGGTGTGGAGAGTCCCCTGTGCCGTCTTCAAACATTAAAACATTTTTAATGGTGTAAAACACACATCATCTAAAACCTACCATCGTCGCCATTTTTAAGGTCCTGTTTGTTGGGCAAAAGCCCCTGTGGTTTTGATTGGCATCTCCAAAATGACTAACGATGAGAGTCCCTTCCCATGTGTTTATTGTCACGGGGCTATCCCCCTTTGTGCAGCTCCCAGTGGGGGTGTCAATCAGATCTCAGAGAGTGACCAGCGAGATCGGGGGGAGTGCCCCTGCGGAGACGGTGGGGCGGCGGCCAGCCCACTTACTGTTTCTTGGTGGCGGGAAGGAAGCCCACCATCTCCATGGCCTGCTTGAGTCTTTCAAAGTCATGTTTCAGGTCTTCTCCGTCTTCGATCTTCAAGTTATGCTAAAAAACAAAGTCAGCGACACTCTGGGTATTTCTGGGTCAGAGAGGGTGGCGGCGTGTGGGAACGGTTTTGGCTGGAACCGATGGGGCAGGGCCCAGGACATAGGGAATGAATGGGCTCCTTTATGCTGCCTCCTGTGGGCCTCCTTGGAGCCGGTCTGGGGGCCGGAGAGGGCCAAGGCAGACGGCCTCTGACCTGGCGGAGCGTAAACAGCCCACGGGGAACAGAGGTGGTGTTTGTGGCCAGGGCTCGGTGTTTACCTGGTTGAGGTAGAAATAATCTTCAGGCTGTTTGAGCTGAAATTCTTGTCGCTCTTCCTCGCTGACGCCAAGTAACAAATAATAAAACACGTGGTAGTTTCTGCAGGTCAAAATTCAGGGAAAAAAAATCATTTTTGGAAGCCAAGCAACAGTAACTCCTCAAAACCACTACTCACATTGCTTTGGAGAACACACCCGGGGGGAAAAAGCACCTCAAATATATTGTCTCAATTTAAGACAATAAGTCGGTTCTTAGTATGTCTTAAAAAAAAACACACTCCCCCTTGCTCTCCCTCCCAGGAGCATTCCTGCGCCTTCCCTTTCCCTCCCCCCTCCAGCTTCTCTTCCCTTCCTCCTCCCCTCCCTTCTCCTTCCCCCAGGGGCTTTACCATGAGCTTCCTCACTCCCAAACTCCTAGGGCCCTTGCTTTGCCACCATAACTCATTTCCTCAATCCACCCCTGTGATTTTACCAAATACATGTTCTCTTACCAAAAAAACCAACAAAAAAACCTCCCAAAACATGAGCTTCTGGGGGCGGGGGGGGGGGGAGGGGGGGGCAGCGGGCGCGCTAGTGGTGGGTGTGTGTCTCCCTCACAGGTCAATGAGAGATGCCTCTAATCTAACCACAGGGGTAAAAGCCCTGGAGAGGCACAGAAATAAGCACAAAAGGTGACTTAGGAGGTATGAGCACAAGGCTTGGGGCCACACAGCAGGGAGTGGTGCCTGGCCTCCTGGGAGAGTCCCTGATCTCAGGATGTCTGCTTCTCTCTGTGGGGAAGGCAGAGGCAGATGCGCATGGAGGAGATCTCCTACCTCTCATCCTTCTCCTGAGAGACCAGACGAGACTTTTCAAGCAGGTATTTTTCAACAACAGCTCTGTCATGAAAGGAAAAAGAAAGAGTAAATCATTCCATTTTAATTATCTCCTTAAAAAACTAAAATCATTTGTTACCCATGATAAAGCCAGCTGTGCATTAACTTCCTTAAACACAAAACATATACAGGTATGTAGATGTAATCACCCTAAATGTAAATATAATCCCACGGAATGTTCTAAATCAATCTAAATGTCACAAAAGCCATTGTCCTAAATGTTGCCTTGCCCTATGACCACTATCTATAAAAATAAAGATTGGGCCCTAGCCGGTCTGGCTCAGTGGATAGAGCCCCAGTCTGCGGACCAAAGGGTCCCGGGTTCGATTCTGATCAAGGGCACGTACCTTGGTTGCAGAGTCCTCCCCAGCCCGGGCCCTGGTCAGGGCTTGTGAAAGAGGCAACCAATCGATGTGTTTCTCTGACATCAATGTTTCTGTCTTTCCCTCTCTCTTCCACCACTCTCCCTAAAAATCAATGGAAAAACATCCTCAGGTGAGGATAAAAAAATAAAAAAAAAAGGAACTTGGGCCGGCCACTTCTCCCCAGACCAGATCACAGAAGCCCAGTGGCATCATGGGAACCTTCCTCCAAGGAGGCAGGGACTGGAGCGATTGCACCCATGTGATCCTGGATATTTTAGGAAGCTCTCCCCCTGCTTCCACCATCTCCCTAGCAATTAAATGTTTCTCCAATTGATAATCTAAATATAAGATGATAACAAATTCATTTTTCTATTCTTTTTACAGCTTTATTGAATAAATGGTACACAAAGTGTACAATGTGATACGTTTTGGCTGGGTCCTTTCATAACCCATATCCTTATTTATTTATTTATTTTTATTGCAAGTGAGGTATGTGCTCTGACCAGGACTCAAACCCACAACCAGGATGACGCTCCAACCAATCGAGCCACCGGGCCAGGGCCCATATAATTTAAAACAGCTTTATTAAGAGTAATCGATGTACAATGAACTTAAAGTGTGCGATTTGATGAGTTGTGACATATGCAAACACCCATGAAACCCACCACCATGATCAAGACAGTGAACACATCCACCACCCAGAAAAATTTCCTTGGCCCGTGTCATTCCTCCCCACTCCTCATCCCCAAGCAGCCACTGACCAGCCCCACTTTAGATTAGTTTGGATTTTCTAGAATTTTAAAGAAATAGAATCATTCAGTATGCATACTGTGTCTGACTTCTCTCACTCAGCCCAATGATTCTGAGGCTGAGTCACATTGTAGCATGCAGTAGAACTTCATTCCTACTTATGGCTGAATAATAGTTTACATACGTGGACACACCACATTTTGTTATCCATTTATCAGTTGATGGACATCTGATGGACATGGGTCCATGAGGCTATGTGGGTGCCATGGCAGGGACCAGGCACCTCTATAGCCACACTATCAACCCTAAGAGTGGTGATGGCAAACGTTGCAGGCACTTTCATAGGATTTAACACATTGAGTCCTCCCATCCCTTTGAGGTGGGCACCGGGGCTCCTGTTAATGAATGAGGTACTAAAACTGGAGAGGCTACACGCTGTTGGGGACCCCACAGGAGGGAGGTGGCCCAGCAGGGACCTGAGCCTGGCATGGGCCCTGCTGCCTCCACACCCCCTGGGGTCAGAGGGGCCTGTCTCTCACGGGATCCACTATGACCAAGTAAGGGAGCCGGGTGGGTGTGTGGGCCAACTTCATCCGAGCCCATCCTATTGTACAGGAGAGGCAGCTGGTGCCCCTGGGGTGGCAGGGCCGGGCCCCTGGTCCATCACTTGCTGGATCCGCTGGCCTGTCTCTCCAGGATGGCAGTCGCCCGTGTGCAGCCTTAAACAAGACACACGCCTACTCCATGCACAAGTGGGTTTCCAAGGGCGTGGCCTGTGTTCTCTCTTCTTTCAAACCCACGTTTTCTTCTATTCCTGCCCCTGGCTAGTAACTATTTTAGTTAGCAGCAGTTTGTTTTCCTGGCAAGGGAGGCTGCTCTGGTTCCAGAATCAGACTACAGTTGGAATTTCAACCTGTGGCCAATTTCCTGGACTGTGTCAGCAGATGGGGGAGAATGGCAACCCCTCCCAGCAGGGAGCTGTCAATTCACTGACAACAGCCTCTTTCTTCTTCTTCTTCTTCTTCTTTTGTTAATCCTCACTGGAGGATATCTTTCCATTGATTTTTAGAGAGAGTGTAAGAGGGGAAGACAGAGAGAAACATCGATGTGAGAGAAACACATGGATTGGTTGCCTCCTGCAAACACCTCGACCAGGGTCAGGGCCGGGGAGGAGCCTGCAACCAAGATACGTGGCCTTGACTGAAATCGAACCCAGGACCCTTCTGTCCATAGGCCGACGCTCTATCCACTAAGCCAAACCAGAGAGGGCAGCCTCTTTCTTCTTCTGATCATCTTGGAGACCCAGGTACCTATGGTGGTTAGTAGGTAGCCAGGAATCCCCTGGCACTGAGGCCTTGAACCCACAGGAAGACTAGGTCTTACAAACGGGTAACTGGGGGAAGGCTTGGACTCCCCTTGAACCTTAGCCTCAGCAGGAAATGGCATCAAGAAGTGTTACCTGCCCAAAAGCAGAACAAGGTCTGTGACCGATCCTTGTGAGCGGTTCCCTGGATGGGAAGTACCCCTCCCTCCTCAGACCGTGGGCAGGCCATGGTCGTGGGCCAAGAGGGGACTTCCTTTCCTGAACTCAAGGCCACAGATATGGCTCTCAAAAGCGAGTCTATGAGATCCGGCTACTCAGGGCCACAGGCTTGAGCTTGATGGGTGCCTGTAGTGGCTGGGCTCTTTGGTTGATGGCCCACCCTTGCTGGGTCACATGGTAGCCCCCAGAAGATACGCGTATATGCTTGGAACCTGTGACTGGACTCTCATTTGGAAAATGTCTTCGTAGATGCAATCAAGTGAAGGATCTCAAGATACGATTATCCAGGATTATCTCCATGGGCACTAAATCCAATGACAAATGTCCGAAAAGACAGAAGAGGACACACAGACGCAGCGAGGGGAAGGCAGAGTGAAGACGGAGGCAGAGACTGGAGAGATGCAGGCACAGGCCGAGGAAGCCTGGGGCCACCAGAAGCTGCAAGCGGCAGAGAGGATCCTCTCCTACAGGCTCCGGAGGAGGCGGGGCCCTGCCGACACCTTGATTTCAGACTTCTGGCCTCCGGAACAGGGAGAGAAGGAATTCCTGTTGGTGTAAGCCACCGGTGTGTGGTGCTTTGTCACAGCAACCACAGGTCACCACACGGAGACCATGCGAAGGAGAGAGCGGGGGGCAGACGGGGGGAAGCAGTGCCACCGGGAGCAAAGGCTCTGGGGTCCAGAGCCAGCCCAGGACCCAGGAAAACACGAGGCAGCCTCCCGGCATGTCTGCTTTCCCCAAGGGGGCCCCTGTGATTGTACAATTCATATGTGTCTATGTTTTCTGCCCATTCCGATACGCTGGGAAAATGTGCAAGAAAAAAACAAACACCTTTTAAATCAGGAGTGAGGGTCTTTGTGGAGAAAAGGCGAGGACTGTGGGGCAAGCGGGTGGCTCCAGGTGTCTCTGATTAACTGGGGCACATACCCTGTGGGCGAGGGGTGGTGCCCATGAAGGCGCCCAGCTGGAGCCCAGCAGTGCTCGGGAAGGGACCTTTGGACGGCTTGGGAGGGGAGCTGAGGATGTGGGGAGAATCACCAGCTTCTGAGCACCCCGGAGGACTGAGGGGCAGAGTAGACCATTTACCAGTATTGAGGGCCTCTCATCCACACCACTGCCTGTCAGAGCTTGCGCAACAGGAAAAAGGAAAGAAACCAGGGGCTGAAAGATTAGCAACAACAATATTAGATTTTTAAAAATATATATTTTTATTGATTTCAGAGAGGAAGGGAGGGAGAGAGAGAGAGACAGAAACATCAATGACGAGAGAGAATCATTGATTGGCTGCCTCCTGCCCACCCCACACTGGGGATCAAGCCTGCAACGTGAACAAGCGTCCTGACCAGGAACCGAACCGTGACCTCCTGGTTCATAGGTCAACGCTCAACCACTGAGCCACGCCAGCCGGGCTCCTATTACGTTTTAATATAAACCGTTGATTGGAATGATCACCAGTCAGGTGAGACAAACAGGAGAACCTAGATTGAAATCCCTCCCCAGTCCCCGTCACATTTGAGGGCCCCTCTTCTCCTGAAGTGCTGGTGCCTTTTCTCGGCCTCCAGGAGCCTACTGCTCAGGTCTCCCCACCTCTAACATCCAGGGCTTCTCACCCTGCTGTTTAGAGCAGCGGTCGCCAACCGGTGGTCCATGAGGTCCGAAAGGTTGGCGACTGCTGGTTTAGAGCATTACCTGAAACCTTTCCACTGTCGCCACAGACCCTCACACCAGATTGTGATGTGGAGGAGGATTCCAGGCAATGGGCTGTGCTGAAATGGCCTTTTTTCTTTTACTTTGAAATAGTTTTACTGGCTCATAAAACCTTTGCATATGAAAACAACCTCAGCCCTGGCCAGTGCATTCAGTGGTTAGAGCATTGGCCTGTGGACCAAAGGGTTGTGGGTTCGACTCCCTATCAAGGGCACATACCTGGGTTGCAGGTTCCATCCCCAGCCCTGGTTGGGGCATGTGTAGGAGGCAATTAATTGATTTTCTCTCTCTCTTTCCCTCCCTCCCTTCCAACTCTCTAAAAAGTCAATGGATAAAAATATCCTACAGTGAGGATTAAACAAACAAGCAAAAAACCCAACCCCAAAACACTACACAGTATTAAATCACAATTAAATTTTGTTTAGCAATGGAAAATATACAGAATAGACATTTTAAAATTTTTAAAAAATATATTCTTATTGATTTCAGAGAGGAAGGGAGAGGGAGAGATAGAAACATCCATGATGAGAGAAAATCATGGATGGGCTGCCTCTTGCAAATCCCCTACTGGGATGGAGCCCAAAACCCAGGCCTGTGCCCTAACAGGGAATTGAACCGTGACCTCCTGGTTCATAGGTTGATGCTCAACCACTGAGCCACACTGGCCAGACCAGAATATACATTTTTTTAAAGGAAAAATAAATCCTACAGAACTGAATTCAAAAAAGATGCTATGGCTTAAAAACTATAACAAAATATATAATTCTTTATAACATTAATTCATTGCACAATGCTGCCAGATAGTTTCATAGGCATAACCAGTGCCCAGAGTACAAGTAAGCACAATTTCAATGTTACATTTAGTTGAAGTGGCTATGTCCCCACCTAAAGAACTTACATTTCTGGCACAAAGTGTTGGTCTATTTTAACTTCCACCAGGCAAACAATTTCACAATCCAGTTACTGCATACCCACCCATCCATCCATCCATCCATCCATCCATCCATCCATCTTCTGACCCCTCAACTACTCATCCATTCTTCCATCCATCCAACCATCCATCCATCCACCCACCCATCCCTTCTCTGGACAACTGCTTCAATTTGCTATCCAAGATCACATATACTTCTGGCTAAAGAGACACGTTTGGCAAGTGCCAGAATCCACAGCAACTCTGCCTATGGCATCCCAGACCGACCGAATTAGAAACCTCATCAATACCAAGAAACAGGTTGGTCTGTCCTTGCCTGTTCTTGGCAAACCCCACCACCTAGTACCTACAGTTCATTGTAGTTACTCCATTGGTGCCTGAACCCACACGCAATGCCCGGGGGCCGGCGGGTCAGTTACCAAAGTGCTACCCTCCCACACCTACACTCCCACCTTGACCAATGCTCAGACCCTCACATCAAGGCCGTAAAATCCCACTGGCTTCCTGAAGGATTCACAAATGTAGCTCTCGGGCTGGCTCCCCCTGCAGGGCTGCCCAGGGTCCCACACTAAGGCTGTCAACTCACCCTCTCACGATGCCACTCTCTAGGTAGTTGACCTGGATGAATTTTCCAAATCGACTCGAGTTGTTGTTGTGGGCGGTTTTGGCATTCCCAAAAGCCTGCGAGGAAAACAAAAATAAGTTTTCAGGTGGTGAGGATAAAATTTCTACGGGCCTCAGGCTGGAGCCTCCGAGCTCCCTCTGGGCATCGCGGACACCTGCGTGCCGGAAGTCACTCCGTGGCCCAGGTGCGCTCCAATGGACTCACTCGTTATCTCTATGTTTGGGTTGTGGGAGAGGCTAACGTTTTAAGTGTCGGACGTTAAAAATGACAATCATTGGAACTCTTTCCCAGTCATAATTGTTTATGCAGCATACTCCAGTCTGCTGCATGTTTTTGTGTTGCCTACAAGGCAAGAGTGGTTTTCACATTTGTAAATGGCTTTAAAAACAACCCAAAGAAGAGCAGTATTTCCTGACATGTGAAAATTCTATTCACGACTCAGTGTCCATAAACGAGGTTTTCCTGGCACACAGTCAGGCCTATTCATTAACGGATTGTCCGCGGCTGCTTCTGAGCTGCGAAGGCAGCGTGGCTGAGATAGAGACCATCTGGCCTACAAAGCCAAAAACATTTACTATCTGGCTCCTTCCAGAAGGAATCTGCCAGGCCCTGGTATGAGATGAGCTCTGGGACCCAGGAGGGCAGCAGGCTGGACGTGAGGGAGCAGAGGTGGGGACAGGTCCCACCCTGGAGGGATCCTGCAATTCTGTGGGATGACAAGCAGTTCACAGCAAATTTTTTAAAATTGGGGTAAAACTGATACAACATAAAACTAACCATTTTAAAGTGAAGAATTCAGTGGCATTTAGGACATGCAGAATGTTGTACAACCATCACCTCCTACCTAGTTCTAGAACATTTCATCACCCTAAAATAAGGTGACCAGATCATCCCGCTTTTGGCGGGACAAAACCGATTTTTAACAGTTTGTCCCGCGTCCCACAGCGTTTTAAAAAAGTCCCTATTTCTATATTTCTATAGGGACTTTTTTAAAACGCCGTGGGACGCGGGACAAATTGTTAAAAATCGGTTTTGTCCCGCCAAAAGCAGGACGATCTGGTCACCTTACCCTAAAAGGAAATCCCATCCCCATTAGGTGTCACTCCCCATGAACTCCTCTCCCAATCCCTGGCAACCTCTAACTTGCTTTCTGTCTCCACATACATGAGGCATACCCTATGTGGTCTTTTGTGTCTGTTATCACTAGCATAATGTTTTTGGGGTTCTCCCAGGTTGTGGCATAAATCAGGGCTGCATTCCCAAAATGGAGAGGAAAGTATGCATAGTGCATGGAGCCCGCAATCCAGTGGGGTCCCTCTGGGGCCTCCCATGGGACTACCACCCAGATAACAAATGGGAACACGCCCTTCCCCCTGCCTAGGTTCCCAGACTGCCCCCTTCCCACAAGGACCCACTGTCCCCGAGGGGTAAACAGACAGAGAGAGGATATGATAGAGCCTTGGGGGAACACAGGGTAGGGAAGATGCTTGGGAGTGGGGTTCACTGTTTAAGGGAGAGGGAGGCTGCAGAGGTGGGAGTGGTGGTGCTGGGGAAGGGGTAATGACCCGGGGGGAGGGGGGGTAACACCCCAGAGTCAAATGGGGAAAGGAAAGCTTGGTGGCAGTGAGAAGGGTGCCAAACTGACAATATTCCCATTTGAGGAGGCTGAGCTGTGTGGGGAGCTGACTGTGGGCAAGGGCAGCAGGGAGAAGGGGGCAAGGCCACTGCAAGGTCTGCTGGTGGGGCAGGATGGTCGAGGGCAGGGTTGGGAGAGGCAGCCAGACTTGCAGGCTCACAGGAACAGGGAGATGTGCTGATGTGGAGAGGAGACTGGATTTTCCTGAAGACCTCATTCTGCAAGGGATGGATGCAGGTGGATTATCGATCAGAGCTCCTGATGGGGCAGCCTGAGGCAGAAACCCCATAAAAAAGCTTCTGTGGGAAGGCCTAGCACATTTCCTTGGAGAATGGCTCCATTCAGCACAGCTTGAGGCAGGATGGGAGCGCACGTGCCTGGGACCACGTGTCGATCATGCTCCTGGCTGATGGGGTCACGGGACGAGTGATTTCCTGCCCCATTGCTCCCGACCTGGGCAACAGACTTCCCTGTAAAACCCGAGTCAACAGCCAAGTCATCAAGTAGGAGAGTGACAATGAAAGGGAGGCCCCATACTATGAAGGGGGGTTGCTCAGGGCGGGAGCATCAGCTGGGTGCTTTGGGGGGCTCCAGTGCAACCCAGCCTGAGAAGGCGCTTTTCCGAGTCAGACAGCAGCCACAGAGCCCAACCCTCTTCTTCACAAATGCCGGCTCAGGGTTCATCACCTGGTGGGTTTTGAAAAGATCTTTGGTGGGACTGATTAAACACTGGGGCTTGTCACCAGGTCCTGACGCATGTGACCAAGCTGTTGGTCAGCGGCTGTGCACCAGCCCTGGGTCTGCCCTTCTCTCCCAAGTGTCTGGAACCCAGTGGGCTCCTGGCCTGGGCACTGCTGACACTTAGGCCATCCTGGGCACTGTCGGATATTGAGCAGTGCCCCTGGTTTCTACCTGCTAGATATCAGTGCATGCGGGACAACCAAAAATGCCCCCGGAGATGGCTGAATCACCCAGGCTGAGCAGCACTGCTATACACAGATGCAGGTACAAGGGGTTTGCACAGCCAGGAGGTCTGAGCCTCCCTGGACTCTTCTCCCCGCCCCCATTATGAGGGCCCCCACGTCTGCTATAGTGTTGAGGGCTCCTCTGGGGAAGAAAACTGTCTTTCTAGGTTTACTCTCCAGTTTCGCCTAAGTTCAGCCTTAGAACCGTGTTTGCTGTTTGGGGCAAAGCCTGTGGGTCCTCAAGGCACCGCTCCTGGAAATGCAGACAGCGGCTCCATCTCCTTCCATTCCACGCTTACCAGAGCCTGCGGGGTGGCATCTGAGCTGAGAACAGGCCTGCTCTGTGCTGAAATGAACTCCTGTGGGTGAGCCTGCAAGTCCTGCCTGTCCTAACTACAAGCAGATGGCGAAGCGATGCCCAGTCCCGTGTGGGCTCCTTCCTGGAGCAACGGGCCTCTCTCTCTGCCGGGATCCCGGCAGCACCCAGGTCCAGGGCCTGCCACCTGGCAACCCAGAAATGCACATTCGTACCCTGAAGAGCCACAGTGGTCCTTTCTGAACGCGGGACAAGTCATAGTGGTGATTTCTAAGGAAACAGCCAGGCCTGGCATCCTGGGGACAAGAGGGAAAGTTTTGGGGATGTGGGGCCTACTTGCTCTCTGGTTCTGCAATTACCAGTGTGGGGCCTGGGTGACCTCATGCGTCTGGTATGTGGTCTCAGCACACTGCGACTTTTCAAAGCCGATCTAAAAATATCCGGTTGGTGCTATTATACATCCGAGGAGGAGGAAACAACGCTGGCCTGGCGCTCTCGCTCTCTTCGAGGGGAGCTATTGTGTGGCTGCTCCTGGGCTGGCCTCCACGCACAAGAGCGGCTGGTGTGCCGGGTGGATCATGTGAGACTGGGGGTGGACAGGAGGGAGGAAGCGGGAATCGGGTGCCAGCAATGATGTGATGTAATCTGGCCTTGGGTCTGGGGAGGCCACATGTTTATGCCATTTGCCCACCAGGCCAGAAAACCCGTAGCCCTGGATTTTGCGGGAAAGATCTGCGCTTTCTTGGAAACACGTTTTCCCCTTTTATAACAGAAAACACACATTTCTAATGTAAGCGTTCACTTTGGAAAGAATATGTAGAACTACACGAAAAGTTTACCAAACAGAAGAAAAAAACGTAACGAGATAACCCTATAGTTCAATCCTGCACCCCGGTCCTGGTTTAAACACACTGTCCTCTGACGGGGCCGAGCAGGTGGTTCCCACTCTGCCAGGGATGCTGACCACGGGGCAAGGGCTGTCTGGTGGTCTCCCAACTGCCCTTGTCTTTAAGGTTCTTCTTTTGAGTCAAAAAAGTTTTTAAAACTGGAGACATCCATGATTGAGCATCCTACTTAGCCAAAAATTTCTAGAAGGTGCATATTCTATGTAAACAGGATGGCTCTTTTCTCGGTTGGGATGCATGATAAATATTTTAGGAAGAATTGTGATGATGTATAGATAATGCATTGTAAAGTGTACAACTGAAACCTGTATGCTATTACTAACCAATGTCACCCCAATAAACTCAATTGAAAAAAAAAAAAGATGATAACATCATACAATGACTATGGCATGTTCTGGCCCCACACCAGGCTCACTGTGGGCTTTTCTCCTGTAAGAAACAGACAGATATGCCTTTCCCATTTCAGATGAGGAAATTGAGGTGCAGAGGTCAGCCAACCTCCCTGAAGTCTGAGAGCAGGTGGTTGATGTGGCCCTGGGCTTGAACCCAGAACCCAGTGCTCGCATTCCCAGCCTATGCCCTGCCTGTCCGACTCTCAGTACCTGAGGCCTGGGCTCCTTCTTCAGACCCATTCTTAGTGCCTGGAGTCGGGCAAACTGGCCGAGGACTTTTCGGGGTGCCTGTCCACCCTGGCCCAATCCCTCTGAGTTCATACCTGGCCTCTGGCGCATCCAACCCAAAAACGAAACAAGCCTGGAAACAGACAGCATTAAGCAAGTAACGTTTTGTTTTCAGGTGTCAGAACCCAAAGCCCTGTGGAATGAGCTAAAAAGGCAACCTCACTCGCCCGTCTCCCATGTCGACAGGTGAGCCCTGGGGCAGGATCCCCTGGAGAGAAGTTCCCCAGCCTGGCCATGCATGGTGGTCGTCCTTCCAGCCCGGCTGAGATGGCCAGACCTGGCATAACATCATCTCCAGATTTACTTACGCTCATCCTTTCTCGGAGGAAACTTCCAGGTCATTCTTGTGATTTGGTCTAGGTTGTGGGGTTGGCCTTCTGTTTTCCTGACCTTCCAGCTACAGGGACCTCACTACCCAAGTGCTTATGGTTCATATGTGGGTTCATTCATTCATTCATTCATTCACATGATAACAATTTATTGACCACCTGCTGTGTGCCTGGCACCATTCTAGCCTCAGACCCCACCTTCCCTGAGAGGCTCTGGCGGTCCATTCTGGCCAAGATTGGAAGTCCCCTCAACCCACTCGGTCGCCTGCCACCTCCTGAGGCCTCGATGCTACCCTCCCTCTGCAATGCCACCTCTGGGTGAAGTCTCTGTTTCCCCCTCAGACCATGAGCCACAGAGGACTTCAAGATCTCTTGTGTCTGGTCAGGGCCAGGCACTGAGCTGAAAGAGTAACTGATGTTGCCAGGAGAGGCTGAGATTGGTAAAAGAACACTGGCAAATATTAGGCCACCATGGATCGTAAAGATGGGGCTGACGGAGAGAGCGAGAGCGTCCGCCACTTCCTGGCCTCCCAGTCCAGCCGGGTGGGGAGGAGAACGAGACACCCAACAGCAACTGAAAGCTGGGGCTGGCATGGTGGCCCCATTGCTTGGAACCCAAGTAATTATTCTCCCAAGTGTTCTCCATGTTCCTGGGTACTTTTCTACATAAAGGAGTGCTTGGCCCACGCCCACTGACAGGCGGTGCCCCGCTGGGGACATGGACAATAGTCAGACCCTGCAGCAGGAGGCCTTAGAGGTGTCCTGCGGCCGTGCCAGGCCTGCATGGAGCAAGGGGCTGTGTGGGTGACGTTCCTGCCCAGGTGGCCCGTGATCCAAGGACATGGGAGGATCTGCTCCACCTTGTCTGCTGAGCAAACAGCCCTAGGACATCGAGTCAGGGCTGGGGTTTTCCTGCGTGGAAATGTCGGGAACTAACCCCTGGCCTTCCTGGGAGGCTGGAATGATAAGGCTACTGTCAGCTGTGTTAATTGGGAATAACTGGTTTCGAATTCCTCTCCTTAGGGAAGATGAAATGACTTTGTGAATCAGGGGCGGGAAACTTGTTCTATGAAGGGCCAAGTAATAAATATTTGGGCTCTGTTGCAACAGCTCAACTGTGCTGTTGTAGGGTGAAGCAACCACATATGATCTGTACACAAACGGACGTGGAGGACGCCCTCCTGATGCGGGGGGCGGGGTGTGAGGTAGTCTTGGACAATGACTTCTACGGGGGTTGACAAATGACAGCCAGCCATTTGTTTCTATTTGGCCTATGAAGTAGGAGTGATATTGACATTTCTTAAATGCTTGAAAAAAAATCAAAAGAAGAATATTCTATGACACGTGTAAATGATATGAAATTCAGCTTTCCGTGTCCACGAATAAGGTTTTGTTGGCATACAGCCACGTCTGCTTACACATGGTCTGTGTCTGCTTTTGACTAAAGAGCACAGTTGAGTCGTCATTGTGTCAGACTGTTCCGGTAGAGCTGAAAATACTGACCCTCAAACGGGCTGTTTACAGAAAAATTAGGCCCCCTTTTCCCCATGGGGCCAGAGCCGTGCTGGGGCAGGGAGAGAAGACGCTTACACTCAGACACATGATGGGTGAGCATGCGAGGGCGTGAGCGTCACACAGGCTGACTGGTCGCCCCCGGGGCATAGCTGGAACACTGAGAAGAAGCCAGAGATAGAGAAGCCTGCTCCCTCGGAACTGGGGCGGACAGGCGGTGGGGAAGTGAGAAACACAGCTGATTCGCTTTCCACAGAGCTGGCGCGGAGGGAGCATTGGGTTTAGGAGGGGGCGGCCTGTTCCAGGAAGGGGAGATGCCGGGTAAGGACAAGGAACCAGGGCAGGAAGTGGAGGAGTCTCCCCCAACCTCATGGCTCCCCGACTCATAGATGAAGAAATGGAGGCTCTCCAGGGCTTGGCTGACACCCAGCCTCTGGCCTGGTTCTGTTCTCTTCCAGTTGCCCATGGGGCTTGGGGCACTTAGCAGGCTCTTGACAGCCAGTGGCTAACTGGATGGACAGACGAATGCATGACCAGACAGATGGGTTGCAGGCATGTGCAGGGAGCCAAGTGATGATGGGACATGATGCTCACCTACCTAGTGCTCCCAGTTTATTACAGGTTCTGTCAGAATCCAGAACAGTACCAACTATCAGACACAGACACAGACAGAAACATTGAAAAGACAGACAGAAAGGACTCCTGGGGCAAGGACAAGACCCTTTAAATAGACAAATATCCACCAAGGGGCAGAGTTTCAAGACAAACTGTGCCAGGGCAGGGAATCTTAAAAAAAATAAATAAATAAAAGAAGAAAAAGAAACCAATTATAAGTTGTTGCATCTCATATTTCCCTAAATTTTGGTTTAGGTTATAATGAAACCATGTGCTAGATCATAGAAGGAATAAGAAACAGATCTAGCTTTGAGTGGGGAAGGGGTCCTGCTTGCTTCTTACTGTATCAAAAATATTTGAGGAATGCATACATCCTTGAGGGCTCATCCATGACACCCAAATCATTCTCTTTTGGGTTTGTTTGATTCTTTTTCTCAGGTTTTTGAGTTGCAAAATTAATATACTTACTTTCACTTATTCATATTTATGGATATTATAGCTATGAAATTCCTCTCATTACTGCTTTAAATACATCCTGTGGTTTCTAATAATAATATTGTGGGTTTTAAAAAAGAAATGTTTTTATTGATTTCAGAGAGAGGAAGGGAGAGGAAGAGAGAGATAGAAACATCAATGATGAGAGAGAATCATTGATTGACTGCCTCCTGCACACCCCCTACTGGGGATCAAACCTGCAACCTGGGCATGTGCTCTGACAGGGAATCAAACCCATGACTTCCTGGTTCATAGGTGAATGCCCTGAGCCACTGAGCCACACCAGTCAGGCTAATAATATTGTTTTTGTCATGAACTTTTAGAAAATCTATAATTTTGATTTGTAGATCCCCTTGAATGCAAGAATTATTTAACTGAATTTTACTTTTTCTTTTTAAAAAAATTTCCATGTGGAAGGGCCTTTAAAAAATTAATTTCCAGTTTTATCACATTAAGAATGTTGCTTGTAATATTTCTACTTTTGGAAGTTCTAGATACTTTCTCTGTGACCTTATAAGGAATTGACTTTGTGACTATTCCATGAATACTTAAGATTTATTCTCATATGAGAGTGGAGGTTTTATAATATGGCCACATAATCTGTCTTAAGCACATGGTTTGGCCATCTTACATTCTTGCCTTTTGCTGTCTACTCAACCAGCTTGTGCTATACAGAGTGCAGCAGAAGTAGGCTTACAGTCATGAGTACATGAAACAGAGTTTATTCTTATATTATTATTTATTAATTGTTGTTATTTTCCATATGAACAACTGTAAACCTACTTTTGCCCTACCCTGTATGTTTGTACCTGTTTCTCCTGGTATCCTATATAATAAAAGGGTAATATGCAAATTGACCCTAATGGCAGAACGACCAGAACGACCGCTGGACCAGTCACTATGAGGTGCACTGACCACCTCTTGGTCCCTTCCCCTGGCCATCAGGCACCAATCACCCGATGGTGAATGGGGAACCAGGGGTGGGGGGCGGGGCCGGCTGCAGGCAGCTGGGGAAGATGGCTCTGATCGCAGGCCAGGCCTAGGGAACGTACCCATGCACGAATTCCGTGCGCCAGGCCTCTAGTCTTTTATAATTTCCACTTTGTAAAGATGATAGCTATGTTGTTTGATGCATATATATTGACAAATATTATGCTGGGAGTATAAATTGAGGCTTTTGGCACTGTGAGGAAGAAGATTTGTAAATGTCAAGTTCAGAGGCCCAAATTCTACCTTCTCCATGTCAAAAGTCTAGCTCTGCTACTTCTGTTTCTATCTGCCTGTTCCACTTGTGCCTATGCCTTTATTTTAAGCTTCTGAAACCACTTTAGTTTAGGTGTGTCCTGTTCATAAGGCATGGAGTTGAACCTTGCTTTGTGAGCCAAGCTGAATATCTTCTCCTTTAATAGGTGGATTGAGCCCATTTAAACTTAGCAGCACATGGACTCATTCCTTCCATCATTAGCTCTCTGCCCTCTCTGCTACTATGAGTGTGGCTGAGTGATTGGAGGCTGGAGCAATTCTCCAGGCCATTTTCGATGACTTCTTAAAATCCTGCACCCTTTGCAAGACTTTCAACCTCACTTTGCAACTGATTTGCATCCAAGAGAGAGGACCCACTGGTTCTGGTGGGTGGACAGGAATAAGCCATGTTTACACTGAGCCAAGACGGGAATGAGTGAAGAGCTCATTCTGTAAGTGGGTGGCTCATTATGGAATCTTTCCTCTTAGGATGACGTTTGCTTCCCTAAATAATTCCCACACTGCAGGGACTCCAGTGCTGATAATGAGAAAAGCAAGGCCTCTGGTACATTATGTGCAGCAAACCAAGCATTTGCACTCATGAGGAAAGGGAAGCTCCCTGGGATGGGCTGTAGGGAGAGTCTGTGGTCTCCAGAGCACCCCCCCAACCTTTCCTGCAGTTGCTATAGTCTCTTTCTACACCCTCGGGGAGGGGATTGGAAAATCTGTCATCCTGGGGCTTCCTGCCCCTTCCCCTGTGAGTCAGCACTACCATGTGGCTCTGATGGTTATGGTGAGGGAGAGACAAGGTTGAGAATCCAGAGATCTGCTGGCGCTCTGACCAGGAAAGAAAGAATTTTCTGACCTCTGGATTAACTGATAGACACTTTCACCAATGAGGAAACTGGTGCAGAAGAAATCTTGGTGGGAGGCAAGATTTAAAAAATGTCTATTAAAATTATTTTCGGAATGCACGGCAGTGGGCGCTAAATGAGAGACGCCGAGTGCTTGGGTAGCTAAGTGGTCATCAAGGCAGCGGTGGAGGCGGAGTGTGAGGCCAGCGGTTCTTTCCATCCTCCGAGGCAACGGCCATAGCTGCACAGTATTGCTTGCTTTTTTTTGTTTGTTTTGTTTTGTTAATATTCCTCCGAGGATATTTTCACACTGATTTTTAGGGAGAGTAGAAGAGAGAGGGAAAGACAGAGAAACATTGATGTGAGAGAAACACATCAATTGGTTGCCTCCTGCACGAGCCCTGACCAGGGCCCTGAGCTGGGGAGGAGCCTGCAACCAAGGTACATGTCCTTGACCAGAATAGAGGAATAGAACCCGGGACCCTTTGGTCCACAGGCTGACACTCTATCCACTGAGCCAAACCAACTAGGGTAGTTGGCTTGTTTTGAGGTGGATTCCAAAATGGCGGCAGAGTAAGTGGAAGCTATACTGACTCTACCAGGTCCAAACTGGAAATAAAATTAAAATATACAAAAAACACCCTGAAAAATCAACTGAAGACTAGCTGGAGTGAACCTTGATAACCAAGGACAAAAAGTGGAGAGAATGGTAACAAGTGTGGAGGCGCGGAGGGCTGGCCGGGCCCCCACAGAGGGCAGCTGAAGTTCTGGAGAGATATCTCAGCTGTGGGGGCTTCCCATTGAGAACTCTGGGGTCTAAACCCCAAGCCTGGCTTCACAGCCCAGAGCACCAGAAATGAGAAAGGTGTCCATATAACATTTGGATTCGAAAAGCAGCAAGGTTGCCATCTGCCAGTGAAAGATGGCTGGAAATGCAGGCACTCTCTTAAAGGGCCAACACACACAATTTTGTGTGCAGCCACTCACCTTGGGCTCTGGCAGAAGGAGGGCAGAGTGGACTGGAGCTCTGTGAGGAGAGTCCAGGGTTGGGGGCTCTGGGGTTTGAGTACAGAGGATAGCCACCTTGGTTTCCTGTGCTGAGTCATTCCCTCACACTGCAGAGGACATTTTTCTCTGGCAGACCTTTGTTATCCAGGCAATTTTTTTTTTGCCTGGGGGGAAGGCAGTTGCCCCACCCTGTGGTCAACAGTCTGAGGCTAATCAGCCTGCGTGTCAATAGTACTGCAGGCAGAAGCAGGTCTCTGGAGGCTTTGAGTCTGCCTATCTCCTTCTGGGCCCGGCGCTAGGAAAAGCAGCCCTGGTGCACATCTTGGTCCTTTCCAAAGGCACCCAGCCTCAGCAGAGGGAGCCACAAGATGTGGGTTGCTAATAGCTCCAAACAGGGTACTCAAGGCCAGTCACAAAGAGCATCTAAAACTGTCCTGCACTAGAGTTTGGGAGTCACAGCAGATCTACCTAATACATAAACACAAACCTAAAGAGGCAAAAACTGAAACCATTTCCCTTAAGAACAGGAACAAGACAGGATGTCCGCTTTCACCACTCTTATTCAACAGCGATCAGACAAGAAGAAGAAATAAAAGGCATCCAAATTGGAAAGGAGTAAGTAAAACTCTCTTTATTTGCAGATGACATGATATTGTACATAGAAAACCCTAAAGACCCACCAAAAAACTATTAGATTTAATAAATGAATTTGGCAATGTAGCAGGATATAAAATCAATACCCCAAAAATAGATGGCTTTTTAAAAAATATTTTTTAAATTGATTTCAGAGAGGAAGGGAGAGGAAGAAAGAGATAGAAACAGCAATGATGAGAGAGAATCATTGATCGGCTGCCTCCTGCACGCCCCCTACTGGGGATCGAGCCCACAACCTGGGCATGTGCCCTTGACCAGAATCGAACCTGGAACCCTTCCATGTGGAGGATGACGCTCTATCCACTGAGACAAACCAGCTAGGGCAATCGGTGGCTTTTTTATACACCAATAATGAATTCTCAGAAAGAGAAACTAAACAAACAATCCCATTTACCACTGCAACAAAAAAATTAAGATACTTCATGGATTAGTAGAACTAATATAATTAAAATGTCCATACTACCCAAAGCAATCTACAGATTCAATGCAATCCCTATTAAGATACCAATGGCATATTTCACAGATCTAGAACAGATACTCCAAAAATTTATATGGAACCAAAAAAGACCCCAAATAGCTGAAGCAATTGTGAGAAAGAAGAACAAAATTGAAGGGATCACAATACCAGATATCAAGTTATATTACAAAGCCACTGTAATCAAAACAGCCTGGTACTGGCACAAGAACAGGCAAATAGATCAATGGAACAGAACAGAGACCCTAGAAATCAACCCAAGCCATTACGCTTAATTAATATTTGACAAAGGAGACAAGAATATACAATGGAGTCAACACTGTATCTTCAATAAATGGTGATGGGAAAATTGGACAGATACATGCAGAAAAATGAAACTAGACCACCAACTTACATCATACACAAAAATAAACTCAAAATGGATAAAAGACTTAAATGTAAAAATCCTAGAAGAAATCATAGGCAGGAAAATCTCAGACATCTCTCATAGCAATATGTTTACAGATACATCTCCTAGGGCAGTGGTCGGCAAACTGTGGCTCGCGAGCCGCGGTTTGCCGCTCTGTTGACTAATGAGTTTGCCGACCACTGCGTAAGGCATTACCCTTACCCAGAAGTTTTGACTTCAGGTTAAAGACATTACTACATTATTAAGATGTTTTTTAAGTGTTTTTCCCTAAGGCAATGGTCGGCAAACTCATTAGGCAACAGAGTGGCAAACCGCTGTCCCAGGGCAAAGGAAATGAAAGAGAAAGTAGACTTTATTTGGACTACATCAAAATAAAAATCTTCTGCAGCAAAAGAAACCATCAACAAAAGGCAAAGGGAGCCTAACTGTATGGGAGGACATATTTGGCAATGATGCATCTGATAAATATATGAGGAATTCATGCAACTTAACAAAAGGAAGACAAATAATCCTATTAAAAAATGGGCAAAGGACCTAAATAGACACTTCTCCGAAGTGGACATACAGATGGCCAAGAGACAATTGAAAAGATGTTCAAAGTCACTGATCATCAGAGAGATGGAAATTAAAACAACAATGAGGTATTACCTCACATCTGTCAGAATGGCTATCATCAACAAATGACAAGTGCTGGTGAGGATGTGGAGAAAAGGGAACCCTAGTACCCTGCTGGTGGGAATGCAGACTGGTGCAGCCATTACGGAAAACAGTATGGAGTTTCCTCAAAAAATTAAATATGGAACTGCCATTTGACCCAGTGATCCCACTTCTAAGGATATATCCTAAGAAACCCGAAACACCAATCAGAAAGAATGTATGCACCCCTATGTTCATAGCAGCACAATTTACAATAGCTAAGATCTGGAAACAGCCCAAGTGTCCAGTAGGTGAGTGGATAAAAAAGCTGTGGTACATTTATGCCATGGAATACTATGCAGCAGCAAAAATAAAGGACCTCTTACCCTTTGAAACAGCATAGAGGGGCCTGAAGAGTATTATACTAAATGAAAGAAGTCAGTCAGAGAAAGACAAGTATCACGCAATCTCACTCATATGTGGAATCTAATGAACAAAATAGACTGATGAACAAAACAGATCCAGAGACATAGAAGCATGGGACAGACTGTGGAATCTCAGAGGGAAGGCGAGGGAGTATGTGTGGGTGGTAAGAGATCAACCAAAGAACTTGTATGCATATATGCATAACCCATGGACACAGACAATAGGGTGGTGAAGGCCTGGGTGGGTGTGGGGGCCATGGCTAGAAGAGGTCAATGGGGGGGGGGGGGAAGGGGATATAGGTAATACTTTCAACAATAAAGATTAAAAAAAAATGGTTGAGAATCAAGTGGGGGCTCATTAAAATACAGTCTTGGGTCCCCGCCCAGACTTGTAGAATTTCTGGAAATGCCAAGAAATCTAAATTCTTAAACCAGAGATAGAGTAGGTCCAGGAGATTCCTGGGTGGGTGTTAACTATTGCTCTAAGGTTTATTATGGGTGTGAAGTCTCTTTGGGGAGAAATAATGCACAAGGATGTCTATTTACACCACTCCCTCTTTCTTGAACATCTGAAGTCGGGGTCAGGATAGTCAAAGGCTGGACAAGCAAAGAGCTTTGTTCTCGGTATACTTAGTTTAATCAGACTGCTTTCCTAATGCTCAGCCCTGAGAGATGGGAAACTTTCGTACTCCAGGGCTTCCCCAAGATCGGTTGCTTCCCACTTGCACCCCGATCCCAGGCAGGTCTCATCCCCATCTGCCGCGCGATGGCCTGGTTCTGCTAAGCGCAGTAAGGTGAAGGGTTGAGGGAGGGAGGAGAAACCAGGTCTCTGTGCTGATGCAGAAATAGGCACAGGAGAATAAATCATTGCTGAGAGCTTGCCTCTTGGCTTTGCATCCTCCCAGCCCTGAGAAGCAAGGGCTTGTCTGCTCATTAGAGAGGTAGGGAAACTGAGCTCAGAGGCTGGGCCCTGCAAGGGACTGCACTGCCTCCTAATGAGGGCCCAGTCAGGAAACTGGTGTTCTGGACACCACCCCGGCTGCAGGACGCTATCACCTGTACACATCAGTAGGGCCTTTGTGGCCAGAACCCAGCCAGCGCTAGAAAACATTTCAGAGGAAGAAGCAACAGGATATGGTGACAGCGAGGAAAGACCAAAGACGGCTGGAGATGGCGCTGGTGACTGAAATGGGGAAGCGGGAGAAGGCAAAGGTGCATTAGGTTAAAGTTCAGTTTGCCGTGACCTTACCTGCCTGAGATTTGCTTTACACACCTCACTGAGGTAGTGAGAGCTTGTCTAAACTGGGGGTCCTCAAACCTGTTGAACAAACCAGGCTTAAAGCCTTTTTTTAAAAAAATAAACTTTTTAGATTTACAGGAAAGTTATAAGAATACTAGATGCCCGATGCACGAAGATTCGTGCAGAATGGGCCTTCCTTACCCTGGCGGCTGGCACAGCCTTTGCTCCGGCCTGGAGCCGCCTTTCTGCCTTCGCTCTGCCCGGAGCTGCCTTTCCGCCTTCCCACGCTGCCCAGAGGCCTGGAGTGGCTCTGGTGGTGCGAAACACCTGCCGCCTGTGTATGCAAATTAACCCATCATCTTTGTTGGGTTGATTTGCATACTCACTCCTGATTGGCTGGTGGGTGTTGCAAAGGTATGGTCAATTTGCATCTTTCTCTTTCATTAGTGTAGATTATAGCGAATTCCTATATAACCGACATTTAGTTTCTCCTGTTGTTAATATGATAATGGTGCATTTGTCACGACTTATAAAACACTATTTATTTTTTAAAATATATTTCTTTATTGATTTCAGAGAGGAAGGGAGAAGGAGAGAGAGATAGAAACATCAATGATGAGAGAGAATCATTGATCGGCTGCCTCCTGCATACCTCCTACTGGGGATCGAGCCCACAACCCAGGCATGTGCCCTTGGCTGGAATCAAACCTGGGACCCTTCAGTCCGCAGGCTGACGCTCTATCCACTGAGCCAAGTCAGCTAGGGCTAAACCACTATTGATTGATATGTTATTATTAACTAAGTCTACACTTTATTTGAATATCCTCAGTTTTCTCCTAATGTCCTTGCTTTTGAGATCTTAACAGTTTCTTAATTATTTAAATGTTTATTTAGTTGTTAATCCTCACCCGAGGATATTTTTCCATTGATTTTTAGAAAGAGTGGAAGGGAAGGGGAGAGAATAAGAGAGAGAAACATCTATGTGAGAGAGACACACCGATTGGTTGCCTCCCGCACATACCCCAACAAGGAAGGGGAGTGGAGCCTGTAACAGAGGTACATGCCCTGAACCAGTATCGAACGAACCTGGGACCCTTCGGTCTGCGGGCCGACACTCTATCCACCAAGCCACAACTGCTAGGACTAGTCCTTGGCAGTTTTGAGGACAGTCAGGTATTTTGTAGAATGTCTGTCAATTTGGGTCTGTCTGATATTTCTTCCCACTGCCTGTTTAGTAAATGAAGTTTTATAGCACACAGCCCCACCCATTCACCACATACAGTCTGTGGCTGCTTTTGCTCTACAATGCAGAGTGAGTGGATAGAGAGCTGAGTGGCCCTAAAATCCAGAAATACTAATTATGTAGCTCTTAATAGAAAGTTTGCAGATCCCTGGGCTAAGCTACTCTACAAGGGATTCAACTTAAAATGTTTAATCCAGGATATATACCTAAAGTGTGACCACTGCAAACCACTCTAGCTAATTTTGTCACTCATCTTTCTGTCTCTATTGATTTACCTTTTCTGGACATTTCACATAGACGGGATCCTAGAATACATGACCTCTGGCTTCTTTCATTCAATGAGTAATCTCCACTGTAGCCACTCTGCTTTGAAAAGGGGCAGTAGGAGCAGAAATAGCCTGTTTGCCCTGTGGGTCACTCCATCTTCCTTGGGTTAGGGAGCCATGGCTGCTGCCCAGGAAGACTACTGGATCCAAAGCCATGTGGTAACCCCAATCAATGGTCGGGGTCAAGTGCCCCTGGCCACCTCTTTTTCAGGTGGATACAATTTTCTGACTTTCTTTCTTTCTTTTTTTTTTTTTTTTTTGTTAATCCTCACTCGAGGATATTTTTCCATTGATTTTTAGAGAGTGGAAGGAAAGGGGAGACACAGAGAGAAAAACTTCAGTGTGAGAGAGACACATTGACTGGCTGCCTCCTGCACACGTCCTGATCAGGGCTGGGGATCGAGCCTGCAACCAAGGGACATACCCCTTGACCAGAATTGAACTTGGGACCCTCCAGGCTGCGGGCTGATGCTCTATCCACTGAGCCAAACTGGTCAGGGCCAATTCTCTGACTTCCACCCTTCCCTTCTTTGGAGAGCCCCTCCCCAGTGTCTACCATTCTCTTTCTGGGGCAGCTCTGGAACGGACATGGAAGCCTACCCACACAGAGCAGGACTGCCCTGGGATCTCCACAAGGTGTCCCCTCTTCCTTGGTGTCACTGTGACCTCATCTCAGCACTCATTCACTCAGCTGACACCCGGGGCTGCTGAGCTAGAAAAGCTTGCTGTAAGCAACAAATGGCCCCTCAGAGCATAAGGATACACTGTGTGCTAGCTCTGCAGGCCACAGGACATTCCAGGTTTTTCCCAGCAGGCCTCGGGCAGATGACAAAGGCAAGAATACTCCAGACTAAGGGTACAGCACATGCACAAAAGCCCTGGGCAGGAGAGATCAGGAGGCAGAGCAGAGAGGTTGACTTGCTACAGGTCACACAGAATACTGGAAGCTGAGCTGGACTGCCTGGTCCTACTCTCACTTCCTGGCAGGGGGCAGCTCTTGGCCCTGAGGTCCTGCAGGTGGTAAACTGCACTGGGAGGTGCAGGGTCACGTGCTGAGGGTAAAGCACCAGTCCAGGCACTTTGGCAGGATTGGAGATCTCCCCTCAGGGACTGTATGTCCTTGTCATCTCTCTCCCCTCCCCACAATCAGTCACTGAGTAGCTCTGTCCAGGTTATGGGATCTACATGGCTCCCTGTCCAGAGTCCTAGGCCAGATTTGCAACTGTACATCCTAAAGGCGCCTAAACTAGAGCCAGTTTCTCAACCTCGTCACCGCTGGCATTTTGGGCCTGGATCATTCTTTGTGGAGGGGGCTGCCCTGTGTACTGTAGGATATTGAATAGCATCCCTGGCCTCTGCCCACTAGGTGCCAAACGTCCCCTGGGGGTAGAATTACCCCTGGCTGAGAACTGAGCCTTCGATTCAGTTAAAAGTGGCTTCTCTGGAGATCCCCATGTGGCCAGGAAGGGCTAAATGGGACTCTAAATTCTCTAAGGCTGCTGTGACTCAGTCTGCCAAAAAGGGGTGATGATAACATCTCGTCTTTCCCCAGGAGCCCGCCCCACCTGACCACTGGCAAGTGGGGCCACTGGGCTGGGCAGGTGACTGTGAGCCTCAGACTTGGTCCCTTGGCCTTTCCCGAAGACAGGTCACCTCTGGAGGCCTCAGGTAACCAGTGTCTTGATGAGCAGCTGATTGACTGACACAGAAGAAAACTTCAGAGGGCAGCCCCCGTGACTCTGGGGACAGGGCACTAGAGCCACTTCATCCTGGATAACAGCTAGAAAAGAAATGGGCCACCAGAGCCTGCGGTCGCTCCGATGCCCGGCCATGTTCCTGCCTCAAACAGTGAGGCAGATACAGCCAATGGATGAAGAGATACCCCCACCCACCGCCCAGCCCTGGTGCAACAAAGCATCCAGAACATTTGGAAAGGGCAGTGGCTGTGGAAGGGATGTTCTGGGCCCGAGCGATGCTTCACCTTTTAATCAACTCTTCCTGCAAATTCCAAGGAGGCCTTTCTGGGTGCCTAAAATATACCCCATAATTTCACTCTTAGATGCAGCATTCCCAAAAATATAACTTCCCCCTTTGTCTAAAATAGCCTTAGATCCCTGCGGAGCGTCAGGGCTCTGTGTTTTTGCGCAGCAGGACAGAAAGGCAGCCTCAGCGCTCTGCAGGGCACAGGAGAGGCAGGAAGCGCTGTGGCCCTTTGGATGGCCACCTGTCCCTGTGCTCCCAGAGGCCCTCGACACCCCAGTCCTCTATGTGCTCCCCCACGGATACCCTCTCATCCTTATGCACTCCCTCCCTCTCTGGTGCAACCCCACCTTTTAGCTAGGCAGTCTCCCAGCAGACTGTCACCTGTCTGTTCCCCACTGATACAGGTGGCTCCTGAAGCTGCTCTCGGTTTTCTTCATTTTGCAACATCCTTGTGGTAAGACTGAAATACCCATGCCTACTAGTTTGTATTAGGCCTTGGGGATGGGAATGCCGCCACGTGCACCGGGGGCCATGAGAAGCTTGTCCTCATGTTCCTTTCTCTGGCTGAATAATTCCCCTCCTCCCCCGAGTCCCACCCCACCCCCCCCCCCCCCCAGCTGTGAGCTCCTGAACATCCTCATGGTCTTACGTCCAACACCTGAAATACCAGCTTTCTTGGAGGGTGCCATGACTCTGGGCACACATTTCTGGCCTGGTACTGTCAGCCCCAGCCTCTCCTAGCAGCTCATGGTGTCCTCATCCCGTTGTGCCCCCGGCAGACTAAGTTGTCCCGTAGTAAGGATCCAGGTGGCCTCAGGGCCCGGGGTGCAGCTGGAAACCCTCAGGGGGCCTTCCATGAGGGTGCAAGATGGGCAGGAGGCCCACACAGTCCCTGCCACCCTCAGCTAGAGTTGTAAAAATACTCTGTGCCTGTGGGACACAGCTAGTGAGTCCCACGTAGGGCCGAAAGGCGAAGCCCACCCTGCCAGGATCGTAGGGGACCTCTACATCCCAGTCCTCCTTCCCAGTCTGTCCAAGACTGCTTTAAGACCCTATGATCCTGACACCAATTCCAAAGGGTAGTTATTTCCTCCACACCAAGCAGTTCTCTGACACCAGCTGGGTGTCCTACAATTCAACCCAATCCTGATACTATCTATCTACCTAGAGTCAGTGTCAACCTCACAGGTAAGGGCTCGGTTCCACAAGACTGCCTCCCACATCCCCTCCGGATGCCAGTTGCTTGTCTAAGTTGTAAGCTGCGCTTTTGACCAACTGGCTATAAATTGAGGTTCCCATGACCCTCTCCTTGGATTCTATTAATTTGCTGAAGCAGGTCACAGGACTCAGGAAACCAGTTTACTTACTAGAGCACCAGTTTATTATAAAAGGATACAGCTCAGGAAGAGCCAGGTGGAAGAGATGCACAGGGCAAGGTATGGGGAAGGGGCAAGGGGCTTCCCTGTCCTCTCTGGGCAGGCCACCCTCCCAGCACCTCCGCGTGCTCACCAAGACAGAAGCTCTCTGGACTCCCTCCTTTGGGTTTTTATGGAGGCTCCATTACATAGGCATGACTGTTTAAATCGTTAGCTGTAGGCTACTGAATCTATCTCTAGCCTCTCTGCCCTTCCCGCAGGTCAGGGGGTGGGACTGAAAATTCCAACCCTCTAATCACATGGTTGGTTCTCCTGAGAACTGGCCCCCATCCTTAGGTACTTTCCAAGTCACCAATAACAAAACGGAAGACCCCTTTCTCACTCTTTTTAGTTAGGAAATTCTAAGGGTTTTAGGAGCTCTGTGCCAGGAATAGGACCCTGAAAACCCCCCAAATATTTCTTATTATAAAGCACAAAATCACAGACTGTCGTGGGTAGATGTTTGCAGGATTTGATGTGGTGACACAAGTCATCTGGAATGAAGATGGGAATCTCTTCCTTACATTTAGGAAGGCAGAGTTCAGCAGGTGAGAAGAATGACTGTAGAAACTAACTGTGGAATGACCTAGAACAGCGGTTGCCAACCGGTGGTCCGTGGACCACTGGTGGTCCGTGAGGTCCGAAGGTTGGCGACTGCTGATCTAGAATGTTCTATGTGTACTATAAGTATAAGGGCTCAGTAAACCTTTCCTGCAAAGGGCCAAGTGGTAAATATTTTCAGCTTTGCTTTCAGCTATGGTGTCTGTCACAACTGCTCTGCTTTGCTTCTGTGGCCTGAAAGCAGCCACAGACTATTATGTAAATGAGTGGGCATGGCTGTGGGCCAATAAAACTATTGAAACAGGTCAGACAATATGTAAATGAGGGTGTGTCTGTATGCCAATAAAACTTTATTTACAGAAACAGGCAGATTTAACCTGTGGGCTGTAATTTGTCAATTCCTGGTACGCACAAAAGGAAATTAAACCTCAAATAAGTGCAATGGATAACCATGCGTGCTCCCCTGCAGCAAAAACCACCACAGCGGCCCTGGTTTGTTTCCTGTTGGGGAGACACTTCCAGGAGAGCAGTTGAACCACAGCCAACACCTGGCATTAGGTTTAGAAAGTCACCCCAAAAGAACAGGGATGGAGGGGTGATAAAATCCCAGTGCAAAGAAACCAGTGCTAACTGTATCAAAAAAACCCACTAAAAGTGCTTTCATTACATTTGACTGCAAGAAACCCTACGGGGTGGGTGTGACTTTTCAGCTCTAGGGGTCCTCAAATCAGCCACTGCATTTTTGGGCATTGATGAGCAGCTAAAATAAATAAATAAATAAATAAATATAATTGATATATATATATAATTAAATATATATATATATTAAAAAATATAATATATATATATATAACTGATTTCGGAGAGGAAAGGAGAGGGAGAGAGAGAGATAGAAACATCAATGATGAGAGAGACTCATTGATTGGCTGCCTCCTGCACGCCCCTGACGGAATCAAGCCCACAACCCGGGTATGTGCCCTGACTGGGAATTGAACTGTGAACTCCTGGTTCACAGGTCGGCGCTCATCCACTGAACCACACCAGCAGGCGATGAGCAACTTTTAAAATAATATTTTAAGAAGTTGTTCAGTTCTCCTGGGAGACCCAACTTGGATGGAAAAGCCGACCCTTACACCGAAGCGTGCTTCATCAGTGCTGGGTGGCAGAGACACCAGGGCGTTTCTGGTTGTGGGTGGGCAGTGACCATTCTCTTGGCTGTGGCTGGCCTGGAGGTGGGGGTGGGGGAGTAGACACCACCAGTCACCTCTTCCAGGGAGTGAATGAGAACACCAGGCGGGACCGTTCCCTGGCCTGACGGCCTCCATGAGATGGAAGGGATGGCACTAAAGACAGTGGGGCTGATGTGTAACAATAGCAAGATATTACTGAAAAAGAAATTGAAACTATTTAGGGATAGATCACAGAACATCTGTTCAACTGAAATCAGTCTTTGCATGCAGTTGGCCTGAAATTTATTCTCAACTGGTGTGATCTGCCACTCTAGAGACACTTAGTGATGTCTGGAGACATTTTTGGTTGTCACAACTGGGGAAGGAGGTGCTACTGGCCCCTGAGAGTTAGAGGCCAGGGTTCCTGCACCCTACAGTGCACAGGACACCCCACCCAGGAGAAAGGCTCCATCGGCACCCAGACGTTGGTGGCGTGGAAGCGTCGTGGCCTTTGTCCTTGTGTGTTTCTGTCTGTGAGGCCTTACGTCGACATGAGGCCTTATTTACCTTCCGTTCTCTGTGCCATTTGCCTGCCCCTTTCCCGCTCCTGCCCCAGGGTTCCAGCCTTAGCACCTACCTCCTTTGGGCTGCTCTGTCAACCCAAGGCCCCCAAACATCCTGGGGAGGCCACACCGGGGACAGAATCAGCCAGAGATTCTATTCTTCACACGCTGCAGCTATTCAGGCAGGGCCCATCTCCCTTATGGGCTTTCAATAGCTCAGCTCCAGGACACAAGGCGTCTTCTTCTCCCATCCCTGCACCACCATATCTCCCTATACTGTCCATTTTCCTAGGATCCCATCCTGGGCTCTTACTCTCCCTCCCACACTGATGGGTGACCCGATGTTGTACTGCTTGATCTCCCAGCCAGCCACCCAGCCTCTAGGATGGCCCAGCCAGCCAGAGCCTTGACCACGGGCCCAGGGGGTGATGACCTTCTAAGAGCTCTAAGAAGCAGATCGGTGGTTACGAGACTGGGGGGAGAGGAAATGGGGAGTGGCTGCTAATGGGGTTTCCTTTTCGGGGTGATGCAAATGTTTTGGAATTAGCGGTGCTTGTTGAACAACATAATAAACGTGCTCAAAAATACTCAATTGTTCACTTGAAATGGATGGATTATATCTCAGAAAGGCTCTTAAATAAAAACCCTAATTGCAGAGGCACGCCTCCTCATTCCAGAACCTTCGATCTCTGTCATCCTGGCTGAGTGTCTTCGCCTGTGCACTCCCAACACTGGGCAGTGATTGGCCTATCAGTGCCCTCTGGAGGGAAGGATATGGTCTGGTGGCCATGAGGACATGGGTCAAGGTGGATGATGACATGTGGTTCTGGGTGACCTGCCTAGGCTGGTGCCCTGGTGCTGACAGAGGGTAGTGGGAACAGCAGCTGGGCAGGTGGAAGATGGCTGAGGGCAGTCTGGGGTCATGTGATACTGGGTCCGTGGGGCCCTAAGAAGGGAGTTGGTGCTCAGGACCAGGTTGGCACAGATGCCAGTCCTAGGACAGGCTCCTTTGGGGCCCCACAGGCAGCTGGAGGCAGCAGCAAGCTCCAGGAGCCCCCTGGGTCCTACGTCTCGCCGTCTTGGGTCACTGGCCTCCTATGGGTATGCTGAGCAGCTTGGGGCATCACTGCTTCTCAGCTTCCTCTCTCTGTGTGGGCCAGGGCACAGCGGCTACACGAAGGCCCTGAACCCTGGCACACAGTAGCCTCTGGCCGCTTGGGAAAGCAGCCTGACCAGCAAGGATCCTCATTTCATTTCTGCTTTCGAAATTAAAACCCTATGTGCATTTGCGAATGTCGGTGGCATTGTTACAGTTCAGGAAAGACTAAGAGAACCCAGGCCTTAAGCCCTCCATGCTAAGCCTTGATGCTGAGGTCTGTGGCCAAGGAAGAGGCACATGTCCTGGGAGTATTCTGCTCTGGGCTGCTGCATCTGGAGGGGTGAGGCTCCCTGAGAAAGACCCCAGACTGCTCAAGGCCCTAGTGTGTCTGCCATCTGCACCTTCAGTGTTCCCGAGCTCAGGCAAGTCCCACGTACATGTCGTGTTTGGGAAGGGAGGGCGAAGGTTCAGAGGGCAGGCTGGAGCTGAGCACAGTCAAGTGACTCCGTGTGAAACTGTGACAGTAGCAGTTAAGTGCAGCAGGCGACGAATCAGCTGATTGGAACCGGCTTTCCACAGTGCCCCCTTCCTGTTTTCTGGTCAGAATTGCACAGTGAGGCTGCAACCCGCGTCCGGCGGGTGGGGGTGGCGCCTGGTGACACTCAAACCTCAAAACAACTCAACTTCTCCTTTTGTAGAGCTGTAAAAAGTCCCAGACACTGCAGTGGTGCTGATCTTTGGCCAAGGTGAGGAGGAAATCCTTCACGAAGATGCAGGGAGATACCATGAACTCAGGCTCGTGCTCCAGCTGGCTTCGAGCCCTGGTCCAGCTATGGCTGCCTGCTGGGTGGCCAGGAGAACCCAGACTAGAGTGGGTTGGCTTGTGTCCTGGCCCCCCCCACTCCCCCCAAATATGTCCAAGTTCTCATCCCAGGAACCTGTGAATGGGTCCTTATTTGCACAAAGGGTAAGGGTCTAAAGGTGAGATCATCCTGGATTTAGAGTGGGCCCTAACTCCAATGACAGTGTCTTCATAAGAGAACGGAGAGTAGAGACACAGGGACACACGGGGAGAAAGCATGTGGAGATGTAGGAGGAGATGCAGTGATGCGGCCACAGCCAAGTAATGCCAAAGGGTTGCTGGAAGCTCCCAGAAGCCGGGAGAGAGGCCTGGATCTGTTCTTCCTCAGAGCCTCCAGAAGGGGCCAACCTGCCCACGCCTTGATTCCAGTCTCCTGTTGTCTTACGCTCCCCAGTTGGTGGTACTTTATAATGGCAGCCCCGGACACTTGCATACTAGTGTGCCTCTCTGCGGCTCTGTTTTCTCATCTTTAAAACAAGCAGAGCTGTTTTGAGGGCTCAGAGAGGTGACAGATAGAAACGGTGGCACCTGAAGCTTGACACCCGAGTGGGTCCGAAGGCCGATAACAAGTTATTCCTGTTATTAGAAAGTGCCTGTTGGATCAGCACAGGATGGCTGGGACTTACTTATGGACAAAATGGTTGGCACCTGGAAGAAACGGTGACTGGGTCTCGTGGGATCACAAGCTGTGACTCCAGACAGCTGTTCTCACCCAAGGAAGATTCTGCGCCCCCAGGAGACACTGAGTGATGTCTGGGTACATTTTTGGTTGTCATAACTGGGGGAGAGGTTGCTTTTGGAACTTGGTGGGTGGAGGCCAGGGCTGCTGCTCAACACCCTGCAGTGCACAGGATGTCCCCCACAGAGAATGACCTGGCTCCAGACACCAGTGGTGCCTCAACTGGGAACCCCAGCTCTAAATTAAAATAACCTTCTCCCTTTCCAAAAGGTCGCCCCAGGAAGCGTGTTTATGGCCCTGATGTGGATTTGGCTAAAGCCAGTTTTAGAAGCTAGCGTGGGCACCGCCCTCCAGCAGAGCACCGCCCTCCAGCAGATCCTAACTGCTGGGGGAACTTGGCTTTGCTGGCTCTTGCTGAGGCTAGAGGGAGGCAGCCAGGTCAGAGGCATCTGACTCATAGGGTGCAGAGGCCTGCCATGGAGGGTGACTAATGGCACTCCAAGAATGTGCCAAGATCCCTTGAGGCAACTGCAGGGGGAGGAGCAAGGAGGCCGATGGGAGACACTGGGCCTCCAGGATGACTGCTGAGCCAGGATGGCCCTCAGGGAAGAAGGCATCAGACACTGCCAGCTGTCACTCAGTGGGGGCTGTTCTGGACATGTCCCCAAAAGTCACGTCCATGTCCTGATCTAGAACCTGTAAACATGGCCTTATTTGGAAATGGGGTTGTTGCTGATGTAATTAGAATGACATCATCCTGTGTTAGGGTGGGCCCTAAATCCAATGACTGGTGTCTTTATAAGAAGAGAAGGCAATGTCATGACAGAGGGGGAGATTGGGGTGATGCAGCCACAAGCCAAGGAATGCTTGGAGCCACCAGAAGCTGGAAGAGATAAGGACGGGTCCTTCCCTAGGGCCTTTGGAGGGAGCGTGGCCCTGCGAAAACCTGGATTTCAGACTTCCGGCCTTCAGAGCTGTGAGAAAATAGAGTCGGCCCTCTGAATCTATGGGGTTTGCACCTGTAGATTCAACCAACTGAGGATCAAAAATATTAGGGGGAAAGATTTCCAAAAATTTCCCAAAAGCAAAACCTGAATTTGCCAGGTACCGAGCACTATGCTGAATCCACGTGAATGAAGTGATATACAGGCATATCCAGCTGTAGCCTCTGTGTAAATGCAGGCTATCTGCAATTACTATGCCATTATATAGACCAGTGGTCGGCAAACTCATTAGTCAACAGAGCCAAATATCAACAGTACACCGATTGAAATTTCTTTTGAGAGCCAAATTTTTTAAACTTAAACTTCTTCTAACGCCACTTCTTCAAAATAAACTCGCCCAGGCCGTGGTATTTTGTGGAAGAGCCACACTCAAGGGGCCAAAGAGCCGCATGTGGTTTGCAAGCCGCAGTTTGCCGACCACTGATATAGACGAAACTTGAGCATCTGAGAACTTTGGTGTCTCCTGGGGTCCTAGAACCAGTCCCCTAAGGATACTGAGGGACAACTTTAAACTCCTATTGCTTGAAGCTCCCCGACTGTGGTACTTGGTTATGGCAGCCACAGGAACCTCATCCAGGTGCCCTGGATGGTCCTTAGCTAGAAGAGAAAACTACACCCTAATGACAATCCTGACTCCTCACCATGTCATTTTGATACCTCAGGGCTCAGCGTCCTCACCAAGCATGGGCACACCCACCTGCCTGGTTCCATGAGGGGTGAATGACCACTTGGCAAAATGCTCCACTTGGTAAACACTGGGTCTGCCCTCTCATTGATGTTCTTAATTTCTAACGTCATTTGACAGCCTGCAGCATTTGACTCAGGACTCTAATTGGTGCCAGGAACTAATGTACTGGCCTAGAGCACATGTCACGGCTCCTGATACTTGTTGGGAGGACGGTGGGGCCATTGGCTTCACTACAACTGAGTTTCAGAGCTGGGATGGAGTAAAATTGAACCTAGGACACCCTCCTTAGCTCCCATGTCACATAGGGCCCTCCCTGCGGCCCACAAGGCCATGAATGATTTGCCTGTCACCTCTCTGTCCCCACTGCCTCCCACTCACCCCACTCCTGGGCCCTTGCCTTTCTTCCAACACACCGGGCATGGTCCAGCCTCCGGCCTTTGCACTGGCCGTGCCTCCTCCTGTATGGATCCCCCCTCTTTCCAGGTCCAGCTCAGCATCACCTCTCACCTCCTATCCCCTCAATCCTTCTTCCTTGGGCCTCTGGCTTCTTCTTTTTTTTTTTTTTAAAAAAATATATTTTATTGATTTTTTACAGAGAGGAAGGGAGAGGGATAGAGAGTCAGAAATATCAATCAGCTGCCTCCTGCACACCTCCCGCTGGGGATGTGCCCGCAACCAAGGTACATGCCCTTGACCAGAATTGAACCTGGGATCCTTCAGTCCGCAGGCCGACGCTCTATTCACTGAGCCAAACCAGTCAGGGCAGGCCTCTGGCTTCTTATTGGCTCCTAGCTCTGCCTGCCTTCTCATCATTGAGGCGCAATTCTCCTCAGGCAGGCCTTTGTGTCCACTGTTACCACCACATAGCCCAGTGCCTAGAACAGTGCCTGGCACATGGCAGACATGTGTGCAAAATATTATAGAATGAAAGAGTGATCAGAATAGAGGAGGGAATGCACACAGAGTACACAGCATTAAAGAGAAAAGTGTCCATTCTGTATCTGGGTTACTCAGTTTCTTTTAAAACGTTTACACAAGAAATGATAATCTTTACATTACGTATATAGGAGAAGACAGCAACAGGCTGCCCATGTAGGCATAGGGCCAGGCCATACAACCAGTCCTAATGAATTTCTTGCTGATGATCTCAGAGATCATCCTGGAGGAAGAGGAACTGAGATGTATTCAGCAGGCGCAGTCTAGATGTGATTTCAATGAATTTGCACAGCAGCCCGAGGCAGCTGCTTTAGGCCCTCAGCTTGGGGGGGAATGGAAGAAGCTGGAGGTCAACACTCCAAGGCAGGCGAAGACTCCTGCACCCCCAAAGAGGGGGGTCTGGATGGACAGGTTATGGCACATCCAGATAATGAGGTGTTAATTGGCAAGCCACATACATGGAGGAATCTTACAAGCATAACGCTGAGTGGAGGAAACTAATCTGGAAAAGGCAAAAAGATGGAGACAGTGAAAGATCAGTAGTTGCCAGGAGTTTGGGGGGAGGAGGGGGAGAGGGATGAACAGGCGGAGCATGGGGTTTTTTTAGGGCAGGGGAAGGACTCTGATACTTTAACAATGGATACGTAACACTGTACATTTGTCCAAATCCACAGAATGTACAACACAGAGTGAACCCTAAAGTAAACTGTGGACTTTAGGGATCTCTTGTACTATCTGCTCAATATTGCTATAAACCTAAAACTGCTCCAAGAAATATAATAATTTATATTATAATGAATAAAATTAAACCCTTAAGATTAAAATTACTTTTATAGAATTATTTATTGTAAAATCTTTTTAAAAAAAGAGTCCTAGATGCCAAACTCAGAGCCACACAAACTCTGGGCCACACAAGCCCCGCCCTCTCCGGTGATGACGGGCCACGTTCTGGAATGTGGATGCCTCTTAAGAACCCGAGAATGAAGAACAGTGCATGGTCATTTCTGCTGCCCCTGCATCCAGAGGACTTACCCCTAACAACACAGCGATGGCTTACGTGGGGTTTGGCCATGGGATACTGGACAGAGGGCCAAGAGGGTTTCCTCCCCCACTGACTATACAGCGCTGCCCGGTGGCCCCCTCCTCGCCTCACTGTCCCTCAGCCCCCAGGCCTGCACTACGCCTTGATGGCTTTCTTCCACGCCACAGCCCCTCTGGAAACCCTCCATTGTGAACTGCTCGGTTTGGACATGCCATCCTTTTATTTCTGGGACCTGGAGTACAGATGGCTGCCTCCCAGACGTCAACAGTGTATATCAGGCCTTTTTTTTCTTCTATATTCTGATGTTTTGATATCTGGGGCCTACCTGACCCTGGAGAGATTGCCCCTCCTCGGGTTAGCCAATACCTAGAGAGGGCAAAGGACCTGCCTGTGAGCACATCTTCCTTATGCAAACTCACCCAGTCAGAGCCCACACTCCTACCACCTCTCCTATCAAGCTTTCATACTCAGGACCACTATCCACCTGCCCTGATCACCCCAGGGCCAGATTCCAGACAACCTGGGTAGCCCCTATGTCCAAGAGCCCGCAAATGATTCAAACCAGCCAATCCTAAACCTGCTCACCCTGCCTCACCCATCCCTTCCCATGAAGGTCACAACAGATGCCCTTGGCCATGATTTCCCCTCACTCCTGCCTATTCCTGACCAACCCTGGTGCCTCCTGTGTGGCCCTGTTTCTAGCAAAGCTCCTGTTTCTAGGGAACCCTGAGTATAACAAACTATCTTCTCGCAATAATAAAACCCCCATGGTAAGGCCCCTTCTGACGACCGCCCTGCTCACCTCTAGCACGGGGCCGGCGCCCAGGATGGTCCTCTCAACACCACTGGCGTAGCCCTTCTGACTCAGGGCGGTGAGGCAGTGGATCAGGAAGTTGGTGGTCTGTGTCTTGCCTGAGCCGCTCTCACCCGAGATTACAATGCACTGGTTGACACGTTTCCGGAGCATGGCGTAGTAGGCCACGTCGGCCAGCGCGAACACGTGTGGCTCTAGCTTGCCCAGCTGCTGGTTCTCGTACATCTTCACGTACTTGGGGTTGTAGATGGGGAGGAACTTGAAAGGGTTGACAGCGACAAGGATGCTTCCTGCATACGTGTAGATCTTCTGCTGTAGGAAGCGGTGCTTGAGGTTCTTCAGGAGGTTAGCCTCGGTCAGCTCAGGGAGGTTGCACAGGTCGTCAAAGTCCGCCTGCTGCCTGGGCAGGAGGCCGCGCTCCACCAGGCGCCGGGCAGCTGTGGCCTGGGCCATCAGCTGCATGTGTACATACTTGATGGCCCCATCTGAGTCACGCTCTTGCAGCAGGAAGTAGTAACCATCTTCCTGCGGGTGCTCGTCCTGTGCCCGTCGAGGCCACAGCAACACGCGGTGTACAGGCGAGTCGTTGGCGTCCAGCACCCACTCCTCCCCGCCTGTCTCCTTGACCTCCACCAGCACATAGCGCTTGCTTCCATCTAGCCGCAGGCTGGTGACAGCGTCCTGAATGACGTCCGACGTAGTGCTGTCCTTGGTGGCCGTCACACAGCACGAGGCCTGACTCTCGCTGGTGGCCAGCTGTGGGTAGATATGCAGGTGATAGGCCGCCTGCCTCTGGCAGCCGGAGCTGCCTGCCTCGTTCACACTCATCTTGCCAGCCGCCTGGCTTCAGCATGCCTCCCAGGCTCAGGGCACGTTTCTGGAGCTGAAAGGGAGGGGGTAGCACCGTCAGAGCGGTAGTTGTGGTAGGAAACACTGACGCCCACCCTAGACAAACAGCCCCAGACCCGAGGTCTGAACACCCTGCCAGATGGGGCTCTCTCGAAAAGCCAACAGGTGGTAAGAGCCTCTGTCTGTCCTTGAAGGTGACCTCTGTGACTCCGGCAGAGTGACAGCACCAGACGCCCTCCTCCCCAAGATCAAGCCCTTCCCCTGGAGTTTACACCATCTCAGCCCCCATCCCTCCTCACTCAGGGTCAGCCTATCAACCTGCAAGCCCAACGATCACAGCCATGTCTCAGCTAAGCCTTTGCCAGTCCACATCCTTCCTGGCTTCTCCTCTTGGACAAAATGTCCCCCGCCAGCTCTCCAAGATGAAGACTTGGTCCCACAGGCCTTGGTTACATCCCCACAATATACTGGGACAGCAAGAACCTGCCTTGAAACTCAGGGGTTCTGAAACAGGGTACCCCAAATTCCAATGAGGAGGACCAAGTCAGGAAGAGCCCCCAAAAACTCACTCAAGAAAACTGCTCAGAATGTATTTGCTTCTAGAACCCACAACCCCAGTCTTCTATGGAGAACATCAGATAGATGCCCAGCCAGTCCTCCTAAGACCACCAGATTATTAACAAGGACAGAGGAGACATGATGATTAAATTCAACGGGGTTTCCAGGATGGGGTCCTCGACTAGAAAAAGACCACAAATGAAAGAATCAGGGACATCCGATAAGGTCAGGAGGTGGGTTAATAGCAGTGTATCAATGTCCATTTCTTAACTGTACAAATGTGCCTGATAATGTAAGATGATCACAACAGGGGAGGGTGCGGAAAGAAGACAGGGAACTCTCAGTACGGTCTTTGCAACTTTTCCGTAAATCTGTAATGACTCCAACGGAAAAAGTTCACCTTCAAAAAATGCATTTGTTTCTGAAGACATTGCAGAAAAAGGTAAACTGCAGCCCATGTTGGCAACAGTGAATGTGTCTCGGAGTAAGAGGCATGAATACGTGTGGGTCAGGTGCGTGCTCACTGTGTGCCACCTAAGCATGACTGAGGATACAAGATGAACCAAACTTGGCTCAAAGCCCGGTGAGAGAAACTGATATGCAAACAAATGTGAGAGAGTATAAACCACAAAGACGCACATGCACTCACACACTCATATGAATACACCCGCACTCATGCACTCACACACAGAACACACGTGCATGAACATGCACATATATGAAAGCACACAAATAAACATGGACATGTGTGCACAGCACTTGCATATGCACACACACAGAGCCAGGGCTTTAGGCAGAGATGACACGTCTGTGACTTGCACTCTGGAGACATGGCTGACAGGCACCACAATTTCCGGAAGTGTGAACCAGCTCACAGGCTGGGGGCTTCGGACTGTCTCACACTCAAGCTGCCTGGATGCAGGTGGTGGAGAGGTCACATGAAGAGCCTTTCTCCCTCCAGCAGACACCAACCTAAGCAAGAAGCCATCAGAGGCGAGTGACATGATCCCGCTCCTGCGGCCTTCACCACCTGCCCTGACAAGGGTCCGGCCGAGGCCTGGATGGGCTGAGGGCCACACGACCTGAGGCACTCAGGGCCACCCCACATCCGGGGAAAGCTGATCATCAGGCGCTTTCGGAGCCCCGCTGTGAACAGAGGCCTATAGGAGACATTTGCAGCTCTGGGGCCCTTGGTGGGGGTAGTAGGAGACCCTGCGCTCAGAGACTGGAGATGGGGGGGTGGGGTGGGGGACCATTAAAGAACTAGTTGATGCATGCTCCACCCCAGGCCAGGAGGAAGCAGATAAGGCTTGCTCCAGGCAGATGCTGATAGACAGGGCTGCAGGGAGGGGGAAAAGCCTGTGAAAAGGGGTGGGGCCAAAACCAGCTGAGGCCGCTAGTCCACCAAAGGGTCCACCTGACTGCCCTGCTGCAGCTATGCCTCTAGCCGTTGTCAGAGCCCACCCAGGCCCACCATGTCTGCATCCTGGGAAATGCCTCTGCCAGACCTGTCTGGTGGCCCTTACCTGCTTAGTCCGGCCTCACCTGGCCCTTCTCTCCTCCCAGAGCAGTGCCCTTTCCCCACTTTCCCAGGGGTTTCAGGGGGAGAACCCTCCAGCAAACAGCTCACGTTGCCTTAAAGCCAGAGACACTAATAAATCCTTCTCCAGCCCAGGGTAGAGCCCGGTCACCTTCTTGCTTCCATGCAGCCTAAAGCCAGCCTTCCCCATTCCCACCTGCCCCTCAGTCCATTGCCACCACCCACACCATGGAACCACTGCCCCTTCCCCCAGAAGATGCCACCAAGCTCCCACTAGTCACACCTGCTGCCAGCAGCCTCTCCCAGACCTGCTCACTTGCTGTGCAGCCAGCATCACCTATACCTGCCCTAGTGCAGGGACCCCTCCTGCCCTGCCCCTGGGCTCTGTTCCTGGGACACTGACTGCACTGCACCCCCTCAGGGACTGTGCTCATGTCCAAGGACACCTGCCCCACCTGCAGCCCACCACAGCCACCTCTATCTGCCCTGCCTGGAACATCCAAAAGGCTAGTTCTCTGCTCCTCTCACCGACCACATCACATTTGCTGTCACCATGTCCCCAGAACAGCTGTCTCTTCGCATCAGCTGGCCAGAAGGTCTTTCCATGGAGCCCCTGGATGCACTGGTCTAGATGTGGGTGTCCCAGCACAAAGCCCCTTGGGGGCATCCCAGAGCTGGTCCTCAGAGTCCCATACAGCACAGCCACTCTTCCGTCTCCACACTGGCTGAATGGCACACTGTGGCCACTCCCAACCCAGCCCAAGGCCAGGCTCCGAGGCCAGACCTTGCAGGGTCTCTCCTGCCTAACCATGGAGAAGCTGCCCAGAGCCCCCTGACCCACAGGAGGGCGTAACTTTCCCCAGTGAGCCAGACAACCATTCACCTACCCCCAGACCCTGCCCACTGCTTTGCACACCCAAATCCCAGATGGAGGTCTGCAATCGCAGGCTGCAGCCACCCTGTTGCTTCCTTGTGGTGCCATCCTTAACCTCAGGTTGGCATGTCATTCAAATCCCTCTGCTAGGTCCCAGGCAATAATGTTCCTGGTGCAAAATCTCAGGACGCACCTTCTGGCCCAGCATCCCTCATTCCACAGGTGGCACCATTTTACCTATAACACTCCACGGATCAGACCCTCCCTGGGCACAAAAGAGCATCTTGTTCCTCATATTACTTTGACTGTCAGGCTGGATTTTTAAAAAAATTATGTCTATCGAACAGCTGTTTTTCTATTTTTGTAAATTGTTCGTGTCTATTGCCCATTTCCCCCCACTGAAGCATACTATTGCTTACTGTTTTAGAGGAGCTCTGTGTATAGGAAGGCTATTAAACTCTTTGCCATGTTTGATGAAACTAATTCATATCAATTTACTTTTGAATATGGTGTTTTTTGAGACAAATACTACATTTTTCAGGCTGTCAGATCTGTTGTTTATTACTACTTTTATGTCTACTGCCCATTCCTTTCCCAAATCTGGTTAACATAGGCTATACCTTCCCCTCCCTTTTCAGATTTATTCCTTTTGTTAATCTTTACCCAAGGATATTTTTTCCCATTGATTTTTAGAGAGTGGGAGGGAGGGAGGATGAGAAAGAGAGCGCGTGTGAGAGGGAGAGGAATTGAGAAACAACTATGTGAGAGAGACACATCAATTGGTTGCCTCCCACACAGGCCCTGATGGGGGATTGAACCTGTTACCCAGACACGCGCCCTTGACTGGGTATCGACCCGAGACCTTTCCATGTGTAGGTTGACACTCTAACCACTGAGAAACACCAGCCAGGGCCCAGATTTATTCTTTGCATTTAAGCCTTTATCCATCTGGAAATTACTCAAAAGGTGTCTGAGTTTCCTAGGGCTGCTGTAACCAAGTACTACAAAGTAGGTGACTTAAAACAACAAAATTGATTGTCTCACAGCTCTGAACAAGTCCAGCAGGGCTGGCTCCTAATGGAGGCTCTGAGGGAGAATTCACCCCAGGCCTTTCTCCCACTTCTGGTGGCTGCCACCAACACTTGGTGTTCCTTGGCTTGTAGGTGCTTCATTTTCATCTTTCTCCATCATCACGTAGTGCACTTCTTGTGTCCTTGCCTCTTCATAGACCAATGATTAGATTCAGTATGAGTTCATCTTGAGATCTTTACATCTGCAAAGACCTTATTTCCAATCAAGGTCACGTTCTGAGGTTCTGGGTGGACATGAGTTTTGGGGACATTAATCAACCCAGTAAAGTGTGGGAGGGTAAATGGGGAGTCAAATGATTTTCTCTAGAGAGTGAAGTTTTAATGCTTTTTTATTAAATAATCCTTCTTCCTCTGACCAGGAGCTCCCCCTTGTTTGTTAAATATCACATATAAGTTATTTGACACATGTGAGTCTGCCTCTGGGCTGCTGATGTCTGCGTGGTGCCATGCTGTTTTGATGATCACAGCGTCAGAGCCGTGACAATTCATGGATAAATCATTATTAACTAATTGTCATTAAACAAGGACGTCTCTGTTGGAGGGGTTTTCTTTGGCTTCCAAGCATGCCTTCCTGATTGAGTCTTAACAGAGTCTGTGAGACCTGGAAATCCCTCATGCTATGGCTTAAGGTCCTTGTCACAAGTGGATGTGAAACCTATGCCTCAAGAATCCCCGGACTGAAAGGAAGCAGGTCTGGGGCTGAGGAACTGGAGGTGGCAGGTCCTGGGGGTGGAGGGTGATGGTGGCGAGACACAGCTTGGCAAGCGGCAATCGCAGGCTGCAGCCACGTGTCAGGGGCAGCAGGTCCTAAAAACCCATGTGTCTGTCCTTCATCCAAACCATCTCACCAAATCTCCCGAAGTTAAAATGCCCATTCTATCCTCCAACTAATACTCATAGAAGTGCATACAATATGAATAGAAGCAAACCATACCCCCACATGGATGGAATCTGTCTCCCCAGGACTGAGGGGAGAACTATGAGAGGACCAAAAGGTGGGAATGAAATGCTCATCAAAGGATGAAGGATAAGCAAAATGTGGTCCAGCCACACAGCGGAATATTAATCAGCCATAAAAAGGAATGAAGCACGGATACATGCTGCAATATGAACTTCGAAAACATGCCGAGTGAAAGAGGCCAGACACAAAAGGCCACATGGTATATGATCAAATTTATATGAAAAGCCCCGAACAGGCAAATCCATAGAGACTGAAAGCAGACTAGTGGTTGTCAGGGGGTGGAGGAGGGGAGATGGGAGTGACAAACTAATGGGGATGGGGTTTCCTTAAGGGGTGATGTAAATGTCTTGGAACTAGAGGTGATGGTTGTATAACACTGTGTCTGCACTAAATGTTATTAGTGAATTTTATGTTATGTGCATTTTACCACAATAAATAACTCCCACTGTGAAAAATTAAGGCTTTGCAAACGCCACACTAGTATACATTCTGCACTCTGAGAAGATGTGACCCTCAATTCAGGGCCTTTCTCTCATGCTCTTAGGGAAAGGAGACGCAGGGAAGAAGGGGAGGCAACCACAAATTCGGCCCCAGGGGTGGATAAGTGGGCAAATGTGAGTGAGCTCAAGGCCTGGCCAAGGCTTTATGCATGAAAAAGCAAGATTCTGCCTATAGGTTTGGCGAACAATCTGGAATTTACTGGAAAATAAGGCAGACGGGGCCTCCAGAAAGTGTAGTGGAGCAGCTTCGTTTATATAAGGCCATAATTTGCAGCCACATGTTTATCGGATGAAATCATTCTCAAGCTAAGAGGAGGAGGCTGGCATGACTGTAGAATCATGTAGGAGGTACCACTTAGAACACACAGCATTTCCACATTTCCATGCGGGTGTCCTTGAATTTTTTAGTTAGAAATGATCATGCGCCCTAGCCGGTTTGGCTCCTTGGATAGAGCGTCGGCCTGCGGACTGAAGGGTCCCGGGTTCAATACCGGTCAAGGGCACATGCCTGGGTTGTGGGCTCGATCCCCAGTAGAGAGCATGCAGGAGGCATCCAATCAATGATTCTCACCATTGATGTTTCTATCTCTCCCTCGCCCTTCCTCTCTGAAATCAATAAAAATATATTTTAAAAAAAGAAAAGAAATGATCATGTGAAGTTATTGGGAAGATGGATGCTGAGAAACAGCTACAAAACAAGTGTGTTTCTCAGTCAAGGCAGCTCAGAGGACAACTTAGGGTGTAGATTGTGATGATGCGATGTGGCCACAGCCATGGGAACACCTGGGACCCCCAAAGCTGTAAGAGGCAAGGGTCTCCCAGGGCGGCTTTGGAGGGAGCCAGGGCCCTGCTGACGCCTTGATTTTGCACTTCTGGCCTCTAAAGCTGTGAGAATAAATTTCTATTGTTTAAGTTGCTTGGTTTGGGGTACCAGCTTACGGCAACCCTGGGGCACAAATCCAGGTCCCCAGTGCAGAGGGTACTGGACACCCCAAGTACAGACACCCTCTCATAACTGTTGCCTGAGTGTGTCCCTTTCTTCCCTAAGACATACCCCCCAGGCTTTCCAGTCTGGCCCAACCGGTCTGAGCCCTGGAGAAAGCCCCTCCCCCAGACATGTGCTAGGGCAGCCACCTCCTCCAGCAATTCCATTCATCTGCCCCTCAAGACCCATCCTTCCCCCAGGGGTCTGTAGCTACATCCTTCAACCTGTCCTGTCAACAAATGTTTCTCCAGCCCCTCCGCCCAGCCAGGCCAGTTGGGCACAAGAGAGAGTGAGAATGCGAAGGTGTCTTGGCCTTCAGGAACCTTGACCACAAACCAATCCAGGAGCAGAGGCATTTCTAACCAGATGCGATATGTGGCGCACCCAGGGCCACCCCAGGAGATGGTGGGAGACATTTTTGGTCCTCCCCATAGAGGGGAGGGGTGGTGTGACTGGCACCTGGTGGGTGAAGGCCAGGCACACTGCTCAGCACCCTACAGTGCACAGTACGACCCCCACCGCAGAGAATGATCCAGCCCCAGATATTAGAGGTGCTTTGGTGAGGACAACTGACCAGGGTGGTTATTTTGGAACAGGAAGCAGGGAAGTGCTTAGAATAGACAGTTGCTGAGGCCTGTGCAGTGGCGGACAGGCCTAGCGCTTGGGGATGGCGGCCCAGTGAGAGTGGTGAGCTCCAAGGGCAGAGGCAGCCTCAGAACAAGGGGACCAGTGTGACCGACAGAATGAGGCTGGAGGGGGAGGGGCCAGGGTTGAGGAGGTCAGATCCTACCCAGTAGCCTGGTGAATGTGGGATGGAGTTGAAATTTTCATGCAAGTTTGATGGGGAGCCCCGGCTGGTTGGGCACAGGGAGCACCAGGGCACGAATGACACAGGAAGGGGTTAGCCAACCAGCATGTGACAGCTGGACTACCATGGGGGAGGGGAGAGAGGAGGGTTTCCCCATTGGGTGGCTCCTATAGCAGTGTGTGGGGAGACTGATGGTAGCCGAGCCAGGCACTTGGGATGCAGGTGGGTTCTGGTTACAGGGGGACAGGGACGACAGACCTCTGAGGCTCTGTAGGAGGCTGGGCTCTGGGTCTTTTATAGGTGACTGGTGGGCTCATAAAGACATGGAAGGCCGCCGGGGAAGAGGGTCTGGATGGGCAGAGAAGACCCCTTTGAGATCTCGAAATCACACAGTCAACCTGTCATCACACTCAGGTGGAAAGCCACCTTGAGAACCTCCTGTGGACAGAGCTACAGTGACAACACATGAAAGCCCTGCTTTGGACCACGGCTCGGCAGCCCTGGAGAAGGAGGAAGCCTTACTCTGCTCTAAGGTCCACAGGACCCCGCTCTCTCCCGCAACCTGGGACATGTCCCCATGGATCCCCTGTTGCAATGCTGGGGACACTCTCTGCCTCACTAGTTGCAATGTGGGATTTGGGCAACAACAACCATGGAGCGGTTTATCTCATGCCTGGAACTAAATAGCTGCTCAATTAACACTGGTTGTTTCTGAGCTCTTAGCAGATGAGTTATTTCACAAAAGCCACTTATTGTCTCCCATCAAGAGCCCCTGATCCAGTTTCTTCAATAACCCCTCCTTGGGCTCCATTTTAGAACATTCCCACCATCACAAAGAGATCCTGAACCCTTTAGCCATAGCCCCATTGTCCTAACAAGACCCCCACGTCCATCCCTGTTTTCCATTCTTGACTTTGCCCACACTGGCAGCATGGGGTACTCTCTGGCCCAGAGTCACCCCCTCCCATCTGTCTGTGACCCCCAGTCTCATGGTCTTCACATGAGCAAGGCCTCCTTCTCATAGCTATGAAGCACACCCCCCTGCCCAGTTTCTGACACAAAGATCTGGTTCCACTTTCAGACCCAGTGATACCTTCCATCACCTGGGTGGCTGATGGTCCAGGGTTTTGACCTGTTATTAGCATCTTTGGTTATAGCCACCAAACAGCTCCCTTCCCAGCCTATCCATGCGCTGTCACGGAGGCAGAGTAAAGGCGATCCTTTAGGCTGGCCACAGGTTTGGCAATACTCAGGACAGAGACCACAGTATGTCCCGATTATAAACCTTTGGACACACACACACACACACACACACACACACACACACACACGGCCTCCCAGGTCTGGCTCCAAATATGCCCCTTGCAGAGTCTGAGATACACTCCTTCCCAAGCCGGGTCCCTGCCTCTTTACAGTCACCCCAAGTGTAAGGAAGGACATGTGCGAGATCTGGAAAATTCCAACAGGGAGCTGCCAAAGTTGATGTGACCAACCTGCCCACCACCCCTAAAATGTTTACTTAAATGAGTGAGACAAAACAAAATGTACTCACTCTCTATTGGTCCAACTATTTGTCCAAAACCCCTTTACTAAATAAAAATAAAACTGGCCCCTTACCCAGTGTTATGGGCTGAATTGTATGTCTCCACCCCCTCCCCCAATTTATTAGGTTGAAGTCCTAAACTCCAACATCTCAGAATGTGACTGTCTTTGGAGACAGAGCCTTTATTATTTTATTTATTTATCCTCACCTGAGGATATATATTTTTATTGCCTTTTTTTTTTTTAGAGAGAGAGAGAGAGGAAGGAAAGGGAGAGAGAGAGCGCGCGAGAAAACGAACTATTGCTATGAGAGACACATTGATTGGCTGCCTCCTGAATATGCCCTGACCGGGGCTGGGATAGAACCTGCAACCCAGGTACATGCCCTTGACCTGGAATCGAACACCCAACCCTTTGGTGTGCAGGCTGACACTCTAACCACTGAGCAACACAAGCCATGTCTGGGGTACTTTTTTATGGCAGCCGCAGGAAACTCGCACAGCCAGCATTGACAGCAGTGAAAAGCTCATTCTCACACATACAGACCCATGAAGCAGGGCAGAGCTGGGATATAAATGAATGAGTCAGACCAGGTCAGCTTATTCATCACTCTGACTAATCCCCAGGCCAAATGCTTGAATCACTACTTTATTTATCATTGGGATCCGGCGAGGAAAGAAAGTCTCAACGAGGAAATGAGTAGAACCCAAACTCATCCCTGCATTTCTGAGACATGCCTACCCTCTGAGGCCCTTTCTGGGTCAAAATGAAAACGGGAGAGGTGAAGTGATGGGGCTCTGTGCAGTGGCCGGCAGCAGGCTGCCTCTTCAGGGGCCTGGCAGTGCTCAGACAGAACCCTTTGTTCTGCGACTCCCTCTATCCAGGAGGAGAGAGAAGGGCCTGTCTTGCTCTGTGGGGAAGCCGAGCAGGGGCTGCCTGGCACAGTTGGTTGGGGACTTGGGGACATACAAAGGGCTGGTGGGTGGGGAAGAAGGGGAGGAGGGACATCGCCCACAAGAGCTCGGGAAGGCCCCAGAACGTGCATTTCCTCGCATGGAGTTACAGCAGCAACGTCACAGTTGGAGAACAAGCAGAGAAGCATGCACTAGGTGCAAAAGTTAGACAATTTGTCTAACATTGTTTTTGTCTTAAAGATGGACTGGCTTCTGGAGACAAGAGGGCAAACATGAGAACATAATGTAGCTTCCAGAGCCACCTTGATCCGGGATCACCTCCAAAGTAGCTCTTGAAAAGAGAATCAAATACCTCTAATCTCAGAAGAAAAGCAACAATTTGTGCCAAGGCAAGGACGGTTCCTGCAGAAATCCAGGTCAGTGGTAAGACAAAGAAGGGAAAGACAATGGCATGGCTGTCTGGGCGAATGCAGACAGCCCCCGCTCATCTCCTGTTCCTCCTCTGCTGTCCATTCTTGATGTGTGCTGTCCAACTCCCCCCGGTCCGTTCCCAGTGGTGCCTCCTTTTTATCGAGTCTCCAGATTAAGAACTGTCTGGATGGCAGAATTCAGTTGCTGACCTCTTTTCCCCACTCCTGCTCTTGACAGCAGCTCACAAGGAGCTCAACTTACCCCAAAGATCCACTGAGGCGATGGTGGGCCTGGGGCAGGAGCCAGATTTTACTACAGAGCAGAGATTCTTACTGTTGGCAGTTCTGCCCTCAAGGGACACACAGTATGTCTGGAGGAACTTTTGGTTTGAGGGGTGGGTGCTATTGGCATCTGGTGGGTGGAAGCCAGGGATGCTGCTCAATATTCTAAATTTATGGGATCCCCTCCCCTGACCGCCCCCCAGCAAAGAATGACCCAGTCCCAAATGTGAATGTTGCTGCAGTTGAGGAACTCTGCTCTAGAGATTTGGTCCTCACCCATTTGAGGTTACTCATGATCCTTCGAGTTTCTAGATCACCCAGGGAGCCATCTCTGAAGTCACCACCTCCCTGAGCCTCAGTATCCATCCTGGGGAAACAGGAACCAGGCCCTCCTTGCAGAACAAAAGAGTTGGGTACGAAAGTGTCTATCACAGAAGGGTAGAGCTGCACAGGGACCTGCTTGTGCAAATCCGCCTTCCAGGTTTCATTTCACACCTCCATATCCTTCAAGGCTTGGCTTGAGTCCAGCCAGGTCTTCTGGAGAAATTGCAGGAATTCCCAAGCGCTGAAGCTTGCACTAGTCATTCCTCATTCTATTCCTATGACTTCTTGGGCTAGCTCTGTTGCTGAACTGACTGCCACTCAACTCCACTATTCCTGTTGGGTTGGGCGGCGGGCGGGGGTGGGGGGGGGGGCGCGAGGGCTCATCTCTGTGCCCTGGAACCAGCCCCCAGCACAATTAGCCCTTGCTTAACTGAACACTGGGTCCATCCAAGACACACAACTTTGAGGAGATGAGGAGAGGGAAGTGGCAAGTTAACAAGCCCCTACTGGGGACGGAGAATGAATCCTACAGCTGAACAAATGGGAGATTCCTATATCTCACCTGTTTCTTGGAGTCATAGGCCTGGACCTGAGGGAAGGTCTCACCCAGCAATTTCCAGCCACAGGATGCAGCTAGAGCTTTGTGAACAAATGTGGTGTGCAAAGCATGTTGGGCACTGCAAACTTTCCATTTGAAACATGAAAGTGCAGTTTAAAAAAAAAAAGATTTTTGGATATAAACTGTAGAATGGAAGGCCAAACCACTGCAGCAGGGAGGGGATCACCAGTTGGGGGGCTGCATAAAATCCAAGGGGGCTGTGTGCTGGACACACCAAGATTATCAGGAGGGGTTGGGTTTCAAAGTTGAGAAATGCTGACTGAGGTCAAGTCATTCATTTTGCAGGTGAAGAAACAAAGAGACTTGATGGAGGTGAGAACCCCCAACACGAGACCCTCCAAGAGAGCCTGACCATGCTCCTGGTGCAGGGAGGAGAAAACAGCCAGGGCCATGCAACCAGAAGAGTCTGGTCCTCTTTATTGGGGCTGTTCTGGCCAGGGCAAGTCCATGCTCAATGTCTGCAGAAGGCATGACTGGGCTCTGAATGAGTATCCTGGAGCCACCTTTCATAAGGACCAGAACATTCTGGAAGTGAAGTGGGTAGCTATCTTTCTGTGGTCCTCTTTACATTCAGGCTATCCAGATTTACCTCCTGTATGAGCTATAAGCCCCGGCTCCCCAGCCCTCTGGCAGATCCCAGACAAAGTTCACCACAGTCAGGAAAGGAGAGAGATGAATGCTGATCAAAACTGCCCCATGCAAGGCCCTTGCCAGAATCGGGCCCATCAGATGGTGAAACAACTTTCCAGCTGCCCTTGTCACCTCCCACTGCTCCTGGATGGCTTAAGAGCCTGGAGACCCCTAGACCTGAACACAGCAAGGTAGGAGCTGGGACCCTCCAACTGCAGGGCACAATGTCTCTACCTCAGACAAAGAGTGCAGGAGAGGCTTTCCCTTTGAGACCCCTGGCCTACAGGCATAGAGAAGAGAAGCAGGGCACACTGGCTGCCTCTGGGGCTGAGCTCACAGCCGCTGGAGGACAGATTTCCTGTATGTCGTTTTACCCATTTAAGTCCAAGGATGCAACTGCAAGGAGGTGGTGACAGCCTAGCACACACGGAGCGTGCACATGCACTCCCTCCCCTCTGAAACCCAGTTCCGGTCCCAAGGAGGGCCCAGAGTCTGCTTCCTTGCTCCCGGGGACACCCTACCTCCTCCCCCCCCCCCCCACCCCCACCCCAGGGCTTCAGCCAGCCAAGTCTTAGCAAAAGAGTTGTGTGGTTTTGCAGTCCGGAATCCTGGCCCAGAGAGCGCTGGGACTCACCCAGGGTCACCCAGCGGCTGGGGGTGAAACTGAGAAGATGAGTCAAGAGAAGCCCCCCCCCCACCACCACCACCAATGTCCACGGACTGCATCCCAACATCTGAATGGGGTCACTCTATAGTCCTTCCTTCCCCTCTTCCCCAGGCCCTCCCTGGACAGGCCCTCAGTTCTTGCCATAGTTTCTACCCTCTTTTGCTCCCTTCCTTCGCCCATGTTCCTCTTCCCAACTGAGCGGGCCACCGCACCAGTGGGTTCAGAACCGCTTGCACTTATGAACACCCACTGAGTCCCAGGCGCCGCCCTGCCTCAGGCACCATTCTTCCACCCCTTCCACCGCGGACAGACGCCCCCAGGCTGTCCCGCACCCCTTCCCCCGATCGCACCCAAGCTGTCCCGCCCCGACCAGCCTTGCCCCTTTTCCCCAGCGTGGGCCCCTCAACACCGCCTCCTTGCCTCTGCCCCTCCCAGACCCGTTTCCTGCGACCCCTCAACTACCACTTAAGCCACGTCCTCTTCAGAGAAGCTGCTCAAAGCCACAAGACCTACCACCCCCACTCGCCCACAAACTCCTCTACAAGGTCCGCCCCATCAACTTTCTTCTGTCTCATCCAGCTCGCGCGCCGTCTCCGGCAACCCCTCCACGACCCCCAAGCTCGTTCCCGCCCCCCACTCCACCCCTGCCTTCACACACCCCCATTGCCCCTCAGCTCCGTCCCTACACTGCAGCCCGCCGACGCGAGCTTCGACAGTGAGCCCCCGCCCGCGGTCGGAAGCACTCACCTGGGCCTCAGCCGCCGCGCGCCGCCGGTCCCGGGCCGGGTCCCCGGCCAGCCCGCCCGCCCGCCCAACAATCCTCCGGCCGCTGCGCTCCGCCCCGCCGCGCCCGCCGCTCCCCTGCGCGCTCCCGCTTCCGGGTCCCGGGGGGGCGGGGCGGGGCGTGACGCCAGCGCGCCGCGGGGCGGGGCGCCACAAACCCCGCCCCTACTGGCTGCTCCCCGGCACACTCCCGCTTCCGGGGGGCGGGGCCTGGGGCCCTGTCCACGGCCTCGCTCACTGGTGAGCGGAACCAAGTGTGGGGGAGGACCGAGAGGCGCGCGCGCTGGGACCGCCCGCTCCGCCTGCATTTACGCTCCCCGGTGGCCCACGGCCACCCCTCCTGAGGGCTCGGGGCAAGGGAACTTGACGAGCCCGCCTTTGAGTTGAAGGCGGGAAAATGGCGGATTCCTCGGGGCGCGGCTCTGGGTGAGTTGAAATACCGCGGGTCTGGATTTTGTGGTTGCCGGAGGGAAGCCCTTGGCCGACGGCTGGGGGCCGCGGCAGCCAAGTTGGGAAACGGGGACCCTCGGGTGAGTCCCGGACCTGACCCTTCTGGGAACCACCAAAGATGCGCAGGTTCTGGGAAGCCCCGGGGTGCGACCTCTGCGCATGCTGGGAAAGCGGGCGCGTGAGGAGACCGCGAGTTCAAGTCCCAGGTCTGCCGCCTCGATCCGGGGGGTCATCTCCGGCAAGTGACTTAAATTCTCCGTGCCTCGCTTCCCTTGTTGCGAAACGGGGCTGATGACGCCACCGCTCAACTTGTAGGTCTCACGTGAGCCCCGAAAGCACTTAGAACGTGCCTGACCCGTAAATGCGATCTGTCGCTGTCAGAATAATGACTTTGGAGTGGACATGTGCTGGGCCAATACAAGACCTCTTTTTTAAAAATATATATATTTTATTGATTTTTCACAGAGAGGAAGAGAGAGGGACAGAGAGTTAGAAACATTGATGAGAGAGAAACATAACCAAGGTACATGCCCTTGACCGGAATCGAACCTGGGACCCCTTCAGTCCGCAGGCCAACGCTCTATCCACTGAGCCAAACCGGTTTTGGCTACAAGACCTCTTTTACTCTTCCCCCCACCCGCCTTCTTATATACTCCCCACTTACTGATGAGATGGCGGAGGCTCAGGGAGGGAAGGTGATTTGCCCCGAGTCCCACGGCAAGAACAAGAAAGATGATGAACACATACCCGGTGCCAGGCGTGATCCAGGGCTGTGTTTTGTCTTATTTGTTCATTCGGCTAATGTTTACTGTGCCACTGAGAATGAAAATTAAATAGGCCCCAGAAATCACTTGTATTTCCTCCTCTGCCCTTTGCCCTAACTCTGAGATGGATATTAGCTTCTCTGAGCTACAGTAACGGGGTGGTACCTGAGGCTGGCACAGGTGTAGTGACCCCCCACCCCCCACCCCTACCCCAGGTCCCTGCGGTTTTGGCCTGAGCTCATTCTGTTTGGCTCCAGAGCCCTGACTTAGATCCAAGGGAGTCCTTCCTCTTTCCCTTTCCAGCACTGAGACTAACTAGGGGTGACCTGTTTAAGCCTCAGGCCCTTGTCTGGAATACAGATAAAAAGCAGGCCAAAGGTAGGTATGTATGTAGGGTTGGAGATGCCTCCCACCATGGCCTGGGTCGCACTTTGGGGTCCCCCGACCCAGCTACACAGGAGGTGGCTACAGTGAACTGAGCAGGTGACCACTGCTGCTGGAACTAGTGGAGCCTGTGATGTCAGCAGGAGTCCAAGTGCCCAGGTCTCAACCTGGCCCCTCAACCTGCTCCTACCACACGGCTAGTCTCCTGTTCCTGGCGTCCCCGCTTCTCCCCATTCGCCCAGACTGGAAACCTGGGGGACATTCCAGACTCTCCCGCACCCCACAGCTGGTTTGTCAGCGATTCCTACCTCATTGTTCCCTCATCTATTATGTCAGGCTTCATTCTTTCTTTTTTCAAATTGAGGCAAAATGCACAGGACATCAAATTAACCATTGTAAGGTGAGCAATTCCATGGCATAAAGACATTCACAATGTCGTGCACCCACCACCTCTGTTCTAGAATGTTTTCTTCAGTCCAGAAGGAAGCCCTATATCCATTAGCACTCCCCATTCCTCACCCAGTCAGGGCACATACCAGGTTGTGGGTTCGATCCTACAGGAGGCGGCCAATCGATGTTTCTTCCTCACATTGATGTTTCTCTCTCTCTCTCTCCTTCCTTCTCTCTAAAATCAATAAAAAACATATCCTTGGGTGAGAATTTTTAAAAAGTCTGACTGCCCTAACTGGTTTGGCTCAGTGGATAGAGCGTCGGCCTGCGGACTGAAGGGTCCCAGGTTCGATTCCGGTCAAGGGCATGTACCTTGGTTGCAGGCACATCCCCAGTGGGGGGTGTACAGGAGGCAGCTGATTGATGTGTCTCTCTCATCGATGTTTCTAACTCTCTATCCCTCTCCCTTCCTCTCTGTAAAAAGTCAATAAAATATAAAAAATAAAAATAAAAAAGTCTAACTGTCAAACTTCAGAGGGAAGGCAAGGGCGGGGTAAGAGATCAACCAAAGGACTTGTATGCATGCATATAAGCATAACCAATGGACACAGACTAAGTCTGCTGTTTAAGCCTCCTACTCTTACATTTTGTGATGGAAGCTCGAGCAGATGAATATGTAGGCACAGTGGGATGGTGAGGAGCAGACCTGGTCCCTGTCCTTCTAGAACCTCAGAGCCTGTCTTCTTCCTGGCTGCCAGCAGTCTTCATGAAACATGGCTCTGACAGCGTCTGTTCCCCAGGGGCCTACAGTGAAAGCCAGAGCGCCCTCTTTTTTGTATGGCTGGCGAACTAAGAATGTTTTGGACATATGAACATTGTATGAACTTCAAATGTCATTGTATAAATAAAGTTTTATTGGGACATAGCCATACCCATTTCTTTCTGCATCATCATGGCTGCTTTGTGCTACAATGGCAAGGTTGAGTAGTTGTGACTAAGCACATGGCCCACAGAGCTGAAAATATACCATCTGGCCCTTTACAGAGAAAGATTGCCAACCCCTGGGCTATAGGACCAGGTCCAAGCCCTTACGTTGGGCTTTCAGAGCTGCCGGCCTGGCCCAGTGTGCTCTCCTGATCCCATACCCCTGCCACTGTTCTCTAGCTAAGCCATAGGGCTGATCATTTCCTGCTTCCACATCGTTCTCCATTGCCTTCCCTCATACCCTTGGTCTTGTGGATCCCTGTCTTAGAATGCCCTTCCCAATGTACCTGAGCAAAAGGTGCATTATCTCCCCCCCCCCCCCGCCCACCCCTTTACCTGTCCGGGGTACCTTCACACTCGCCCAGCAGAAAGATGCTGCTCCTCCCTCTGACGGAGGGAGTTCCATCTGTGGTTCACCGTGCACCCCCAGTGGCCCACAGCAGGCACATAACCACCTGCTGAATTACTGAACTCATGACTTAGGTTGAGATCTTTGAGGTTTGGCAAAAATGATCACTCTTCTTGCTCCGTGGGGCTACTCTGTGTCACCCCAGGTGATGGAACTCCATGTTCCTGTCCAGGTGGCCCAGCTTCAAAGAGGAACCTCACGGGCTTCCCTCAGCTACTTGTCAACTACATTAACAAGACCCTGCCCCTCTCTTTTAGGACGCCTTCTGCAGGGGATCCCGGTACTCCTAGTGGCTCCAAGCCGAAAGGAAAGCAAACACAAGGTGAGTCAAGTTAGAATCTACCTTATGATCCCATGAAATAAAAAGGGATTTTTTTTTCCCTAGTAAGTGTTTTTGGGGAATAAAAACAACAACAACACAGAGCAGAGCAAGAGAGATACGGTTTTACCTTCTTCTGTTCACATCTTGGGAGATTTCCAGTCTGGTCACTCAGCCCCGCTTGCAGCCAGGGTTATGGCAGGACCAGATAGGGCTCATTTTGGGTTATTCCCAGGACTTGTCACTTGCAAGTGTGGATGAAGAGAACTTGAGCTGAATTCATTATCAAACATCAGAATTTCCTAAGTCTCTTCTCTGAAAGCATATCAGTCCTTTGGGGGTGCCCCTATGCCCCATGTCCACCTGAGGGTTTGGGGTCATTGTGAACAGCCCCCTTGATTCTTGGCAGTGCCCAGTTGACTCTTGAGGATCTCCCATGTTGGAGCTCAAGCCTCTGAAATGAAATATTTTCTTTTTTTAAAATATATTTTATTGATTTTTTACAGAAAGGAAGGGAGAAGGGAGAGAGTTAGAAACATCGATGAGAGAGAAACATCTATCAGCTGCCTCCTGCATACCCCCTTACTGGGGATGTGCCCGCAACCAAGGTACATGCCCTTGACCAGAATCGAACCTGGGATCCTTGAGTCCACAGGCTGACGCTCTGTCCACTGAGCCAAACCAGTCAGGGCTGAAATATTTTCTTAAAGTGTGCTCTGTGGTAGTGCGCGTCTCAGAGAACTTAGAGCAGCATCTTGTCTGTAACATCTCTTCTATTTACATGCGGTCTGGTTCTTGAACACAAATTCTATCCTTCACTGTAACATTGCCGCTATGGAAAACCCACCACCGTTTAAAACAAACAGATGCGTACAAGTTTTCTGGAAACTTGAAACTGCTTTCAATTGTCCAAGGAACCCAGAGCCTCGGATTTTTTCCTGGCTGTGCAACACCCAACACCGGAGGCCATGCCTGCTTGGAACCAGGGGTGTCCTTTGCCCCAGTTCCTCATGTCCGGTGGCAGACACTGGGGTTGGCTTGATTCTCTTCCCTGGACCCTGCCTGACCCAGCCTTGCCTCTAGGTACCTCCTTCCTGATTGTCTGAGCCCACTCGTGCGCTGAGCCCATAGGCACAGCTCTTCCCTGCCTGGAGCATGCTCGGTGACCACTGCCTCTGTGGCCCGCACCAGGCTCCCCGTTAACTGGTGCACCTCCTTTCCTCTTGGGGTGGCACTGCAATGGAAGATGCAAATTCTGGTGTGAAGTTCTGGTTTGAAATCAGTCTTTTTTTTTTTTTTTAAATATATTTTATTGATTTTTTACAGAGAAGAAGGGAGAGGGACAGAGAGCTAGAAACATCGATGAGAGAGAAACATCGACCAGCTGCCTCCTGCACACCCCCTACCGGGGATGTGCCCACAACCAATGTACATGCCCTTGACCGGAATCGAACCTGGGACCTTTCAGTCCGCAGGCCAACGCTCTATCCACTGAGCCAAACCGGCCTCGGCGAAATCAGTCTTGCTCAACCTAGCTGTCAAACGGTGTGATGTTGACTGTCACTCTCCCCGGGTCTCTTCAGTAAACAGGAAGACTCTGAGCTCTGCAGGCACCAAGAAAAAGTGCAGAACCGTGCATTTGATCTTGTTGAGCACCTACTTCCTGCAGGTGGTGGAATATAGCAGCAAGCCAAACCGACACAAGTCCCTGCCCTCAGGGAGCTGGTTGTCTGGGGCATAGGCGGTGCACTGAGTGGAGAAGTAAGGAGACCCAGGGTTCAGAGGATGATAACAGATTTGATGGAAAAAACAGCAGGAAGCGGGTAGCTTATGGGTCCAAAGGAAGTGCTGGGCTGAATAGAGTTGGGAAGGGGGGCGGGTGCAGGAGCAGCCTGTTGGATGGGAACTGAGTGACTGAGGGGAGCGAGGTGACTAAGTCAGAAGGACGCCCTGAGTCGTGCCAGACCTGTAATGTGCCTAGAGGTGCTCAGGCTTCACCAGCTGGTGGGTCTGCAAGACAGCCTGTTGTCAGCCACCAGGGCCAGCAGCCTGGAGGCCACAGGTATGTCAGGAGGAGGAGGCGTGTGAGTGAGCACTGTGCCCCGTGCTGGTGATGGCTCAGTATGAGGATGGCTCACTGAGAATGGCTGATGGGCTTGCTGAAATGCGTTTCTTCTGTGGGGTGGTGGTGTGAGAGCCAGGTGTGTGTGTGTGTCGGGGGAAGGGGCGGGGGAGGAGGGAATTCAAGCGAAGAGGGAGGAGAAGAGAAAGCCAGCATTGTAAAGGGAAGCAGAGAAGGGGTGAGCCATGGGGGTGGGTGAGGGGAGATTAACAGTGTGACCTGTGGAGAGGAGCAGGAGTGGTGTGGGGGTGAGGAGGAAAGGGGTTTCCAGGGCAGGTTTTTTGTTTTAATTTCAGAGAGGAAGGGAGAGAGAGGGAAACATCAATGATGAGAGAGAACCATTGATCAGTTGTCTCCTGCACACCCACCCTGGGGAACAAGCCTGCAACCTGGGCATGTGCCCTGGCCAGGAATCGACCAGTTCGTAGGTCGATGCTCAATCACTGAACCACGCCGGCCAGGCTCCAGGGCAGTTTCTTTATGGGGTGGGGCTTGGCTCTAACAACAAGAGTGGGGGTTCTCTTTACCCAGGAGCAGAGGTCCATCCGCATGGGGTCAGGATGCTGCCCTGAGGTTTGGAGGACAGGTGGGTTTCCTCCATCCTTGTTCAGTGCCCCAAGGGCAGGAATGGAAGGAGACCTGGGCTGGACTGTCACAGGGATATGCTGTGTCGGAGAAAGGGCCTTGGTGCTGAGTGTGTCCAGGGGGTTGGTCCTGAGCTAGGAGAGGTGGGGTGAGGGTATGTGAAAGGTGGTACCATGAGTAGGTCAGAGGAAGTGGGGGAAGCGGCGTTCGGGGTCATGAACACAGGGAGTGAGCAGGGGAGAGAGGAGGAGGCAGCAAACAGATGGCCGTCCGTGGTAGGTCTGTCTTCCTTTACCTGCCCCACCCGAGTCCCCTTTCTGCTCCTGTGGATCTCTGGCTTTGCCTGGAGCCCTGGGACTTGTATACAGTAGGTGTCCCATACATGTCTTACACACAGTAGGTGTCCCATAAATGTTCTTGCATATAATAGTGTCCCATACATTCTTGAGGGTACTGAAGGGCAGGCTCTGAGAGAGCAAGGGGGGTCAGCTCCCCCATTCCTGCTGTTGAGCAGGGAGGGCCAATGGCACCTGGCTCTGGGGCAGGTGGTGTGGTCCTCGGCGCGGGCGGGTCTCCACACACCACTATTATAGTTTTTTATAAACCTACAGTGTGTTCCCCACAGGAGGAAAAGTGGTCGAATCCCGATACCTGCAGTATGAGAAGAAACCCACTAAAAAGGTAACACATAATGTTTGAAACAGTTCGGAAGGGAGTTCTAACGAACTTAGAATTCTGACACAAGTTATCCGAGCCAGGCACAGCCTGGTTCCGGAGGCAGTGTTTTGGGGATTTTGCCTAGTTGCCTTTGAGGTCATTGTGTCCTTCCTGCTGAGACCTCTGTCTCTGTCGTGAGTGGCCAATCTCTTTGAGAATCCTTTTGCAAAGCCATGATCTCTGTTGAAACCTAAAATTGTTCTGCTTTTCAACCCCATCATTTCTTTTCTGGATTCTGTCCTGGAAGCAGTTCAGGCGAGTGCCCAGCACACCCTGGCCTTAGCTGGTATTTAAAAATATACCTGCAGGGTTTAGGGAACGACTGGGGAAAATGATGTACTTGAAACACTAGTAGTAGAGAAAGTTTCATGAACTACCTGTAGTCACACCATGAAAATTATGAAACCATTTAAATGACAGCATGAAACGCTTAACAACATGAGAGCATACTTTGTATGATGTTTAATAAAAATCTAGCACTATGGCCCAACCAGTGTGGCTCAGTGCTTGAACATCAACCTATGAACCAGGTCACGGCTCGATTCCCAATCAGGGCACATGTCCGGGTTGTAGGCTCGATCCCCAGTCGGGGGGCGTGCAGGAGACAGCCAGTCAATGATTCTCTCTGATGATTGATGTTTCTATCTCTCCCTCTCTTTTCTTCTCTGCAGTCAATAAAAATGTATTTAAAACAAACAAACAAAAACAATCAGTATGTTACCCAATTATATATTTTGTTTCAGTATGTACCTACTGAGAATGCGTTGAGGTGAAGGTCATGTTATCCCTCTATTTTCCAAATAATTGTTTTGTGGTAAAAATTAGTTAAATATTCATTTCCACTCTTTTAAAATCTGGATAGGGTGGGTGGTGGGTTCTTAAAAATGTGACCTAAAATACAGCTTGAAGAAAAAGAATAGCTTTATATAAACTGTTTGATATGCTTCTTGGAGTGGATTTTTAAAATGGACTTTAAAAAAGTTAATTGGGATGACATTGGTTAATAGGATCATATGAGTTTCAAGTGTACAGTTCTATGATACAAGGTCTGTATATTGCATGTGTGCCCACCACTCAAAGTCAAACCATCTTCCGTCACCAAATATTTGGTCCCTTTTACCCCCTTCCCACCCCTTTCCTCTGGTAACGACTGTTGTCTGTGTCTGTGAGTTTTATATCTCATGTATGAGTGAAATCATATGGCTTTTAGCTTTTTATGACTGACTTATTTTGCTTAGCATAATATTCTCAAGGTCTATCCATGCTTTCGCAAATATTTCATCTCTTATGGTTGAGTAGTATTTCATTGTATATATTTATCACATCTTCTTTGGACTTTATTTTTAGAGCAGTTTTAGGTTAACAAACAGCAAAATTGAGCAGAAGGTACCTCCCCACCCCATTTATGTGTAGCCTCCCCCACAATCAACATCCTGTACCAGAGTGGTGCATATTTACAATCGGTGAACCTACGATGACACATCATCACCCAAAATCCGTGGTTTACAGTATTGAAGTGATACTCAACAAAGGATCACAGTCCACACGTCATAATTTTCATGTTGCCTTGCAAACTTGGTTACAGCGCCCCCGTGTGTCTACTTGCTGCATGTAGTATTTTATTTTATCTTATGTTATGTTATGTTATTTTATTTTTTGTTAATCCTCACCTGGGGATTTTTCCCCATTGATTTTTAGAGCGAGTAGAAGGAAGGAAGGAGAGAGAGAAACATTAATGTGAGAGAGACACATTGATCAGTTGCCTCCCGCATGTGCCCTAACCAGGGGGGAAATCCTGCAACCCAGGTACATGCCCTTGACCAGGAATCGAACCTGCAACCCCCTGGTCCTCTGGCTGATGCTCTAACTACTGAGCTAAACTGGCCAGGGCTGCATGTTGTATTTTATTGTATTTTTAAATTGATTTCAGAGTGGAAGGGAGAGGGAGAGAGATAGAAACATCAATGATGAAGAGAATCATTGATCAGCTGCCTCCTGCAAATCCCACACCAGGATTGAGCCTGCAACCTAGACATGTGCCCTGGCTGGGAATTGAACAGTGACCTCCTGGTTCCTAGGTCGATGCTCAACCACTGAGCCACACCAGCTAGGCTACATGTAGTATTTTAGCTCTTTAAATAATACTAGAGGCCTGGTGCATGAAATTCATGCACTTGGGATGGGAGAGGGGTGTCCCTCAGCCCGGATTATGAGAGCATGCAGGCCAGGCCGAGGGACCCCACCGGTGCACAATCGGGGCCAGAGAGGGATGAAGGAGGTTGGCCAGCTGGGGAGGGACCATGGGAGGACTTCAGGGCAGGTCCGGCCTGTCTCGTTCAGTCACAATTGGCTGGACCCCAGCAGCAAGCTAACCTACCAGTCAGAGTGTCTGCCCGCTGGTGGTCAGTGCATGTAATAGGGAGCCTTAGCATATCATTAGCATATTATGCTTTGATTGGTTGAATGGATGACCAGCCGATTGGACACTGAGCATATTAGGCTTTTATTATATAGGATTTTTTAAACTTGCAGAACTGGATGTTGAAAAGAGTGTCGTTTACTCTATGTACATTATACAGGAGGTCCTCGAATAACACTGTTTCATTATACAGTTGATATAATATATATCATTATATAATTGATTTTAGAGAGGACAGGAGAGGGAGGGAGAGATATCAATAATGAGAGAGAATCATGATTGGCTGCCTCCTGCATACTCCTTACTGGGGATCGAGCCTGCAACTCTGGCATGTGCCCTGACCGGGAATCAAACCGTGACCTCTTGGTTCATAGGTGGATGCTCAATCACTGAGACATACCGGCCAGGCCGGTTCTGCAAATTTTGACAAATCCATCCAGTCACAAACCCACCTCAATCAAGATACAGAGCAGTCTGTCACTTCCCAAAATCCCCTGTGCTGGACCCAACCTCTCCCCACCCCAGGCAACCCTGATCTGTTTTCTATGCCTGTAGCATTGCCCTTTCCAGAAGATCATTAAAAAGTGTCACACAGGATGCAGCCTCTTGCGTCTGTCTTCTGTCACATAAAAAGCGCATTGGAAGTCCTCCCTGTCATTGCCTGTCACATTCAGTGTTGGTTCCTTCTGATGGCTGAAGACTACCCCACTGTATGGGTGGGCCACAGTGTGCTCAGCCGGTGAAGGGCATTTGGTTTGTTTCTGTTTTTGATGATTTTGAATAAAGCCACCTTAAACATTTATGTGCAGGAGTCTGTGAGGTCGTGTTATCTGTTCTCCTAGGAGGGAAATTACTGGGTTATAGTGTAAACGTGTGTGTGACTCTGTAAGAAACTGCCCAACTGTTCTCCAAAGTGCCTGCAACATTTTACATTCCCACCAGCCACGAGGGTTCTAGTCATGGATTGAACACTTATTATGTGGCTGGCACTGGGTTACATGCTTTCTGTGTATTATCTCGTTTAACCCTCACTACATCCAAATAGGATTGAGAATACTTCTGAAATATTTACTGATGTGGTATGTAGTCCTTGAAAGCGACAGCATATACCTGATACACATTTTTGGAGCATCAACTTTAACTTAAAACAGTATTTAAAAAATATATATGTTTATTGATTTCAGAGAGGAAGGGAGAGGGAGAGAGAAGAAACATCAATGGTGAGAGAGAATCATTGATCAGCTGCTTCCTGCATGCCCCATACTGGGGATTGAGCCACAACCCGGGCATGTGCCCTGACCTGCAATTGAACTGTGACCTCCCGGTTCATAGGTCGACACTCAACCACTGAGCCATGCCAGCAGCTGGGCTGTGGCTTCATTTTCTTAAATGTCTTGTGAGGAGTAGAAATTCTTGGTTTTGATGGAGTCCAATTAATTGATTTTTGCTTTTATGGATTGTACTTTTGGTGTCTTATCTAAGAAATCTTTGCCTAACCCCAAATCAAAAATACTTTCTTTTAGGAGTTCTATAGTTAGTTTTAGGATTTACATTAGGTCTGTGGCACATTTTTAAATAATTTTGATATCTGGTGCAGTGATGGAAGTGAAGTTCATTTGTAAGTGTCTGGACGTTCTCTTGTTCCAGTACTATTTGTTGAAATGACTTTCTTTCCCCATTGTGCTGTCTCATCACCTGGCAGACACTAACTGCCCATGTATGTGTGAATGCATCACTTATTGGTTCTGCTCTTTTCCGTTGTGCTACCTGTCTGTCTCCATGCTGCTGAGATTGTTGCTAGCTTTGTAGCAAGTCTTGAAATCAGGTAGTGTGAATTCTCCTACTTCGTTCTTTTCCAAAACTGTGTGACTCTTCTAGTTCCTTTGCCTTTCCCTATAAATTTTAGACTTAGCTTGCCATTTTCTACCAAACCTCCTGCTGGGATTTTTGTTGTTGTTAATCTTCACCCGAGGATATTTTTTCCATTGATTTTTAGAAAGGATAGCAGGGAGGGAGAAGGGAAAGAAGGAGAGGGGGAGGGGGCGGGGAGGGAGAAAGGGAGGAGAGAAAGAGAGAGACACACAGACAGAGACAAGAGACATCAATGTGAGACACATCTATTGGTTGCCTCCTGTCCACGCCCTGGGATCAACCTGCAACCCAGGTACATGCCCCTGATGGGGAATTGAGCCCACGGCCCTTTGGTGTGTGGGCCAACACCCTAACCACTGAGAAACACCAGCCAGGCTTCTGCTGGGGTTTTGATTGTATTGAATCTATGCATTAGATTCGAAAGAACAACATATTAAAAACACCAGGTCTTTAAATCCATGAACATGGTGTACCTCTCCATTTATTTAGTCTTCGTGGATTTCTTCCAGTAGTGTTCTGTAGTTTCCAGTACACACACCTCCCCTATGTTTTATTAAGTTTATACCTAAGTATTTGTTGTTTTTTAGTTCTATTATACATGATACTATTTATTTAAAATATGTTTTTATTGATTTTGAGAGCGAGAGAAAGGGAGAGAGAGAGAGAAACATTGATGAGGGAGAAACATCCATTGGTTGCCTCCTGTGCGCTGGGCTGGAATCTTCTACATAAAGAATCATGTCCGAAAGAAGAGTTTCTTCCTTAACTACCCGTTTGCCTTTTATTTCTTATTCTAGGACAAGGTTGAATAGGAATGGTTTCTATACATTGAAATATTCTCTCTTTAAAGGTTTCTTTTTTATTTTACTTTATTATATTATACTAGAGGCCCGATGCATGAAATTCGTGCAAGAGTAGGCCTTCCTTCCCCTGGCTGCCCGCACCGGCTTCCCTCTGGCACCTGGACCCGGGCTTCCCTCGCAGAGGGAGGCCCCACCCACCCGCTGCAGCCCGCCCCAGTGGCCTGGGCCTCCTTCTTTGGGGCGATGGTGGAGTCCCCTGATTGATTGCCTCCCTCTACGGGGCAATCATGGGGCGACCAATCGCATCGCACCTGCCTTGGCTGGCCTGGGCCAGTGGGTGTCATAGTGTGGTCCCAGATGGTCGTCCAATGGCCATCCCGCTGTTCAGCTGTTTAGTCGATTTGCATGTTACGCTTTTATTCTATAGGATTGGCTCGCTAGCTCCATGCATTACTTGCCTTTTTGTAAGTTTTGAAGATTAATACCTGTACAAAAACTTTGTTTTTCCTGATGACCAAAGTAATATAGTCTGTCTATAAAACTGGCAGACACTAAAAAGTATACAGAAAGTCAGTCACCTGTAATCTGCCATATCAGAGATAATCACTGGCAACAATTGTGATGGTTTCCTATGTTCTGTGTACGTGAAAGTATCCTGCTTGACCTGCATATATGCAAGTAAATGTCAGAACTCCTTAAGTCTGTCCCTTGCCTCAAAGTAAGAGCAGATGCAAACCTTGCAGACCGTGAAGGGGCCCCTTCCCATGAAGGGAAAGTATCGGTCCCCTGAGTGTCCTGTGTTCCCAACAGGCTTCTGCAACAGATGTGTCAAAGACCAGTGGGAAGATGCCTGAAGGCGGAAGGAAACCCAGCTCCCTCCAGAAGAGCAAAGGTGTGTAAGGATGGAGGGAGGGCGAAAACAGCCGTGGAGCTAGGAGGTGTTGAGCGTGGTGGTGAATTATGTTTTCACGTATGCTAAGTTAAAAGTCCCTCTTTTCTTTCTTGGAAGCATCAGACGAAAGAGCTGGGCAAAGTGTAAGGACAGATTCGGGGCATGCGGGGAGCTGAAAGGGGATGGCAGGGCAGTGGGGTGGGGGGTCTCTTCCTTCCTGTGTGACCCCAGGGCGGAGCCCAGTTGCCATTATGGCTCTTCCTTGGGGCACCAGTTCCTTAACCGAGTGACTATTTTTGCCGGAGCTCCAAGACCAGGACCAGAAAGGTCCTCATCCTCCTGCCTCTCACTGCCTTGGGTCACATCTTCCTTGTAATGGTCTCCCTATGTTTTTCATCTAAAAGCTGTCACCACAGTGATATGAAAAGCTTTCAGTTTTTCTGATTATAGATGTGGCATGTGTTCATTATTTTAAAAAATGGAAAATGTTGCCGAGGAGAGAAAGTTCCCTCACAATCTGCCAATCAGACCATCACTGTTGGTGGATTTGGTGTTCAGTTCTAGGCAGTGTGTTCACCGAGAAGCCTGGGAGGGCCCCTCCCACCATAGCAGTTTGTCCAGGGCCGCACGTGCCCACCTCTGCAGCAAGATTGGGCCGCTCTTTTGTGTGAAAGCACTTCACAAAGGGCAAAACTCTTCCTTGGCCCTCACCTCCTTGTTCAAAATGGTGGCAGCTTTGAGTACTTCTACAACTTAGATTTTTAACTTTATTGTCCAGATCAAGGGTCAGCAAACCTTTTCTGAGCCAAATGGTCAATATTTCCGTCTTTGCAGGACAGACACTCTCTGTCACAAAGACTTCCCTCTGTCATTTGTAGCATGAAAGCAGCCACAGACCATATATACATGAATGAATATGTCTGTGTCCCAATAAAACTTTTTAAAAAATATATATTTTTATTGATTTCAGAGAGGAAGGGGGAGGGAGAGAGAGAAACATCAATGATGAGAAAAAAAAATCATTGATTGGCTGCCTCCTGCACGCCCCCTACTGGGGATCGAGCCCACAACCTGGGCATGTGCCCTTGACCGGAATTGAACCCAAGACCCTCCAGTCCGCAGGCCAACGCTCTCTCCACTGAGCCAAACCAGCCAGGGCCCAGTAAAACTTTTAATAAACATAGGAAGTGGACTGGGTTTGGCCTGCATGCTGTAAGTGTGCTGATACTGGGTTAGATGTTTGTCAGAATTTGCACTGTTTCTTGACCCACGCATGACTGAGAAGCAGGCATCATGCAGTGATGGCGAACCTATGACACGCATGTCAGCACTGACACGCATAGCCATTTCTGACGACACGCGGCCGCTGAGGCGGCCGCATGCCGAGGATGAAACATTTGCGAAATAATGTTTTTTTCCTCAAAGTGACACACTACCCGAGTTATGCTCAGTTTTTTGGCGAAGTTTGACACACCAAGCTCAAAAGGTTGCCCATCACTGTATCTAGTGTTTTGTTGTGCAATTGGTTGAGCGCCCTGCATGAAGCAGAGAAATGGCATGGCCCGAGGGGTCCAAAACGGGGCCTGCCACATTTAAAACCAGGGTTCTCGGCTGGGGCATTTCTGACCCCCACGGGATACAGGACGATGTCCGGAGTTGTTGCAGAAGAAGGCGGGGTGATGGGTGGTGGCCCAGGATGCTGTTCACCACCCGGGAGTGCACAGGACAGCCCACAGCAAAGAATTACCCAGCCCCAAATGTCAGTGGTGCCAAGGCTGAAACCAGAATTCAAGCATAGCCATGGTGTAGAAGGACTGCTTTTTGAGTTCTGTCATGTGGATTTATAGGAAATTACATTATTTAATGGAAATACTGTAATGCAGATGACAAAACATTTAACCTGTGCAAAAACCATAGCAATAAAACATCACCCTTTTCCACGTCAGGTTCCAGCTTCTCACCCAGGAGGCAGCTGCTCTTGATAGGTTTTTGTCTGTCTAGAATTTTTTAAAACTTTAAACACAAACGGTACCTTGCCCTACACATGATTGTGACTTTGCTTTTTTTATTTCCTCATATTTATTTCTCAGCTGCATAGTTGCTCATGAAATTGTTTTCTCTTTTAGTTCCTGACCTGACAGTGTGTATCTGACACGCCGCTGCTCGTTTTGCAGCTCTCTGGGGGCCTTGCTGAATTAACGCATGCAGGGCTCCTCTGCCCGTTTCACATGGTGTAAGGCATGACTGCCCAGTTTTAAATAGAGGCTAAAAGATGAAGGGGACTCCTGGGAGGAGGAACAGTCCAGAAGCAGCTGGAGAAAGAAGGAGAGAGAGCTGAGGGCAGAACAAACACATGGCCTGCACTAGGCTCAGACTGTGCACACAGCAGCTTTTATTAAACTAAGTAGAAAGACTTACTCGCATCTTTGGGTTTTACAGAATGCCTCTCTTGTCTAGTTCTTTAAAATATATTCAAGCTGATGGCTGGGACTTTCCCAAGGCTTTTCTGCCTTCTCTACTTCCTAGCAAGAAGCTTAGTTTTAGAAGCAAGTGGTATTGTCCAGAAGGTTGCCTGCTTCCTGTCCTGGCTGTAGAGCCTCTTAGTGACTGTGTTGACTTGGAGGGATTCTCATTGAGCCCACAGAAAGCAGTGGGATCTTCGACAAAGGTGACCTGCAGTCCACGTTGCTGGAAGGACACGGCACCGCCCCCCCGCACCTGGATCTCTCAGCCATCAATGGTAAATTGTTCATTTCACCCCTTATTTTCCCAGCTGGGGGTTGCAGTGCATCTTAGCAAGCTGCCAAAGGATGCTCTTCTCACCTTAAAAATGCTTTCCTTGATCTTAGACAAGAGTATGCTCAGAAAGACTCCACAGTTAGAAAAAAAAACGTCAAGGAAAACCGAGTCGACATCATTTTCTGCCTCGCAGGAAAAGGACCCCGTAAGTGTATGAAATGGGAGGGAAGCGCTAATGGGTTGGATAAATCTGGTTTAGCGCCTGCCCTGTGCCAGGTGCTCTGGGAAACCTGGGGGTCCAAGAACCTGCCTTTTAGGACAAAAACCAGCACACGTTCTTAGATCATTTAAGAGTTTGTTTCTACAAGAACACATGCAGGAGTAGATACAAATGCGGGATCGTGTGAAGAAAGATTGGGACCTTGTTCGCGGTGCCATCTAGGGAAGGTGCGGGGCCGGACCCCGTCCCCGGCAGGAAGGTGTCCAGGCTGTGGTCTCAGTGGGGTGGGAGGGCTGAGTCCTGGTTCCAGAGTGGCGCCGAGTGGGAGGGGGAGACCATCCTCTTTCTTCTCACAGAGCCCCCAAAAGGCTAAACAGATCGTAGAAACAGCAGGTGGTTATGCAGTAGCGAATTATCGAGTCACGGAACGAAATAAATAAAGTACGTGTGGATCAGCGTTCTTTCCCTCCCAGGGGAGAAAGCCTGATATATACCAGTTCATTGGGAACCAGAGTATCTTTTCTTTCTCCTCAAGGATCTCTCCGAATTGATGGAATCCCAAACATTGCTCCTGACTCTACTGACCGTGAAGGTGAAAATGGAACCGCATTATGCGCGACCTGGGTGGAAGGGCAGCCTCTGTCAGCCAAGAGATGGAGTCCCCTCCGGCCTGAGCTCTTGTTCTACACTTAACAGATGGAGAACAGCCTCGCTGCCTTTGAAGAAAAGGCAGAAAGGAATTTAGTAACGATGTGCCAGGAGAAGAAGCAGCTCCTGAAACAGGCCCACGAGCTAAAGCGCGAACTTCTCCTCCGCCAGAAGAAGCGGGAGCTGGTGGATGTCCTCAACCCTCAGGTCAGTTGTGGCCAGGGTCTCTGAGCCATGTGTCCCCGCTGGGTCCTCGCGATGTCTGGAGGGATTATGTACAGTGGTGGTCACTCCTGGCCTGGCTCTAAGTTTGTGCTTGGCTTTTGACACCACCAGGTATTGGTATGTAACTGTTTGTAAGAGGATGTGCCCGTAATGTTAGGTACCAGCCTGCAGAGGGACCTGTCCTTTCGCGCACACGAGCACGCACACACACACACACACACACACACACACATATCCTTCAGGCGCCCACAGCTGCCCAGTGACAGGAAGACATGCTTCAGGCCTGCCCAGGGGGCCAGGGTGCAGGTGGGAGGCACAGTCTTGGCACCATATGGTCAGTGCTGGGACACCGTCGTCCACGCCAAGGAAGGTCATGGAGCAAACCCTTGGAAACGAAGGGCTGGCCAGGGGGTTTAGCTCCTCTTCAGGGTGTGCATGTCCTGGGGCTGCCGTGACAAAGTCCCACAGACGGGGCAGCTTAAACAGCGGACACTTATTCTTTCTCCGTTCTGGAGGCTGGAAGTGCGAGATCAAGGCGTCAGCAGAATTTGCTCCTTCCAAGGGCCGTGAGGGAAGGATGTGTCTTCGGTCTCTGCTTGGCCTGTAGGCTGTCTTCTCCCCGTCTCTTCACTTGGTGTCCCCCCTGTGTGCGTGTTTGTCTCCAGTTCTCTGCCCTTTATGAGGACGTCGAGCATATAGATCAGTGCCCACGATAATGCCCTCACCTGACTCAGTTCCCTCTGTAAAGGCCCTGTCTCCAAATCAGGTCACATTCTCGGGTTGGTGGTTTGGATGTCAACAGAGGAATTATGGGGTTCAGCCTGTGACACCTAGTGTGCACGTGTTCGTGCATGTGCCCAGGCTGTGGGCTGAGAAATGAATGGAAGGAATAAAAAAAAGAAATAATGAATCCTAACACTGCCCTGTGATAGCGTGTATGAGGGAAAGGGGAGTCGGTGGGGATGGCCTAGAGGAGGGGCAGGCGTTTCAGCCCGGTGCTCCAAAGCAGGAGGGCACAGCCTTCCTGGGTCCCCTGTGGTCCCCACTGAGGGCTGGCCCTGGAGTGCGCTGGAAGCTGGACGCATGTTCGTGGCAAGGAGGGTGGCCAGGAGTGAGGGGAGGGACCGCCCACCTGCTGAACCCCCTGGAGGATCCCTCGATCCCGAAGGAACAGCCTGTGTCTTCCCTCACGTGTGCCAAGTGTGACACTTCCAGGGCGGTGCCTGCCGGCCTCGTCCCATCGGCCCCTCCCCCTCCTGCGCAGATTGAGATGCTCAGCCCCTACGAGGCTGTGTGCGAGAGCTTCAAGGAGCAGTACAAGACATTCGCGACGGCCCTGGACACCACGAGGCACGAGCTGCCTGTGAGATCAGTTCACCTGGACGGAGGCGCGCACAAGTTCTTAGGTAGGACGGGGCATCTGCTGGGCAAGGACCAGGAAGAACCGCCAGCGGGTATTGGCACTTCCTGCGTGCCGGCACCTTTATTCCTTCATGTCATCCTCACAAGCCTCATGCGAGGGAGATGGCATGTCCCCCTTCACATGGCACAGGATGTAGGGTGCTGGCAAGACTGGTTTGTCCAGGGTGGCACCCCAAGAAAGAGCCATGCTGGGATTGGAACCCAGGCCTGTGGTTTCCTTGTGGATTTCCTACCCGGCTGAAAGGCATTCTTGGGGAGCAGCCTGCAACCCCACAGCCGTGAGAGGGGGGCTCTACTAAGGTGCATTGTTGATGGGGCAGTGATAGGGCTGCAGACCCCCACCCTCTGCCTTCTACACAGAGCCAAGGGGTCCCTTTCCTGCAGAGGGGTCCCATCTAACCCTTCACCTAAGGAAATGGGCAGGTGTGAAGTGCTGTTCTTGATCTTAAAATTCTCTTTAGAACAGCTGTCTTCCCAAAGCAGGTTTTCAGCTGCCCTGGAGTTTGGTTATTTCTAAGCAGAGCTCTCATGAGCCTCTAAATATGTTTTGCTGATGCAGTAAAACATTGCCACCTAAAATCACACGGACTTTCCCTGCAGAACTTTGCACAAACGCAGCTCAGGATCACAAAGGGTGTTGCTGTATTGGCAGCTTCAGACAGAGACTTAAATATTTTTTTAAAAAGCTTTATTGATATATAACTCAGATACCATACAATTTGCCCATTTGAAGTGTACAGTTCCTTGTTTTTAATATATTCATAGGGATGTGCAACTGTTACTATATTCTAACCTTAGGACATTTTTGTTTCCCCCAGAAGAAACTCAGTATCTATTAGCTGTCACTTCCCAGCGCTGCTTATCTCCCAGCCCTAAGCAATGACGGATTAACTTCCAGACAAAGATGGTTTTTAATACAATCAAGCCTTTTCCAACGTGAGATAGTGTATGTCTGACACGGGATCTTGAAAAGTTGAATGACTCTCTGTGTCTGGGTTTCCTGTTGTATGGTTGTTGCCGTCAGTGGCACATGTGTGACTCTTGGACTCCGTTTCAGAAAAGCTCCTTAGATAATTGCTAGGGGTTGGGATTAGGGAGTGTATGAGTAGTTTGTGGCTGCTGTAACAAAGGCCCACAGACTGGGGAGCTTAAAACAGAGAAACTTATTCTCCCTCAGTTCAAGGGGCCAGAAGTCCAGCATGAAGGTGTGGGCGTGGTTGGTTCTTTCTGGAGGCTCTGAGGGAGAACCCCTTCCAGGATGCTCTCCCGGCTGCTTCCTCGGCTGCTGGCAGCATCACTCCCGTCTCTGCCCCCGTCTTCACATCGCCTTGTCCCTTGAGTGCCTCTGTATCTGAATCTCACTCTTCTTAAAGGGCCCCAGTTATTGGAATGGGCCTACCTACCCTGTGACCTCATTCTACCTCAGTTCCATTTCCAGTAAGGTCACATTCAGACACTTGAGGATAGTACCGAACATGTCTTTTTGGGAGGACGCAATTGAGACCACATTGGGGGAAAGAGGTGTGTTTGTGAGAACTCTTATAAGGTTCCCAAAATGTTACAGTGTTTGGTTGTGATGTGTGTACATATGTAGCCGGTAGATGGGATGTGCCAGGATTGGAGAGAGGCTGGTGTCCCAGCAGGTGGGACACAGCGCAGTTGCAGGCAATACTTTCCTGGGGCGGGAGGTACTGTAGCGAAGGGAACCATGGGATTCTTTTTAAGTTACTCACAGGACAGGCTCTCTCCACTTTTTGCATTCGTTTCTGTTGCGGACACTGGAGTGGCATCCAGGTCTGTGCCAATGACCGCCTGACCAATGGACACGCCTGACCCATGGTCTCAGGCAAAGGGGCACAGCGGTGGTACCAGTGCACGCATGTCGTCCTTCATGACTCGCGGCCTTTGAGCCTTCGTAACATGAGAGTGTTCGTTCCCGTGAAATGAGAACAATCTAGTAGGCCACCTCGCTCACGCGTGGGTTGCTTGGGGCACCGTGAAGCCCATGGCTGATGCCCTCTCCTCACTCTCCTCAGATGATTTGCAGCGGGAATTGACGACCACGCACCATCTGTTGGGAGAACTTGGGGTCTGCAGTTCAGAAGAAAATGGGAAAGTGCTAGACCTGCTGGGTGAACTGAAGGAAATGACCCAAAAGAAGGATCTGGAGCTCCGAAGGTATCTCAGAAAATATTTTAAGAAAAAGATAGCACACCAATCGATGTTCTCTCTCACATCAGTGTTTCTGTCTCTAAAATCAATAAGCATATCCTCAGTGAGGACTGAAAGGGGGGGTGGGCGCGGAGACTGGCCAATGTGGCTTATTTGGTTGAGCATTGTCCCATGCACCTAAAGGTTGCTGTTTCGATTCCTGGGCAGGGCACATGCCCAGGTTTGCAGGCTTAATCCCCAGTAGGGGGCGTGCAGGAGGCAGCCAATTGATGCTTCTCTTCCTCTCCTTTCCTCTCTCTAAAATCAATAAAAACATATCTTAAGAAAAAGATAGCATATACATAAATATATATATAACTATATGTGTGTATACTGTATATGTGTATATATATATGTGTGTATATATGTGTGTGTGTGTGTGTGTGTGTATATGTGTATATATATATATATATAATTATATAATATTACTTTTTAAAAAAAAGAAGAAAAATAGCCTCCCACCAGGCAGAGATGTGCCGTTGGCGGCTGCCCTGTGCCGAGAGCGGGCAGCCCTGGCATGGCAGGGTCCAGCCAGCAGGGAGAAGGGCGTGGGTAAAAGCCTTCAGCCCACCTGAAACCCCAAGGGAGTTCCCCAGCAGCCAGATAGAAAGGGCAGTGGCATCGCCCTCATTCACTTCCTCAGGACCACACGGCACTTCAGGCTCCTTGGCTCGGTCTGTTCACGTTGTAAATGTTTCCCAGGGGGAGGGCCTGGGGGATCTTTTTGGGACTTCTCATTGGAGTGTAAGTACATATAGGAAAGGCGCAGGTTGTAGTGTACAACTCGATGGGTTTCCCAGCGCATGCCCACGTGGAAACAGTCCTAGGCCAGCCCCCCCAGTCACCCCGGTTTCCTTCTCTCACTCTCCAGGGGATTTCTAACCATGGGCCTTTCTTCCACATCTTCCCAAAAGAATCTTGTTTTCTTCTTTATAATGCTAAACATACCCTGAGATGCCTAAAATATTTGAAAGGTGCTGATGGAAATCAAACGCCACCCGCTGTGGAGTTAGCTTCTGGCCCCAGGATGAAATCGGGACACACCAGAGCATTCTGGATTGCAGAGGTCACAGGTTTGAGTGGTTCAACATGCTCATTTAGTACCTGTGTCCCCACCACCGAGTACTTCGAGGGCGGGCTGGGATACTGCCCCATTCACAGTTCTTTTTAAAAATATATATTTTTATTGATTTCAGAGAAGGGAGAGAGAGAGAGAAACCTCAGTGATGAGAATCATCAGCTGCCTCCTGCACACCCCCTACTGGGGAGCGAGCCTACAACCTGGGCATGTGCCCTGACTGGGAAACGAACCGTCACCTCTTGGTTCATAGGTCGATGCTCAGCCACTGAACTACACTTGTTTCTTGAACAAATGAATCTTTTCTTTCGTGCCTGCCTGGCGCTGTTCTTGGGGGCTTTCCTGTTTGAGTTCTGTTCAGACAGCTTACTGACCCGCGCTTTCCCACGAGTGCTCGGGAGGAATCGGCCTGGACCCGCTGCCTCGGCGCTGCCACCTTGGCGAAGGCAGAGGCGCTTTGGCTCCTTCCGGCCCTCAGGCACGGAGGGCAGAGAGCGTCACCTTCTGTTATTCCCGCAGGAGCTTTGCCCACGTGCAGGAACTCTCTGCCGGAGTGAGTAAGGAGGCGGCCTTAATCAACCAGGAGGTCTGGGAAGAGGCCCAGGGCCCGGTGCCCCTCCGCCAGTGGTATTTCAACGAGGAGGACACCCGAGGGGACACTCGGGGAGAGGCCAGCAGCCCGCTCCTCTCAGGCGCTGACAAGCCCTGCGCACTGTGAGTCCGCACGCAGGCCGCGACCCTCGCCCACGTGGGACCTTCTGCAAGCCCTCGGGAAGAAAGCACTGTCCAGGGCGCATCTGTGCCAGAGCACGGTGTGGTGTTCTGGAGACTCAAGCACTTTAGTCACTTAGCTCAGCAGTGTAGCTGTTTTGTGTGATAATCTTGTTTTATATTTAAGAAATAAAACTGTTTGGCAATTGAGCCTTGGTTTCTCTGTAAGGGTTTCAGAAGAGACACTGAGTATTTTCACTCTCAAGGTGATTCCTGTCCTCTAGTCACGGGGCTGTTTTGCTTAATGTCCTAAGCAAGTCTGGAGATTCTCCATCCAGTCCCATGTCCCAGCAGCGGTCGCTGGAGCACCTGCGGGCTTTGCCGTTGCTCCAGTCCCCTCCACACGGGACTGTGCCACAGAGAATTTGCCTCCCCGGCTCGTCGGCTCCCGTCTGCACACGTGGGCTCCGGCAGCCCTGCTGGTTCCCGTGGACATGGCTGCTGCGGGACGACACCGGGAGGGGTGGTGCTCGGGGGGTTCCGTGGACATGGCTGCTGTGGGATGACCCAGGAGGGGTGGTGCTCGGAGGGTTCCGTGGACATGGCTGCTGCGGGACGACACCGGGAGGGGGGTGCTCCGGGGTTCCGTGGACATGGCTGCTGCGGGGTGACACCGTGAGGGTGGTGTCCAGGTGAGATCCGGCATCCACCCCGCCCTGCATTCTGCGAAGAGAGATGCGTCTGGATCTAACATGTCCAACGGGCACACTCACCTTCACCCCACCCCCCTTACACCCCTGACCTGCGCCTGCCTGCGGGTTGGGAGCTACAGTTGCAGGTCGGGGAAGCTGTCCCCCGTCAGACATAGCAGCCATTCCCACAACCACGCGGGTCAGGGGGACACAGGCCCTCCCAGTTTCCATCCACACACCCACCCTCTCATCCCCATGTTTCCGAGTCCATGATCATGGTCCTCAGGGATTCCCATGAGCTCCTGTGTCAGAGTCCCAGAAACTTCACCCCCTGGCCCGTCCCCCCATTTGTGTGCAAGAGCTTTGGGTCCCTCGAAGGGGACAGACACCCCAGGAACCCCGGTCCTTTCCTTAGTCTCAATGACCCGGATTAGTACCACATTCTCGTTATAATCTCTGCCTTCCAGCTTTTAGAATTTCCCTAAACTGAGGTAAAAACCGCAGGCTTGTTTGGGGTCCTTCAGTGTTCAAGGACTTGCAGGGGGTCCCCTGCCCGTAGTGCTGTCCTCAGACCTTTGCTCAGCCCTGTCCAATGGGCACGGGCGAGCTGCGTGCTTCGGTTCCGCAGGGGCTCCGGAGTGCTGCGGAGTGAGCGATGGTGTGTCAGATACATGCGGCTGTGCTGGGAACTAAACCTAAGGAACAATTTCTAGGAATCATGTGGAAAGATTGCCATGATTTTTTAAAATGAAAATAGGTCAAAATGTGTGGGGCACAGAGCAATTTGTGTTAAAAGTTGTAAAAACCTAGGAAGATAATGTCTCTGGGGGGAGGGGTCAGGGGGTCAGGGGGCCGGGGACCCTGAGGAGTGCGGGGTGCTTGCTTGTTATTGTTGCATTTTGCGTTCCTTTAACATTTCGGTTAAATGTTTCTCATCTGCGTGTATCACATCTTCATTAAGAAATCCATACAACAGAACTCGAGCGAGCAGGCTTTCTAAGTGATCATGCTCATGTTTACGTCACGGTGTCTCCGCCTCGGCGCTGCTGGTTTTTGGAGTCAGATCACTCTGCAGGGGGCGTCCTGTGCTTGGAGGGGTGTGGAGCTGCATCCCTGGCCTTCACCCACCCGATGCGGGCAGCACTCTCCCACCCCCAAATGTGTCCGGACATTGCCCAGTGACCTGGGTGTTAGAATTGACCCCATGTGAGAACCTCTATGCTTCAGGCCCAGTCTCCCCCCTGCCTCGGCCAACACCATCTTTCTCAGCTTCATTCATTGACCTCAACCCAACTTCTGAAGAAAAGCCTAGAATGCAGCTCTGTGAGGCTGCTTCTCAACTATGCCTGGGCTGAGAATTAGCACAAATTCTGAAAAAGATATAAACCAGGGTTGGCAAACCGTAGACCTCAAGCCAAATCCAGCCTGTTTCCTGTGTGTGTGTAAATAAAGTTTTATTGGCACACAGAGGCACCCATTCATGTACATGTGTCTGTGACTGCTTTCATGCTGCAAATGGCGGAGTTGCGTCTTTGGAGATCATCTGCTTTGCAAAGCCTAAAATCCTGACCGTCTGGCTCAGAAGAGGTTTGCTGGCCCTTGATCTGAACAAGAAAGTAGGAAGTCTAACTTGTGAAAGGACATGCTTAATATTTTCTTACAGGACTGAAAGCTGTCACCAACTTGAATAAGGGGGTGGGGGCTGAAACCATTTTGCTTTTTTGTGAATTGCTCTCATGCGAAAGAAGACTCGCCTACTCTCCTTGCTGGAGCGGTGGGCCCGTGAGGCCCTGGGCGGAGGGCTGCACTGGAAGGCAGCCTTCAGAGACTTCTAGAACGGCACACTGGCTAGAACTGGACACCAAAACGCCAGCAGCAGTGGCTGGAGGGACAGATGAGGGAGCTTCCCCTTCCTGGTCTACATTTTCCTCTGTTTTTTGTTTGTGTGTTTGTTTTTTTTTTGAGAATGTTTATAAGAGTTAATTTGAGCCCAACTGTGAACATGTGCCAGGGTGCAAGATCTCGAATACTTCCTACTTTCTATTTTTTTGTACTGAACAAATGTCACATCCAGAATCCGAAAAACTACGTTTTTTTTTTGCGTCCATTTGGCGACAGTTTCTAGAAGGAGGGCTTGGGGGAGGCCATCACAGGAGACGGGGGATGAGACGACGCCACCAAGACGGTGCTCAGACCCTCCCTGAGCGTCGGTAGGGAGACGGTTAAAAACGAGAACTGACGTCCAAAGGCAGTGCCATCAAGTGACACAGCGCTGGTGCACGGGAGGAAGGAAGCGACCTGCTGTGTGTGGGGAAGTTACAACCTCCCACTTCCCCTCCATCCTCCCTCACACCCCCACGCACCCCAAATCTGCCATCACACCAAAACCCTTTACCAGCAGCCCAGATTCTCCCAGTAGGAGAGGGATTGTAACACGTACCTGAACCGGGTGACCTCGCATGGTCACTTCCGGGACCGGCTGCTTCACCTCCCCCGCTGTGGTTACACACCTTTGCAGTTCACTCCTAGGCACACACCCGAAAGAGCCGAAAACAGGCTGTCTGAGTCTGTCCGGGCTGCTACAACGGAATACCGTAGACTGGGGGGCTTGTAAGTAGTAGAAACGTATTTTTCGTGGTTCTGGGGGCTGGAAGTCCAAGATCAAGGCATCGGCAGATTTGGTGTCTGTAAGAGCCCTCTTCCTGGTTAATAGATGGTCGTTTTCTCCCGGTGTTCTCACGTGGCGGAAGAGGTGAGGAAGTGCTCTGTGGTCCCTTATCTCAGGGCGCTAATCCCAGTCATGACGACTCCACCATCGTAACCTAATCACCCAACGGCCCCACCTCCCAATCCCATCACTTTGGGGTGTTAGGGTTTTTTTGTTTGTTTGTTTGTTTTGTTTTTATTGATTTTTTACAGAAAGGGAGAGGGATAGAGAGCTAGAAACATCGATGAGAGAGAAACATCGACCAGCTGCCTCCTGCACACCCCCCCCACCCCCGGGGATGTGCCCGCAACCAAGGTACATGCCCTTGACCGGAATCGAACCTGGGACCTTTCAGTCCGCAGACCGATGCTCTGTCCACTGAGCCAAACCGGTTTTGGCGGGGTGTTAGGGTTTTAACATGAGGTTTTTATTTTTGCGGGGCGGGGGGGGGGGGCGGAGGGGGAGGGGGCACAATCATTCAGTCTATAGCACAGGGACTCCAAAACATTTGTGAATGATGGTAGCAGCACTATTTACAGTAGGCAAAAGGTGGAAGCAGTCCAAATGTCCATCCACAGGTGACGGACAAACAAAACGTGCTGTCCCCACCCCCTGGAATGTTATTTGGCCGTAAAAGGGAATGAAGCACCGAGACAGGCTGCCCTGTGGAGAGCCCTGGAGACATCACGCTGAGGGAGAGACACGAACGGGCAAGTACTCATGAGGTCCCTAGAAGGGGCCAGTTCAGGGAGACAGAAAGTAGAACAGAGGCTGCCAGGGGCTGGCAGAGGGAGAGTGGGAAGTTATTGCTCCGTGAACACAGTTTCTGTTTGGGGTGGGAAAAAATTTGGAACTAGATTGTGGTGATGGTTGCAAAAGATCATCAGTGTGTAAAATGTCACTGAACCATGCAGTGAAAGGGTAAAATGTTAAAGGTCACGTGCATTTCCCCACTGTAAGTAAATATAAAGAGGAGTGAGCGGGGAGTGGGGGACCCAGAGCAGGCCCAGCACGGGGACCTGTCAGAGGGGCCGAGAAGCAGAGGGACGGGGACAGGTGGAGCTACCTCAGGTCGGAGCCACCAGCCCATCCTCCCACTCTTCTACCACCGCCACGCCCGGAGCTCCTGCCACTGCTTTGGAAAACACCGACAGGACCTGCAAGTGACCAGAGCCTTTGGCCGTCTGCGCTCTGGGACCTCTAGCAGACGCAGGAAAGGGAGTGGCTTCTCTCTCCCTTCTGCCTCCCACTTACCTGCCCGGGCCTCCTAGGATCCCATGGATGGGGAGGGGACCAGAGCCTGCAGGTCCCTGCGCTGGGAGGAGGCCAGAGGGGAACAGACAGAAGGAGGAGCCTGCCCTTTGGCCCGGGCTGCACGGTGCTGCCAGGTGCCCATCCCTCCTGTTCTCCTGCAAAACACAGCTTGCTCGCTGTCCAGAGAAACTTACCAAGTTTCGCCAGTGGACACCTGGGGCTGAAATCGGGGGTTCCGTTGAAGTCCGCACCCTGAGCTGTGCAGCCTACACGCCCCTCTCCCCACCCCGTTTCCAGGAAGCCAGAAGTCGGCCTTCTGTCCCACGCTTGGATTTTGGATTTAGGCTTCCGTGTGGAGCATTTCCCCGTGAGAACCTGCCCCCAAAGCGAAAGATTCCACCCCGTTACATGGGGGGCTCTCGGTGAAAATACCCACGTGCTCCATCGTTCCAAGCACCCTCACCCCCACTTCCTGCCTGCACACACGCACATACAGTGCTTTATGTCTCATTCTCGATACAGACTAATCGCCTCGGATCTCTGGGTATCTTAAAAGTCCCATGAAAATCAAATAGGGAATGAGAACGAAACTGTACTTAGAGACGTGGGTGTATGTTTTGCATTTATAAAGTAAGAACGGGATACTCTGAAAAAATAGGACGTCTTGGAAAATAGAAAAAAATCCAATCGTAGGGTTGAAAGATAAAATAGTGAAAAAAATCTCCCAGAAAGCACAATAAAAAGAACAGAAATGCCTGATGAACAAAAATAGAGCCAGAGACAAAGAAACACTGAACAGACCATCATCCAACCTCAGAGAGAAGGTGGGGGCGGGGATGGGCGGGGAGGAAGATTAAGAGATCAACCAAAGGACTTGTGTGCATGCATATTAGCATAGCCAATGGACACAGACACGGGGGCGGTGGGGGCTTGTCCTGGGGGGTGGGAGTGGCGGGGGGGGGGGGGTCAATCAGGAAAAAGGATACATATGTAATACTTTAAACAATAATTAAAAAAAACAGAAATGGAAAATAGAAGAGAGATTTTTTTTTTTTAATTAAGATTCTATCCAGGTGGTTCCGTATCCTACCAGTGGGACTTGTGGACAGAGGAAACAAGCGGAAAGTGTAAATGAAATAAGACCAGATTGCAGAGGGCCCCCTGAGGGCGCAGGCCAGGAAATAAAGACAAGACCCACACGGAGGTATATTAGCCACGTATTACTGTGTAACAAATTACCCACCACAGCAGATCCAAACAACACGCATTTATTACAGATCCTCCGAGGCAGGAATCTGGGTGCAGCTCAGCTGGGGCCTTGTCTTCCTGGCTCCCCTCCCCTCTCGGTGGGACTCGGTTTCTCACGGAGGCTGTTCCCCGGAGGGCCGCTGCCCTGGCTGGCTGCTGCCAATGATGTCCCTTGCTGGAGGTCACCTTGCGGGCCCCCCCCCCCCCCCCCCCCCAATATCTCCAGCATTGAAGCGTGTGTAATCAACGTCAGCAGGAGCCGGAGTCGGGTGGCAAGATGGAGGGATCATCTTTAGGACCCGAAAGGGACACCTCTCGAGGGGGCCGTATGCCGTCGCTTAGAAGAAAAGGACGGAGGAGAGGGGGTAACACAGGGCCGCGAGGACCAGGACGTGGAACGCCGGGGGCTGTGTTAGAAGCTGCCTGTCCCACCGGACAAGTCAGCGCACGTTCCACAACAGGAAGGATGAAAGCTTTTCAAACTTGCAGAGAAACATAGCAGGCACCCACGTTAGCGGAGTCCGAAAACTCAACGGCGACCTCGGAGCTGGGAGACTGTGGGCCGGGCTCTCTGTGAATGATTCTCAGGTTTCTCAAAATCGTAAGAAGGCTGGGAGGGCTCCACAGACAGGTGGTGGGACTGACAAAAAAAAAGAGGAAAAAAAAGGACAATTGTCACAACTCAAACTTAGGGTTACTGTCAGCAAGGAAGTTTCCTCCAGGGAGCAGCCGATTCCTTAACTCGGATGGTGAGCACAGCATCCTAGTGGGTCTATTATTGCCTTTTCACCTTTGCCTGTGTGACTGTCCCGGCGTGGGAGGTGGCACTCGGGTCAGCCGAGAGGTGAATAAGGGGCCCAGTGTGGATGGCGCCCTGCCTGTGGCCGAGGGCGGGGAGGGAAGCATCGCTGAGGGACCACTGCTGGCCACGCCTTCCAGGAGGAGATGAGGAAGGCGGCTTGAAGAAATCCAGGCACTTCACAGAGGAGTCTTACTCAGCCCTTCTGTCTGGCTTTTTAAAAATATATACCGTATTTTCCGGCGTATAAGACCCCCGACTTTTGAGAAGATTTTCCTGGGTTAAAAAGTCGTCTTATACGCCGGAAAATACGGTATATTTTTTTATTGATTTCAGAGAGGAAGGGAGAGGGGGAGAGAGATAGAAACATCAATCTATCTGGATTGCAGAGGTCACAGGTTTGAGTGGTTCAACATGCTCATTTAGTACCTGTGTCCCCACCACCGAGTACTTCGAGGGCGGGCTGGGATACTGCCCCATTCACAGTTCTGAGAATGAATCATTGATTGGCTGCCTCCTGCACGCCCCCCACTGGGGATGGAGCCCACAATCCGGGCATGTGCCCTGACCTCCTGGTTCATGGGTCAATGCTCAACCATTGAGTCACCCTGGCCAGCGGGGCTGTCTGGCTTGAATGGATCCATCTTCCATCTTCTGGTCCTGGTGCTGGAGATTCTTCCGAAGGCCTGTAGGGGGCAGCAATTCCCCCCGGCTCACCAGCTTCCCTGTGTCCCAGCTCTCTGGTCAATTCTGTCCATCACCATCAATTCAGGTGAAATTGTTCATGTCTTTGCATACTTAAAAAAATAAAGCATCATCACTCCCAGATTAAATTAGTGCTTTAGCATTTATCATATCTTGGCGCACTTCATTGACAAGTAGTCACAGGAGAGTTACAAATCATCCAGAATGGTTATCAGTGAGAGACTGGCATGATTTGCATTCTGGAGCATATAATTCTAATAGAATTTCAGACAAAGTGGAGTGGAATTGTACATTTATAACCTGACTCCCTTTCATCTGCAGTATTGTGGGCATCTTTTTTACCCAAATCTTATTATTTTATTGATTTTTAGAGAGAGGAAGGGAGAGAGAGTGGAAGGAGAGAGAGAGAGAGAGAGAGAGAGAGAGAGAGAGAGAATCATCTATGTGAGAGAGACACATCGATTGGTTGCCCCCCACACTCCCCCTGACTGAGGATCAAACTGGTAGCCGGGGTATATGCCCTGACCGGGAATCAAACCTGCCACCTTTTGGTGTACGGGTCCACGCTCCAACCAACTGAGTCACGCCGGCCAGGCTGTGGGCATCTTTTTGAGTCAAGTATCCTAGAGCAGTGGTCGGCAAACTGCGGCTCGCGAGCCACATGCGGCTCTTTGGCCCCTTGAGTGTGGCTCTTCCACAAAATACCACGGCCTGGGCGAGTCTATTTTGAAGAAGTGGCGTTAGAAGAAGTTCAAGTTTAAAAAATTTGGCTCTCAAAAGAAATTTCAGTCGTTGTACTGTTTTTTTTTTTTTTTTTTTTTAATTTCTTTATTGATTAAGGTGTCACATATTTGTCCTCATCCCCCCATTCCCATCCCACCCCTCTCCCCACGCATGCCCCAATCCCCTGTTGAACTTAACCGTTGGATAGGCTTATATGCATGCATACAGGTCCTTTGGTTGAACTCTCCCCCTCCCCCCACCCCCCCCCTCCCCTCCCCTCTCCTCCCTCTGAGGCCCGATAGTCCGATCGATGCCTCCTTGCTTCTGGTTCTGTTCTTGTTCCTCAGTCTATGTTGTTCATCATTTCCTCTAGATGAACGAGATCATATGTCACTAGATATATACTAATAAGAACTGAATGTGAGACGAGCAACAATATTTATGCTGACAGGCAAATGAATCAATCTGTAGCGAGCTTCCCCCTGGACCAACAGTTCTTTTGAGACCCAATTTCGATGTCCAGTAGTTCCTTATGTGTACATGTCAGCACTGACCCCTCAGCTCTGGATGGTGGACAAATGGTGGTAACGGAGGTCTGACTCCCTCTGGTTTGGTCTCGGCCGAACCCAGGGGCACGGCGTCACCCAGACTAAGGGGAACGTGGCCTCACCCATACCCAAGGGGCGCGTGGTCTCACCTGGGCCTGGGACCCAGCCTCACCCGGATGGATCCAGGGGCGCATGGCCTCACCCGGACCCAGGATCTAGCTTCACCCGTACCCAGGGACGCTTGGCCTCTCCCAGACCCAGGGGCACATGGCCTCACCCGGGCTTAGTTGCACAAGGCCTCACCTGGATCCAGGGACACATGGTCTCTCCCGGACCCAGGGACGCTTGGCCTCTCCCAGACCCAGGGCCACTTGGGCTCACCCGGGCCTAGGTGCACGAGGCCTCATCCGGATCCAGGGACGCATGGTCTCACCCGGACCCAGGGACGCTTGGCCTCTCCCAGCCCCAGGGCCACTTGGGCTCACCCGGGCCTAGGTTCACGAGGCCTCACCCGGATCCAGGGACACATGGTCTCACCCAGACCCAGGAACGCTTGGCCACTCCCAGACCCAGGGCCACTTGGGCTCACCCGGGCCTAGGTGCACGAGGCCTCACCCAGATCCAGGGACACATGGTCTCACCCGGACCCCGGGACGCTTAGCCTCTCCCAGACCCAGGGGCACATGGCCTCACCTGGGCCTAGGTGCACGAGGCCTCATCCGGATCCAGGGACACATGGTCTCACCCGGACCCAGGGATGCTTGGCCTCTCCCAGACCCAGGGCCACTTGGGCTCACCCGGGCCTAGGTGCACGAGGCCTCATCCGGATCCAGGGACGCATGGTCTCACCCGGACCCAGGGACGCTTGGCCACTCCCCGACCCAGGGCCACTTGGGCTCACCCGGGCCTAGGTGCACGAGGCCTCACCCGGATCCAGGGACACATGGTCTCACCCAGACCCAGGAACGTTTGGCCACTCCCAGACCCAGGGCCACTTGGGCTCACCCGGGCCTAGGTGCACGAGGCCTCACCCAGATCCAGGGACACATGGTCTCACCCGGACCCAAGGACGCTTAGCCTCTCCCAGACCCAGGGGCACGTGGCCTCACCCAGGCCTAGGTGCACGAGGCCTCATCCGGATCCAGGGACACATGGTCTCACCCGGACCCAGGGACGTTTGGCCTCTCCCAGACCCAGGGCCACTTGGGCTCACCCGGGCCTAGGTGCACGAGGCCTCATCCGGATCCAGGGACGCATGGTCTCACCCGGACCCAGGGACGCTTGGCCTCTCCCAGACCCAGGGCCACTTGGGCTCACCCGGGCCTAGGTGCACGAGGCCTCACCCGGATCCTGGGACACATGGTCTCACCCGGACCCAGGGATGCTTGGCCTCTCCCAGACCCAGGGCCACTTGGGCTCACCCGGGCCTAGGTGCACGAGGCCTCACCCGGATCCAGGGACATATGGTCTCTCCCGGACCCAGGGATGCTTGGCCTCTCCCAGACCCAGGGCCACTTGGGCTCACCCGGGCCTAGGTGCATGAGGCCTCACCCGGATCCAGGGACACATGGTCTCACCCGGACCCAGGGATGCTTGGCCTCTCCCAGACCCAGGGCCACTTAGGCTCACCCGGGCCTAGGTGCACGAGGCCTCATCCGGATCCAGGGACACATGGTCTCACCCGGACCCAGGGACGTTTGGCCTCTCCCAGACCCAGGGCCACTTGGGCTCACCCGGGCCTAGGTGCACGAGGCCTCATCCGGATCCAGGGACGCATGGTCTCACCCGGACCCAGGGACGCTTGGCCTCTCCCAGACCCAGGGCCACTTGGGCTCACCCGGGCCTAGGTGCACGAGGCCTCACCCGGATCCTGGGACACATGGTCTCACCCGGACCCAGGGATGCTTGGCCTCTCCCAGACCCAGGGCCACTTGGGCTCACCCGGGCCTAGGTGCACGAGGCCTCACCCGGATCCAGGGACATATGGTCTCTCCCGGACCCAGGGATGCTTGGCCTCTCCCAGACCCAGGGCCACTTGGGCTCACCCGGGCCTAGGTGCACGAGGCCTCACCCGGATCCAGGGACACATGGTCTCACCCGGACCCAGGGATGCTTGGCCTCTCCCAGACCCAGGGCCACTTAGGCTCACCCGGGCCTAGGTGCACGAGGCCTCACCCGGATCCTGGGACACATGGTCTCACCCGGTCCCAGGGATGCTTGGCCTCTCCCAGACCCAGGGCCACTTGGGCTCACCCGGGCCTAGGTGCACGAGGCCTCACCCGGATCCAGGGACTCATGGTCTCACCCGGACCCAGGGACGCTTGGCCTCTCCCAGACCCAGGGCCACTTGGGCTCACCCGGGCCTAGGTGCACGAGGCCTCACCCAGATCCAGGGACACATGGTCTCACCCGGACCCAGGGACGCTTGTCCTCTCCCAGACCCAGGGCCACTTGGGCTCACCCGGGCCTAGGTGCACGAGGCCTCATCCGGATCCAGGGACGCATGGTCTCACCCGGACCCAGGGACGCTTGGCCTCTCCCAGACCCAGGGCCACTTGGGCTCACCCGGGCCTAGGTGCACGAGGCCTCACCCGGATCCAGGGACGCATGGTCTCGCCCGGACCCAGGGAAGCTTGGCCTCTCCCAGACCCAGGGCCACTTGGGCTCACCCGGGCCTAGGTGCACGAGGCCTCATCCGGATCCAGGGACACATGGTCTCGCCCGGACCCAGGGACGCTTGGCCTCTCCCAGACCCAGGGCCACTTGGGCTCACCCGGGCCTAGATGCACGCGGCCTCACCCAGATCCAGGGACACCTGGTCTCGCCTGGACCCAGGGGTGTGTGGGCTCTCCCAGACTCAGGGGCGCTTGGCCTCGCCCGGGCACGGGATCCAGCGTCATCCGGGTCCAGGGGCACTTGGCCTCACCCGGACCCGGAGTCCGGCCTCACCTGGACCCAGGGGCATGTGGCCTCACCTAGACCCAGGGACTTGAGACCTCACTTATACCCAGGGGCGTGTGACCACACCCGAGCCCAGAGGCGCGCAACCCCGCCCGCACCCGGGTCTCAGCGGGGCCCCATCTTCCCGATCCCAATTCCTGCCGGTCAATCCCCCCTCAGCAATTCCCCTGGCCATCCTTCCAGAGCTCCAGTATGGCTGCTGCAGAACTCGTCGGGCGGCGGCTCGGCGAAGCTCCGGTGCACCCGGTGCATGGCGGTGGGCCAGTCTGGCGTCGCTGCGTCGGCCCTTGGGTCTGCATCGGTGGCCGGTCGCCGAGCATGTGCACCTGGCCGCTTCTGGGGCGTTGAGATTCTTGACGGACTCAGAGGTCAGCAAGCGCGGAGTCTCCCACCCCATGTCTCATAGGGGCTCGTCTGTCCGTGCTTGGCTGCCAGTGGAGCCGTCCCCTCAGCCGGAGACCGCCGGGGGAACTGCGCCGAGCACGTTCCAGGCCGCTGTTGTATCGCCTGAGCCATAGTTCTTTTGTGTCGCCTGAGCCGTAGTTCTTAAAGTGTGGTCTTTGGGTCACCGGCATCAGCATCATCCCACATACCCCTTTTATTCTAGTTGTAGAGCATCTACTCAGCCAGCCCTATGGTGGTCTTGGATGGTGTCTGCTCTGCTCTCTTGTCGTAGTCTCAAAGTTGTTGTGGTAGGCAACAATCAGGCTTCCGCCCTATGCCTCCATCTTGGTCCTCCTTTGTATAGTTAAGTCTTGATTGTTGTTGGTGTCACTGGGGGGGCTCTCTTTGTCTATAAAGGAAGAGTTGCTGTGCAGGAGACACGTTTATGGGCCGGGTCTTGGTGCAGCAAAGCTTTGGCGCTCACTGAATATTCCCGTTGAATGTGTCCCTTATGCACGTGGTTGAAATCTGGTGTCATCTCCCACAGACCACTAGATGCCCTCGTTTCTGGGTCTCCAATGGGGTGTAGATCAGCTACTGCCTTAGGCACTCAGCAAGGATTACAGCAAAAACTGTAGTTTCTTCCTCCTGTCTGAGTGGCCCTGGAGCAGTCCGACTAGAACAGCAGATCATCTGGTCCGCTGCCAGAGGGCAGGCCACCCACATGCATAAGCCATCGCTTGGGGCGCAGGTGTGCCTGAAGACTTGCAGGGCGGGTCTTCAAAACGTGCGGGGCGGGTCCCAGGGCGGGGCGGGGTCTCAGGGCGCCAACAGGCCATGGTGCGGCGAGCCGCAATGCCTGTGAGTCTGGTCCTTCTGCCTTCCACGTATCTAAGTCCCCTCGTTCCGCACTCCAGCGCAGCAAACACTGATTGCTGGGTGCACCTCCGCAAAAGTCCCGCCTCTCCCCGCAGGCATCTGGGTCTCCCGGGGTTCGCCAGAAGATGGGTTTCAGGGTGATGGAGAGCTAATCTCCCTTAGGTTTGGAACAAAAGCCCCTTTCCTCCGCCACCAGCCAGACCCACGCACCTCCACACCGCATCCCCTCCGATTTCGCTGGGTGCGAGGCAACAGAACAGCCTTTAACCTCCGCCGCCATCTTTTTCAAACTTCTCAATTTGTACTTCTTAATCCCTTCATTTCAGTCAACTCTACTGAAGTCTAGCGCCGCCGGGAGGTGCACGGAAAGGGCACCCGGGCCTCCGTCCGGTGCGCGGTGCGTGCGTCCCGCGGAACCAGGCGCGCGAGGGCCGCGCGGCTGGGACGGGCGCTGGGCGGCCGCCGAGCTCCAGGCACCGCCATCGCCGCGTTCCGGACGTCGCCGCCGCGGCGTCCCCCCAATTTATACTTCTTAATCCCTTGAATTCAGTCAACTCTACTGAAGTCTAGCGCCGCCGGGAGGTGCACGGAGAGGGCGCCAGGCGCGCGGGGGGCTGCGCGGCGGGGACGGGTGCTGGGAGGCCGCCGGGCTCCAGGCACCGCCATCGCCGCGTTCCGGACGTCGCCGCCGCGGCGTCCCCCCAATTTATACTTCTTAATCCCTTGAATTCAGTCAACTCTACTGAAGTCTAGCGCCGCTGGGAGGTGCACGGAGAGGGCGCCAGGCGCGCGGGGGCTGCGCGGCGGGAACGGGTGCTGGGAGGCCGCCGGGCTCCGGGCGCCGCCGCTGCGGCGGCGTCCCCAGCGTCCCGGGCCGGGAGGCCTGCGGGGGCGGAGGAGTTGCGAAAGTGAGTGAGTTTCCCAGGGTTTCGCCCGGAATGGGGTTCAGTGCAATCGGAGCCGGCGCTCAGCGCACTCCGGAGCCTTTATCTCCTTCCTGCCAGTGAACTCCGGCCAGGTCATCAGCCGCCCCCTCCTCTCCGGTTCCATCCTCCCCGCAGGCGCGTGTGCTCGTGTCTCCGCCCGTTTCTCCATACCTCAGGCTTTTACGGCTTCCCCGACTGTCCCCGTGGCCTTCTCCTTCCCCCCAGCTGTGGGCATTTCAGTCCACCAACTTTCCTGTGGTTCTGGACGATGTCCGTTCTGACCTCTAGTTGTATTTTTGAAATTGTTGTGCCCGGCTGCAGGTTAGGTGTTTAACCTATGCCGCCATCTTGGTTTCTCCCGTTGTACTGTTGATATTGGGCTCTGTTGACTGATGAGTTTGCCGACCACTGGGCTAGAGTGTCAGAGCGTCTAATGGCGTCACACACTCTGTTTCACATTGCGGTGCTGCACCAGCATCATCCAGGGCAGGTGTGCGTCCCAGCTCTCCTGGAACTGCTCGGCTCTGCACTCCGGACGGTCGCCTGGCCTCGTCCCGATTGCCCAGCGACGTCACGTGGAACATTGGAGCGTTGGTTACCTGTGGTGGAGGCTGCGGTCCTGAGGTTGTTGGTCTTCCAGGAGAATTCCGCATCATGAGAAGGCTGGGTCTGTCTGGGGCACAATCTGGACCACAGATAAAGAGAATGAGATTTGCCCAGAGAACTGATAAAGCTCAGCCGGGTCTTCAAAGAGAATGTGCTTAAAGGCTATAGTGGAGTGACTGGTGCCTCCCGCTCCCCCCGCCCCCGCAAGTTACATCACGTGGAACTTGGACCCCCGGCACTGTGACGTGACCTTATTTGGAAAAAGGGTCTTTGCAGATGTAATTAGGTGAAGGATCTTGAGATGAGCTCATCCTGAGTTACCCAGGTGGGCCCTAAATCCAATGACAAGTGTCCTTGTAAGAGAAAGGCAGAGGGAGATTTGAGACCGAGAAGAGGAGGAGGCCGTGTGAAGATAGAGGCAGAGATGGGGTGATGGTGATGTGGCCATCAGTCAAGAAATGCTGGGAGCCCCCAGCAGCTGGAAGAGGCAAGAAGGGCCCTCCCCTGGAGCCTCCAGAGGGAGCGTGACCCTGCTGACACCTTGCCTTCAGCCCCCAGCCTCCAGAACGGGGAGGGTGCGTTTCTGTTGGTTAAAGCTGTGCCGCAGGGGCCCTGGGGTCCCATCAAAGACAAGGAGGGGCTTCCCTGGGACAAGAGGTGCCATGGTTTGATTCCAGGGACCACTCCTGCCTCCTAGATTGACCCCTCACTGCATGGTTGGGGGTTTCCTCTGGCCTAAGATTGTCTAGTGAGTTTGGACAAAAAGTGCATTTCAAACTCCCCCCAGGCGGCCTCCCTTCCAGGCAGGAGCTGTGGCCTCTACAGACGAGCAGGTGCCCAGGATGATTTGGGGAAGAAAGGACCCTGCATGGAGAATGCCTGTCATGGCCAGTTAGAGCTGGGCCGGGCCCCCATCAGAACACGGTGGAAGGAACGATCTGGATCTGGATCTGGACCAGGCCACCTCCCGTAAAGTCAGGTTCAGACACCTCCGAGCACCTGCCACGGCCAGGGGACCAGGATAAGGTACGCGCCGGCTACAGACAGGGACAGTGACAGCCACTTCCAAGGAAGCTGCTTCTCTGTCCAAGCGCTCAGTTTGCTGTTTGTTTTCTTTTCCATTAAAGAATGCAGGATGGTAGACTCTGCATACTATTTACCGTTTTTGCCATTTCTGAGTGTACGATAGGTGGCATTAGATGCATTCACACTGTTGTGTAACCACCACCGCCATCCACACCCACATTTCTCATCTTCCTCAACATAAACGCCCTGCTCTTTAAACACCTCCCCCTCCCCCAGCCCATGGTAACCTCTATTCTGCTTTCTGTCGCTAGGGAGTTGCCCGTTCTAGGGACCTCATCGAAGTGAAATGGCGCAGTGCTTGCTCGCCTTTCTCCGTCTGGCCTTCTGAAACATAGCTTGTGAGTGATGGGATCAGCTAGAGAGGATGGTGTTGCTAAACCACCTGGCAGCCCCCACGGACCACGAGGCCCGGGACCCCTCTCTTCCTCCCGGTGGCTCGCTCCCCATTCCTGGGCGGCTCAGGCAGAGAAACTTCCCCGGCTCCAGCCCACATTCCTGCCTCTCCGCTAATTGGAACTGATTGGGCTGCAGGCAGCTCCGGAATCCCTTGTTGGTGATCGCAGAGACCCCGGTGTGCGAGGATTAGTTCAGGGAACCTCTGACCCTGGTCAGTTTAGAGCATTTGCCTGCACCATGAGCACAGCACAGCCACTGTGGACCTGGAACAGGCTGGGCGCCCTTGCTGGGGCCCGGATTGGGTTTGGTTTGTGTGCAAATGCCCGTGTCCAGCCCACCCCCACCACGAGGGACCCAGGCCGGCCTTCCTCTTTCCTCTCCCTTTGTGGCTCTCTTCCGCCTCCCAGCGCTGAACTGCAAGGTTCTGGTGGGAACCCCCTGGGAAAGAGTCCTTTAGTTTTCCTCTCACTTTTTTCCCCCACACTATAATTTCTTTATTGATTAAGGTATTACATATGTGTCCTTATCCCCCCCTATTACCCTCCCAACACCCCCGCCCCACTCATGCCCTCACCCCTCTGTTGTCTGTGTCCATTGGTTAGGCTTATATGCATGCACACAAGTCCTTTGGTTGATCTCTCCCTCTTACCCCCACCCTCCCCTACCTTCCCTCTGAGGTTTGACAGTCTGATCAATGCTTCTCTGTCTCTGGATCTGTTTTCGTTCATCAGTTTATGTTGTTCATTATATTCCTTAAATGAGTGAGATCATGTGATGTTTATTCCTCTCACTTTTAACATTTGGGCAAAATAAGACTCCTCGAGGATGCTGCCCTCTCCCCGCCGGGAGTCTCCCTGGACAGTAGTTCTCTCCGCGCCTGCGGTTTTGCTTTCCAAGGATTCACTTTACCCTCGTCGGGCGTGGTCTGAAAATATTAAATGGAAAATTCAAAAAAATAAACATTAAGTTTTCAAATGCATACCCTCCTGAGTAGCGTGATAAAATCCCGCGTCCTCCTGCGCTGTCCTCCTGGGACGTGAATCAGCCCCTTGTCCAGCGTCTCCAAGCTGCATGTACACCGTGGCCGCTGGTCACTTAGTCGCTGCCTCAGAGATCAGACCGACCTTTCAGTGTTATGTTTATGGGAAAAGGAGCTTTGCAGACACGATTACATTAAGGATCTTGAGATGATGGGGAGGTTATCCTGTATTTGCAGGTGGGTCCTAAGTGTAATCCCAAGTGTCCTTCTGAAGGGGAAGCAGAGGGCAGTTTCACACAGAAGTCGTCGATGTGACGAGGGAAGCAAGAGGCTGGAGGGATGCAGGAAGGACAGGGCCACGGGCCAAGGAACTCAGGCAGCCTCCGACACGGAGGCAAGGACACGGACTCTCCCTGGAAGCCTCCAGAAGGAACCAACCCTGCGGACACCTTGACTTTAGCCCAGTAACACTGGTGTCCGATTTCTGGCTTCCAGAACTGCAAGAGAATAAATTTGTGTTGTTTTGAGCCACCAGGTAGGTGGTAATTTGTTACAGCAGCCAAAGGGGACTAATACTGACTATTTTTGCAACAGCTTCGTATAACCATCTATCATATAACAATCTATCATGTATGTTTCATGTGGGCATATATGGCTCCTTTGCCTCTCTTGTCAGTTGCCTGCTATCTTACCGCGCAGAGGTTGCCGTATTTACTGGGCCATTCTCCTGATGGACGTTTCAGGCGTCTTCAAGGCTTCACAGCGGCCCAGCCCCACTCCTGAAAGTGTTTCATCACAGCATGGTGTTCAAGCATTCATTAACTGCATTTGGTCTCTCTCCCTCTTTTTGATTGATTAAAAATGACTCATGTGTGTTTCTGATGCAAAGGGCCTTGTCCACCCCCCACTCCACACCCCGCTCCCTCCACGACCTTGGCCCAGGACCCTCTCCCAAACAGCTCATTCAGCAGATGCTTGATGATTTCAGAAGGCGAGAGGGTCGCAGGTCACGTCCATCAGCTCTCTACAGGGCCCCCCGAGGACCGCGCCCGCCCTGTTGCCGAGCAAAGCCAAGTCGGGAGCGTTGCCAACATCGTGACCACACGGGTTTCCATCTCACTGTCTCTTCAATCCCTTCCACAGGGACTTAGCTTCACTTACAAACCAAACACATATTTTCCTGTCAGCACCACACATTTCCCCCCGAAGAGTTAGAAGCCGGTGGCCTCTGGGTCCAGAGCTGACCTGGCCGCGGGCCAGCCATTCATGCAGTCACACAGCAGCATCCGCAGAGCCTCCCAGAGCTGCCTCCGGGGGCACGGGGACACGAGGCTGCGAGGAACGCGTCCGTGCATTGGCGTCAGGGTGGGGGGCAGATATGTGGCGTTCCAAGGGGGCCCAGGGCAGTGGCTGAGCAAAAGCACTTTGCAACTATTCTGCAGTTACGAAGCAGAGTATTTCTTAAAGATGTTTGAAGGTATTTTATGCAAAATGACTTGTGTCCCTCGAATAGCGAGACAAGAACCTTTATGTGCTGTGCTTTCTAAATGCCTGCGATCCAGTGGCTGGAGGAAGACACACTGGGGAGAAGGTATTTGAGGGGTTTCATTCTGAGCTCTTTCCTGTGATTCTTTTTCATCCCCGACCCGCCCCCCCCCCCCGCCCCCATGCCCCGCATCTCACGCCTCCCCGCATCTCATCTGACAGTGAGGCATCCATGTGAGCCACGAGCCCTGGGGACTGAAGACCCTATTTCCAACAAAGGCCACATTCACAGGTTCCGGGCGGGGATTAAGACTTGGACTTACATCTGGGGAGGGGGGACACACTTCAGCTCACGACAGAAGCCAGCTTCTTCCCCCACAATTTTAATAGCACTTGGGTTTTTTACTGATAAAAATTTTAGAGCAGTAAATTAATCTTCATATTATAAAATAGATCATTTGTGGCTTATTCATGGTAAAGAAGAGGTTTTTTTTTTTTTTTCTTAGAGACTTGACTCTGGATAGACGGATCATAGATCTAAATTGGGACCTCAGTTATACTATCTGGCTTAATAGACAGTCAGTGGATGACTTATATTGCAACATGAAATGCAAAGATTAGTTTGTGCACCGATACCAACAGGGGATTTAAAAACATTTTGAAGATTAGTACATCAGACCGAATAACAGTGCCTTATTTATCTATTTTATTTGGGGGTGGGGGGTAAGAACATTTACGTTGGGGCCAAAATCTTTGCCTGGTTACCAGTCCCAAGGCTGCCATTTTGGGCAATGCTTCCCCATTCCAGATGCAGGGGGGCTGCCAGCCATCCCCCGACTAGGAAGGAACCGGCCATGCAAAGGCTGCTGGGAACAGCCTTCCGGGCTGACAGTGCAAAGCCAGGGGCAGAAGGGAAGCTCGTTGCTGGGGGTTGTGGGCAAGGGAGGGGAGGGGGGAGATCACAGCTCTGTCACTGGGTACCCTGTGAGTGTCCAGAGGACTGGGGACAACAGTTGTCCTTCTCAAGGTGGTTATGAGAAAAAACAAAACACCACACAATTCCTACCCAGCGCATGGTGTTCGCTCTGTAAAGGTCAACTGTTACTATTATTGACTAGAGGCCCCTCGGCCTGGCCTGCTCCCTCTCACAATCTGGGACCCCTCGCGGGATGTCGGAGAGCCAGTTTCGGCCCTATCCCCACAGGCCAAGCCAAGGGACCCCACCGGTGCACGAATCCGTGTGCCAGGCCTGTAGTATGCATATAAGATCTTTGGTTAATCTCTTCTCGCCGTCCTCCCTCCCCACTTCCATGTTTCCATGCCTATACATTGAGTTTCTGCCCCCTGGTGGTCAGTGTGCATCATAACTACTGGTTGAACGGTCGAAAAGTGGCTTAGGTTTTTATATATATAGACTAGAGGCCCAGTGCACAAATTCGTGCATAGGTGGGGTCCGGCCAGCCTGCTTCGATTGGGGCTGATCGGGCCGGGCTGGCCAGGGGGAGGGGCCGCGGGCGGTTGGCCAGCCGGCCCCGCCCCCTGGTCGAACTCCCTGTTGAACCCCTGGTCAAGGGGACAATTTGCATATTAGCCTTTTATTGTATAGGATGCTGTTGTTGTTGTTATTGGTCTTTTTCACATCAGGGACTTTAAGGCCCTGCCTTGTCCTCAGCAGAAACACGGCTGGTTTTCTCCACCAAGTTTGATAAGCCGGGGAGAGTGCCTCTGGAATGAACCTTGAAAACATCATGCTGAGTGAACGAAGCGAGTCCCCAAAGCCCACATGACGCTTGATTCCATCCATATGAACGGACAGACCCGTGGGGACAGAAGGCGGATTAGTGGTTGCCAGGCGCTGGGGGAGGGGGAATGGAGAGTGACTGCTCATGTGGACGGGATCTCCTTTGGGGGTGATAGAAATGTTCTAGAATTAGGTTGTGGGGATGGTTGCGAAACTCTGTAAGTACACTAAAAACTGTTGAATTGTACATTTTAAGTGGGTGAACTTTATGGGAAGTAAATTTTATTTTAAGAAAGAAAGAAAGAAAGAGAGAGAGAGAGAGAGAGAGAGAGAGAGAGAGAGGGAGGGAAGGAGGGAGGGAGGAAGGAAAGAAGAAAGAAAGAAAGAAAGAAAGAAAGAAAGAAAGAAAGAAAGAAAGAAAGAAAGAAAGAGAGAGGGAGGGAGGGAGGGAGGGAGGGAGGGAAGGAGGGAGGGAGGGAGGGAAGGAGGGAGGAAGGAAAGGAAGAAAGAAAAAGAAAGAAAGAAAGAAAGAAAGAAAGAAAGAAAGAAAGAAAGAAAGAAAGAAAGAAAGAAATGGAGGGAGGGAGGGAGGGAGGAAGAAAGAAAGAAAGAAAGAAAGAAAGAAAGAAAGGAAGAAAGAAAGAAAGAAGGAAGGAAGGAAGGAAGGAAGGAAGGAAGGAAGGAAGAAAGAAAGAGAATCGATGAATAGTGCCATGATAGAGGAAGAAGGTGGCAAGGCCTGAGGTCTGCTCCCGGAGCTAAAGCCCAAGTGATCAGGGCTGGGCTGTGTGTGTGTGTGTGTGTGTGTGTGGGTGGGTGTGAGCCCACCTGGCTCACAGAGCAGTGGGGGGCCAAGTGCCCAGGGTCCGGTGGGATGTAGCCTAGGGAGCCAGGAGGAAGTCTTGGAAGGTTTGCACAAAGGAGCAACGAAACATTTCCTCCTACAAAGCAGTGCGTGGGAACTGGTCCCTCCTGCGTCCGGCTGCCTGGCCCCAGGGTCACACCTGGGAAGCCCCCATCTGCTCTATGGGAAGAGGGGCCCTATAGGGACTATCCGCTACTCCCTGGGTTCAAGACTGGCTTTGCATCAGGTCCTAGCCCCCACTGGTGCCCTGTGATGTAAGTCCTGCCGCCAGAAGTTCCAGAACTCACCTGTTCGAACTGATTTTCCTAAATAGTGTGAGCACCTGGTTCACCTGGTGGGTGGTGTCCATAGACACGGGATGAGAGAAGGAAAGAAAGGGAGGAAGTGGTCACATCACCTGTGGGCTTCTACACCTGTTCACCTTATCTGGGGTTTGCCTACACCTGTCCACCCCACCTGGAGTTCTGTAAACACCTGCCCCCTTCATCTGGTGCTGTCTATACCTGTGCACCTCACCCAGGGGCTGTGTATACTTATCTACCTTACCTGGGTCTGTCTACACCTGGCCACCTCACCTGGAGGCCAGCTACACTTGTCCACCTTTCCCGGGGGCTGTCTATACCTGTCTACCTCACCTGGGGGCTGTCCACCTCCCTTGGGTTGGACATGCAGTTGACCAGGCACCATCCCAGGCTCTGCCTCCTGCAGACCCACTCCCCGCAGAGCCAGGTGGATCCACCGTGGGGAGCAGAGGGTGGGAGGCCCTCCCAGGCCCCCACTGTATGTTTGGGGCCTGGTGCCTCTTCAGCCTCTTCCAGTGGCCTGGTGCCTCTTCAGTCCCTCCTGGCCTAGGGTGTGTCCGAAACATTCCTGACCCTGAGTTGGCATCTTCCCCAGGACAGAATTGGCTGGTGGAGCCGAGGCAGGCTGAGCCATTCACTGTGGTGCTTTTATTTCCAGCCTGTTTGCCCAGAAGACATAGCGGCCAAGGCTCCCATTTAGGGCTGAATCATCTGGGCCTCCGTTTTCTCATCAGTCACACATGAGCGCTGGCCCACGTGCCATCAGAGCTGGTCCCTGCTCTCATCCCATGGGAGCCGCCAGGGAACAAATGGTGGGGCCCCCGTGGCAGCCTCAGGGGCTGATGAAGGAGCCTGGAGGTATCTCACTCCAAGCCGTGCAGGGGCTCTGGATACTGGTAAGAAGGCTGCAGCTGGCACCTCCACCCTCCTGCTAGGACAGACACACATGCACTCATCCCGCAGGCGCACGGCTCCCAGGTGAGGTGGGCGGGTGCAGACCACACATTACAGGGACTCATTTGGAGGCCCAGCCACCCAGCGGAGGGAGCCCCTGGGAGGGGCTTCACAATGACAGGGCCCCTGGATGGGACCTGAAAGATGAGAAGGAGCCGTATGAGAGCACAGGGCAGGTTAGAGAGTGGCCTCCCCAATATTACGTGGGCCATACTGATCCTACATTTTTGGGTCATTTATCTGAGATGCAAATAAAACTCTATTTTTATTTGCTAACTCTGGCAATCCTACACCTAATTCATGCCCTTTCTCTGCTGAAAAGTTGCTATTTAGCCCAATGCTTATTTATTTATTTTTTTATTGTCTTAAGTTTTACATATGTCTCCTTTTTCCCCAATTGACCCCCCTAACCATTCCCACCCTGGGCAAGCCCCCACCGCCCCAGTGTCTGTGTCCATTGGTTATGCTAATATGCATGCATACAAGTCCTTTGGTTGCTCTCTAACCGCCCCCCCCCTCCCCTGCCATTTGTCTCTGGATCTATTCTTGTTCATCAAACTATGTTGATCATTATATCCCACATATGAGTGAGATCATGTGATATTTATCTTTCTCTTACTGGCTAATTTTGCTTAGCACAGTGGTCGGCAAACTCATTAGTCAACAGAGCCAAATATCAACAGTACAACGATTGAAATTTCTTTTGAGAGCCAAATTTTTTAAACTTAAACTTCTTCTAACACCACTTCTTCAAAATAGACTCGCCCAGGCTGTGGTATTTTGTGGAAGAGCCACACTCAAGGGGCCAAAGAGCCACATGTGGCTCGCGAGCCGCAGTTTGCCGACCACTGGCTTAGCATAATGTTCTCCAGTTCCATCCATGCTGTTGCAAATGGTAAAAGTTCCTTCTTTTTTATAGCGGCGTAGTATTCCATTGTGTAGATGTACCACAGTTTTTTAATCTACTGATGGGCACTTAGGTTGTTTCCAAATCTTAGCTATTGTAAATTGTGCTGCTATGAACATAGGGGTGCATATATCCTTTCTGATTGGTGTTTCTGGTTTCTTGGGATACAGTCTTAGAAGTGGGATTACTGGGTCAAATGGGAGCTCCATTTTTAACTTTTTGAGGAAACTCCATACTGTTCTCCACAGTGGCTGCACCAGTCTGCATTCCCACCAGCAGTGCACGAGGGTTCCTTTTTCTCCGCATCCTCGCCAGCACTTGTCGTTTGTTGATTTGTTGATGATAGACATTCTGACAGGTGTGAGATGGTACCTCATTGTTGTTTTGATTTGCATCTCTTGGATGATTAGTGACTTTGAGCCTGTTTTCATATGTCTCTCTCGGCCTTCTCCAATGCTTATTTATCGTCTGTCTTTTGGGCATAGACCCCACAGTGGAACAACTAGATCCTATAGTGATTCTACATTCCACTTTCTGAGGCCCTGCAGACTATTTCCACAGTGGCTGCACCATTTTACATCTCCATGAGCGGTGTGCACACGAGTCCCAATTTCTCCACATCCTTGCCAACACTTGTTATTGTCTATTTTTTTTTAAATAATACCATTGTGTAGGTGTGTAGTGGTATCTCATGGTGGTTTTGATTTGCATTTCCCTACTGATTAGTGATGTTTCACGTGCTTTTTGGCCATTCGTATGTCTTCTTTGGAAAAATGTCTGCTCAGAGCCTTTGCCGGCTGTTAAATTGGGTTATATACTTTTTGTTGTTGTTGGATTGTGGGCACTCTTTCAATATTCTGGATAGTAATCCCTCACCAGATATATGTTTTGCAAATATTTTGTCCCATCCTGTGGGCTGTCTAAAGTCCTATTGTTTAAGCCAGTGGTCGGCAAACTCATTAGTCAACAAAGCCAAATAGCAACAGGACAACGATTGAAATTTCTTTTGAGAGCCAAATTTTTAAAACTTAAACTTCTTCTAACGCCACTTCTTCAAAAGAGACTCGCCCAGGCCGTGGTATTTTGTGGAAGAGCCACACTCAAGGGGCCAAAGAGCCGCATGTGGCTCGTGAGCCGCAGTTTGCCGACCACGTGTTTAAGCCATCAAACTTACGGTAATTTGTTACACCAGGCACAGGAAATTAATCCTGTTCTCTTCCTCCCATGCTTCTACTGAACCAAGAACACGTGTATGGTATGTACACACACACACACACACACACACACACACACACACACACACGCACGGACATTACAGCCGTTGTTGAGGAGGGCGAATGCATGTTCCTCTCCACGTGCATCAGGGAGAGTGCTGGGCAGGTCGGCCTGGATTTTCCTCCATCTGTAAAGGCGTCCCGGAGGCGCTCCTCGGAGATTCTCAGCAGCTTTTGCATCCTTCTCCCCAGCAGCTTTCCCTGCTGGCTGCTGCTCTCTTCTGGACACCCTGAGGTCCTCGAGAAGACATTGCCCTGTTGTGCTCTTTGCTGAGATCAGGTAAGGCCAGAGGAGGAGCCTCCCTCCAAGCCCTGCTCCTCCATCGAGTCAGCAGCTCTAGTCCTCACTTGCCGGGGCCTAGGGGGACGCCCTGCGTGAGGACAGCCACCCCCACCCTCAGCACCTGGCCATGCTCCCCAGACCACAGGAGGTGAAAGCCCTTGGGTCTTGTTGCAATTACCTCCCTGCACGCTTCTCCATGTTTCTGTCCACCCCCTTCCCATCTCTCTGCACCTGACTTCCCCGGCCTTGTGGGCTCACACAAGGCACCCCCTTCACCTGTTTGTCGCTTGTCCCATGGGTGGTCATGCAGGCTGCTTCTGGTTATTCACTGCCCCTAACGATGAAGCTGCTTGGCTGAGTCACCTTGGTCTCAGCCTTTTCCTGTCAGTGGAGTCAGAGGTCACATGACGTTTTAACTTCATTAATGTCACCGGCTGCTCCCCAGGCAGCGAGCTGCACACCCCACAGCTGCTCCTGCACACAGGCATGCCCTGTTTCCCCTCTGGTTTGGGGGTCCCTGGAGGGGCTGGGCTGACGTGCGCTATGAGGGTTTTACTAGAGGACCCTGCTTTGTGGCCGTGTGGACTGTGCTTGTAGGCTGGCACCTCCTTCTGGTCTCTCAGCACCGCCACTGCCCCTGCTAGTCCCTCATCTAGGCCGGTTCCTGCACTGCCCCCTCCATCATCTGCTATGGCAGATGCACTGTGTGCCGAAGTCCCCACTGCCTGCCCAGGGCTTGGTCCAAAGCCTATGGTGGAAGCTGGGGGAGGAGGCTGCCCAGAGAGCCCACCCCGCCTGGGAGCAGAGAGGGTTCTGGGAAGGAGCAGGAGTTGGGCAGGCGCTGGAGGAAGGTGGAGGGGTGGAGTTTGAACAAAGGCAGGCAGTGGGGTCAGCACAGGGTGATGGAGGAACTAGGGTGAATGAGGCTGGGCCCTCAAGGCAGCCTCGGGACAGCCCCAAGTTTGGACTTGGTCCCCTTAAACACTAAAGAGGCCTCAGGCCAGCTGGGGGTGGGCGATAGTGGAGGGAATGGGGAGAGGACTTGAACATGACATGGAAAGAAAGGCGTTGTCCCCACCAGAGGGACCTACAACAGGGGGACCATCTTTGAGCGGGTGACACTGGGAGGGGCAGGAGGGGACACCCTGCCCTCAGAGAGGGGAAAGCAGACGGAGAGAGGGAGGGGCCTGGCCCAGGGGGTTTGCAGACGCTGCGGAGCTGCGAGGGCAGAAGTGAGGACAACGAGGGGTCTGGGTCTGGAAGGTTGGCCTCCTAGCCAGCCTTAGCTTCTCCAAAGGCCTCTCTACTCCTCAGCCTCCAGGTAGGAGGTGGGGAAAGGGGGAGTTGGGGAGGACACAGCGGGCCCAGCATAGTGGGGGATGAAGAGGGGGGAGGACACAGCGGGCCCAGCATAGTGGGGATGAAGAGGGCACAGAGACGCAGCACCCCTGTGCAGGGGCGGGGACGGGTCCACCGTGCCGTGGGTGGGCGGCTGGGGGGCGGACCGGCAGGGTGGATGGGGGTACAGTCCAGGGAGGGGGCGGGTTTGGGGAGGATATTGGGCCAGGCTGGGGAGGAGGGATAGGGGGACAGTTCGGGTCGACGAGGGGAAGGGGATGGGCCGGGTCTGGGGGTGCATCCGGGCAAGGGGCGGGTCTCGGGAGGTGGTGGAGAGAGTCGGTGGACGGGATGAGTTCAGGGGCGGGGCGAGGGCGGGGCGCGCGGGGCGGGTCCGGGGCCGAGGCGGGTCCGGGTAGGGGGCTGGTCCCCGCTGCCCAAGCCTGGCCGGGCGCGGAGCAGGGCGCATGGCGCCGGGCGCACGGCGCGGGGGCTGCGAACAAAGGGTCCCCGACGGCGCAGCGGGGACAGAGTCGCTCGGACCCTGGCTCTGGCCCAACTCCGTCCCGGCCCCCTCCCTGGGTGCGGCGTCTCCGCGGAGCCCGAAAATGTGGGGCGCCCTGCTTGGGCCGCTGCTCAGGCTCCTGCTGCTTCTGTCGCCGAGGGACAGCGTGCACGCCGCCCCCCACCGGGCCCCGTGAGTAGCCCCGGGCGGCAGGGGAGGCTGGCCGCCCTCCGGGGTGGGAGTCTCGGAGACCGGCTCAGAGAGGTGCAGCGGCCCGGCCCAGGCCACACAGCCTCCGGGCCGGTGGGACCTAGCTTCCCGTCCCCCAACACTTACGGGTCGGACTGGGAAAGGGGGCACTCTGAGACTTCAGAAGTGGCCCCCTGGAGGGACAGGGGCGCCCCAGAGCCCGGGCTGCGAGCCACCCACCTCACTTCTCCCCCTGGGGTGACCGCGGCTGTCGTCTGGGGTGGCGAAGTCAAGCTGCCCCTGGCCTGAAGGGAAGAGGTTGGCGTTTTGGCTGAGAAATGGGAGAAAGTTCGTTTTCCTAGGAAGGGCGTGGTGGTGGGGGAGGAAGTGTTTGTTTGGCTTCCACATTTTTCTTGGAGTTCACTCACAGAGCTTCTGGGGGATTGACACGGGGAGGAGGTGAACTCACTGGCTGCTAAGGAGAAGTTCCCCGGAGCTGGCTCCGTGGGGCGTTTTTCCAGACCTGCCAGGTTCGGGTGAGCCCTGCAAGGCTGTGGGTTCAGGGGGGCTGCCTCCAGCTGCCCCAGCTCATCCCGCTTGGCCTTTCTGAGGTGCTTTGCAAGCAGCCTTCCTTCAGGAGTTCCCAGAATCAGGTCTCCAGGAGGCAGGGGGGGGGAGAGGGGGGGAGGTACTGCTCCTTTGAGATCACAGTTTGAAAAGTAAGACAGTGCGCTACGCTTGGAGCAATGGGATTTCCTCCCCTGGACCTTGTGGAGTTGGAACAAACTTTGGTGCTGATGGACACCTTTGAGAATATCAGTTCTCAGCCAGAGGGCGATCTGGGTCCCCCTTGGGGTCATTCAGCATTGTCCCCGGGGCATTTTGGCGTTGTCACACCCAGGGGGAGGCAGTGCTGCTGGAACCTACTGGGTAGGGGCTAGGGATGCTGCTAAAAGGGCTAGGGATGCTGCCGCGTACAGATCGGCCCCCAACACCCAGCATGACACAGCCCTAAATGAGAGACCTGCCTCGGAAGGACCAAGTCCAGAGTCCCTTTGCTGAAGAGTTTTAAACAGTGTTTGACTCCGTTAGCCCTGGGATCTTACCACTGTGGAGTGAAACGGAACCCCCATGCTGGGAGACACAGTGGCTGACGTGGGGTTCAAGATTAGCTGGCCTCCAGGCCTCGGCCCACCATCCTGAAGGAAAAGCCTCGGATCGTGTCCCATGTTGTTGTTGTTTTTCATGAGAAATCTCTAGCCCCAGAAAGCAGCATGGATTTGCAAGGCCAACCCTGTCTACCCAAGCATGTCGAACTCGCGGCCAGCGGGCCACACGCCTCATTCAAACAAGTGACACTTTACCAAACACCACCTTTTCCAGGTCTAAAGAATGAGAAGCCAGTGTCGGCTCAAATGCCAGGGATGACAGTGATTGGCTGGTGAGCACACTTCCAGCCGCAGCTCCTGACCCACAGGGAAACGCGCCCGGTCCCATCGGGTGCTCGGGGCCTTTGGGTGCAGATGCGAACTCAGATCTGGAGGAGGGCTCTAAAGGCGACCAAGGAAGACAAACACGTGGATTGTGAATTTCCCAGATGCTCCTCCACACTCAGCACAGGGACCAGCTGGGAGCTGGACGGAAAGACTCTGTCCTAAATGAGGCCTCATTCCAGGGCAGCAGCGAGACAGGACCCATAGGAGTTCAGGGTCCCTACGCCCGAGTCAGTGCTGGAGTTAGATGGTAGCAGCATGTCCCTCGGGTGACTGTGTGCCCTGGACACAGTGTGGTGCTTGGGATCATTGTATGCTCTGTGCACTGAGGCCAGCACCGCACAGAGAGCTCAGGGTCTTTGCACCCTCTTGTCGGTGCGGGAGCCAGACACTACACATCACATACGAAGCAAGGGTCTTCCTGCACGAGACGGTACCTGTCCATTCCCGGCATCACTGCATGCTCTGCGGGGTGCTGGAGTCGGACAGAATACATAAGATCCGTGGTCAGTACACATTCGGGTCAGTGCTGGATCTGTACATCCATGAAACCCAGGGTCATTGCATGCTCCAGAAGGTATAGTTACATACCCAGGGTCAACGCACGCTCTGTGCATGGCTGGGGCCAAACACTGCACTCAGGAATCCAGCTGGCAGGCACTTGTTGGTGCTGGAGTCGGACAGAACATGGGACCCCTTGGTCACTACTCCAGTCACTGCTGGATCTGGCCAGTGCACCATCACAGGGTCTCTGGCCACTCTCATTAGTGCTGGAGTCATATAGTAGAGGGTAAGTCCCCGAGATCCTTGCAGGCTGTGGTCAGTCCTGCAGTTGGACAGTACATGTAGGAGTCCAGGGTGCGTGAACTCTGGTCATGGTTTGAGCCAGACAGAGCACAGTGGACTCCTAGGGCCAGTGCTGCAGGAACCCGTGTGTTTTTTGATATGTCAAACTTTTCATGAAGTTGTAAAGAAGTCCAGTTTATCAGTGATTTCTTTGATGCATTGGGATTGTGCTTTTAGTATCTTATTCATGAAATCTTTGCCTAACACAAGTTCACAAAGCCTTTCTCCTATGTTTTCTTCTAGTGCTTTTATAGTTTTACATTTAGTGTCTGACCCACATTGAATTCATCTTAGCGTTTGATGTGCGGTAAGGGTCTAAATTCATCTTTTTGCATGTGGGTGTCGAGTTGTCTCAGAGAGGATTATGAGAAATGCCTAGCCCAGAGTTTCCCCTTTTGCCTGTTTCTTTCTAGTGTCCAGAGTTCTGCTCAGTTGGAATTGTACTGTCTTTGCTGATGGTGCTCTTGGCAGTTGTTGTTGCCTTGAGAACAGATCCCGTGGTTATGGACGAACCTTTGTGATTTCCAGTGGAAAGCTGCAGAATATGAGGAGGCAGGAGCTCAGGTGGGGAGGCCTGGGACTCAGGCCATAAAGGCACCCAGGGCCCTCTCCTCTCTGGCTGTGTGATCTGGTGCACATTCTTTCTCCTTCTGCAAGATCAGCTCTCCTGTCTGGAAAGTCAAGCTGAGGGTTTTTAAAAGGAGAGGGATGTTTAGATTCCATTGTTCACGAAGCTTTTCCTGTGTTGGGTCATTCAGTTGGCTTTAGGGGTTCGTTCTTAAAATCAATTCTGTGGGAAGCTCCTTACTTCTTTCCACTGGGTTCCGGAGTCTGAGTGTCTGGGTTCAAATCCTGGTGTCTCACCGATCCGGGCACATGACTTGGCTGCTCCAGGACTTAATTTCTGATTCTGTAAATGGGAGATGCTCACACTTCTCACAGAGTAGCTGTGAGGATGAAGTCGAGTCCTGCCCATTCGCCTGCAGGAAGAGTACTTCAGACTGTGCGTGTGGCAAGTGCAAATGTCCGATGGCAGAGAAAAGGCCAGAGGCCGGAACGCAGAGATCGAAGGGGTGTGTGGCACTGGGTAGATTCAGAGAGGCCAGATTCTTACCCAGTGAGGGCTTCAGAGGTGAACAGGCCAGTCCATGGTTTTCAGGAGCTCACTGTTTGAGGGGAATACAGATGCATCAAGTGACCGTGCTCTCAGGGTGTGGCCAGGAATAGGTGGGAGTCAGCCTGGGGTGCACCCTGACCCTGCCAGGGTGGCAGTGAGTCCAGGGGTGGGTCAGACAGCCCTTGGCCTTCACCACGGTTCTCCTCTCCTGCAGGGGCTATTTGATCACGGCGCCCTCCGTCTTCCGCTCGGGGGTGGAGGAAGTCATCAGCGTGACCATCTTTAACTCCCCAAGGGAAGTCGTGGTCCAGGCTCAGCTGGTGGCCCAGGGCGAGGCAGTGGCGTGGAGCCAGGGAGCCATCCTGGGTAGGTGTCTGATGGGGGCTTCCTCTCCCTTTGCACAGTGGACCCATTTGCTGGCCTTCAGGGCTTGGGCAGGGTGGGCATTGCTTTGCTTCCTCCCATCCCACCTCCCTAGAACCCTGGCAGGGAGGGAGGGCAGGTTGAGTTCTCCCCATTTCTCAGATGAAGAGAGTAAGGCCCCGGAGGGGCAGCCGCCTCCCCAGAATGGGAAATCCCAGTCCAGGTTCTATGGGTGCAGATATGGATGGAGTCAGGCACCCTTTCGTGTCAGCTTTGGCCAGAGGTGGGATGGGGGCCATATCAGACCTTTTCTTGAGCTTTGACCCTCTCCCCCCCACCTCACCTCCGTGTGGTGCTGGACCCAGACCAGGGCTCACAGCGGGGTGGAGCTTAGGCCCCTGGCCAGCCTCTCCCACAGTTTCCTTGGTAAACTGCAGAGAACACAGTGCTGGCCTCCTGGCCCTGCCTCAGGGGCTCCCAGTCTGGTAGGGCAGGCGACTCATTCCTCACACGGAGCATGGGCATGATGCAGCCACAGGAGACAGAGATGGGTTGGGGCTCTAGTGGGGCAGCCCCTGTCCTCTGGGGGGACATGGGGAGGCCGACCAGGGGTGGAAACGAGGAGAAGGGGTTGGGTGGGCAGGAGGAGTGCAGGCAGTCCCTCTTTCTCTCCAGCGGCCAGCCCCGAAACCCAGCTCAGGTTGGTTTCAGCGACAGAGTTTTAGGGCCTCTCATAACTAGAAAAGTCCACGGACATTACTGGCCATCTCCTGGCCACACTTCCGGAGCTCAGAGGAAGTGGTGGTGGGGTTCCCAGGATTCCCTCTGAGTGGTGCATCTTGGGTCATATACTCAACTCAGACCCAGTCCCTGTGGCCAGGGGCAAGGCCTGTGCTGGTTGGCCTATCTTGGGTCATCATGCGCTCAACCCTGAGCCAATCCCTGTGATAAGGGCAAAGGCCTATGTAGGTTTGCACAGAGCTCCACCAAATGACATGGACTGGGAGCTGGTCAGGTGGTTCCTACAAGGAAATCAGGGTTTGGCTAGCAAGGAACGGGGAGGGGTGGAGGCAGGGGATTCATTCTGGGAGGCAGAAACAGTAGATGTCTAAATAAGCCCTGAAGGCCAGTAAGTCCCAAGAGGTGTCAGAATAGCAAATGACTCCATTTGGGTAGAAGAGAGAGGCGATGGGAGACCAGTCAGATTCACCCGAGCAAGGTCCACTGGGAACCTCAGTCTCTTCTTCTTTCTCCTGTTCCTCTTCCCTGGAGTTTCTCTTTGCTCCCCTCACAGCTTACCTTGGGCAGAGGCCAGGGGTGAAGTGAATCAAGTATGCAGGCCGGCCAACTTTCCCCTGAATAGCTCAGCTTTGTCCATCCCCTCCGGCCTTCAACTCTCGCCAGTTTGGCAAGCCCAGCCCAGCCCAGCCCAAGCCAGACCAGTGTGACCCAGGGTATATGCTTGTGCACAGAAAATCCCTCTGGCTTGAGAAACCCCTGTTTGTAAGGCTGCAGGCCAGGGAGCTTGGGCAGGAAAACACAGCTTCTGATTTAACCGTTTTCATTTTATTTTCATTTTTTAGATAAAGGGACAGTCAAACTCAAGGTAAGCTCTGAGCTTTTAAAATCATAAACCCCACCTTGGAAATAAAGAATTGAATTGGATGGAACAAGAAATGTTGCATGTGTTTTGAGAAAAATCACTGAGAAAAACAATGATTGATGAGGAAAAATTTTAGAAAAGGAGAAGTCACCCATAATCCCCTTCCCTATACTTCTCACTTTTTCACGTTTCCTGCAAATCCTTGTCCACGTGAGCACATTTCTTTCATAGTTGCAATTAAAGGGTATACACCATGGTGTTTCCTGTTGTTTTCTCTAAAACACATTGTATAAACATACTTCCATGTTTCAAAGTCTCTGTAATTATATTTTGCATCCTGTTGTAAACAGCATCTTATTACATCCCTTTTATGTACAGTTGATCCTTGAACAATGAGGGGGTTATCAGCGCCACTCCCCCCATGCAGTGGAAAATCTGTGTATAACTTTTGACTCCCCCAAAACTTAACTACAGTCATTCCCTCGGTATTCGAAAAGAATTGGTTCCAGGACTTCCCGCAGATACCAAAATCTGAGGATGCTAAGGTCCTTTATATAAAACTAGAGGCCTGGTGCACTAATTCGTGCATGGGTGGGGTCCACCAGCCTGCCCCGATGGGGGCCAATCGGGCCGGGTTGGCCGGGGGGAGGGGCTGCGGGTAGTTGGCCGGCCAGCCCCAACCCTGATCGGGGTGGGGGGGGGTGGGGCCAATCGGGCCCGGGTCAGGCTGGTTGGGTGCCACAGTGCACATCATAGCCACCGGTCGTTCTGGTCGTTCTGCCATTCCAGTCGCTGGGCTTTTATATATATAGATGGTGTAGAATAATGCATACCGTCAGTCGGCCTTCTGCATCCGTGGATTCCCAACCCCAGATCAAAAATTCTGTTTTCACCCAGTGGTTGGTTGAATCCACAGATGCAAAACCCACAGATATGAAGGCCAATATTTACTGAAAAAAAATCGGCAATTCAGGTGTTCAAAGGCCAACTGTAGTAATTTACGAAGCTCTCGCCTTGTACATATTTAGATTTTTAAAAATTGTTTTTAGGGTTTTGATGATGTAATCCAAAGGTTGCGAGCATTTTTGTGTATAAAGTTATAATCCACATGCTGGATGTCTGCCTTTGGCTAAACACTCTGAAAAAGAGTTACCTGGTCAGCATCTAGGCCTCTTGCTCGGTCCTGCTTTGTTTTATTTTAGTTTTTTTAACAACTTATTGATTGATTGATTGAACTTAGAGAGGGAGAGGAAGGGAGAGAGAGAAACATCGGTTTGTTGTCCCACCCATTTATGCACTCATTGGTTGCTTCTTGTATGGGTCCTGACCGGGGATCGCACCTGCAACCTTTGTGCATTGGGATGATGCTCTAACCACCTGAGCTACCTGGCCAGGGTGGTAGAAGGTACAGCATTGCCTGCCCACAGCACCACCCACCATACATTAGAGACCAAATTTCCCACAGCCTTGTTGGCATTGAATATTGTTATTTAAAAGTTATTTTACCTACCAAACTACACTGTAGGTAATTCTCTGACGTGGGTTTTTAAACCAGCGGAGTCCTTGATTTCTAGGGGTTTGTAAGCACTGAAATTGTAGGCATTTACTGAGTTAGCTAGTCCTTAACTTTTATCAGATGCTCAAAGAAGTCCCTGAATGAATGGACTAAATTGAGACTCATTCTTAATTGTAATGTGCCCCGTGCCAGTGATCAGAATGCAGTCTGAGGCGGCTGTGTCATTCGTGCTGTGGCACGGAGGTCGGTGACAGCCCCTCCTTCGCAGGAGCATTTCTCAGGAGGGATGTTGACGCCTTCCCTCTGTGACAGTAGGCAGTGTCTGCAGACATTTATGGGTGTCACAGCGGAGGTGGGGCGGTGGCTACTGGCATCTAGAGGGCAGAGACCAGGGATGCCGTTCAACACCCCAGGTGCCCAGGACCTCCCCGCCCCAGAGAACAAACCGGCCCCAGATGGCAACAGTTTGCTGCACCAGGAAATAGGGCAGCCCCGGACAGGGGTTAAGGTCATGTGCGGTCCCCTGCCACCGCACACAAGGAGGCGCTCTTCCCAGGGTAGATGCTGTGGGTTTGTACGGGAGACCAGTGAAGGCCTGTGTAATTCTGGGAGCGGGGCCAGTGGGTCTTAACCCACCAGAGGCCAGTAGCACCTCAGTTATGACAACTAGACACGGCCAGTGTCCTCTGGGGTGGGGGTGGGGCGGGCCACAGAATCCTCCCCCACCCCTAACCCAAGTTGAGAAATGCTCACCAGAGCTATTCTAAGTGCAAGGATCCAGGACCCTTTTGGGAGTCTCTAGTCTGTTGAGCAGCATCCTGGCCTCCACCCACTAGATGCCCTACCCCAGGCTGTGACACCCAAAAAACGCCTCCAGAAACTGCCAAGTCACCACAGGTGAGCACCCCCACCCTAGACCTCCACGCGGCTTTCCCAACACCTAGGTCCCTTCCAGGGTGCCACCCCGTTTCCAATGCTCCATGCTCTGCACGCAGGTGCCCACGGGCCTCCGGGGCCAGGCCCTCCTGAAGGTGTGGGGCCGAAGCCGGCAGGCAGAGGAGGGCCCCCTCTTCCACAACCAGACCTCCGTGACCGTGGATGCCCGGGGAGCCTCCGTGTTCATCCAGACCGACAAGCCAGTGTACAGGCCCCAGCACCGAGGTGGGCGCCGGTGCGGGCGCGGGGAGGGCTGGCCGTGGCCTGGAGCTGCTACACGTCTCTCTCCTTTCTCCCAGTGCTCATCAGCGTCTTCACCGTCACCCCAGACCTGAGGCCCCTCAGTGAGAAGGTGAGATTTGCTTCTAAACCGTGTGCCGGAACCCCCCCCCCCGCGAGACACCCTGGTCAAGGCCACCGTCAGCAACTGGCCTTTCTCCTCTGTCCTCTTACCGTTTTCACCTCCAATTTTGGTCCCTCCCTGGGCCTCCACTTCTCCTGGGAGGCCCGGGGAGGTCTGTGCAACAGAAGGAGGCAAGAACGCTGGTGGGGTCCTCGCTGGTCTTGCTCAGTGGATAGAGCGTCGCCCTGCGGACTGAAGGGTCCCGGGTTCGGTTCCGGTCAAGGGCACATGCTGGGTTGTGGGCTCGATCCCCAGTGAGGGTGTGTGGGAGGCAGCTGATCGATGATTCTCTCTCATCAATGATGTTTCTAGCTCTCTCGCCCTCTCCTTTCCTCTCTGAAATCAATAAAAATCTATATTAAAAAAAAAAAAAAAAGAACGCTGGTGGGTGCCCTGTAAGGGAGCACCGTGGTCCAGGCAGTGGCCAGTGCCCTCTGCGCAGGCTTACAAAGGATTTAAGTAGCAATGGGCTATCATTTGAAATCCTGCTAGCCCTGCTTTTATCATTTATTAGAAAGAAAATATAACCGCACATCAAACCCATCATTTCTCCTTGGAAATAAACATATTCACAGGAAGAAGGCATTTATTTTCTTTTACCCTTTTATTTGGAAATGATTTCACATGCACAGAACAGTTGGGAGAACAGCACAGAGGAATCCCATGTGCCCTTTATTCAGCCCAGGGATTGGCAAACTTTCTTTAAAGGGCCGGGTGGTAAATATGTTCGTGTCTGTGGGCCAGAAGGATTCTGTCTCAATTACTCAGATCTGCTGTTGTTGCATAGACTCAGTCAGAGACATAGGTGAATAAATGGATGTGGCTGGGTGCCAATAAAGCTTTATTTACACAAACAGGTAGAGGGCCGGATTTGGCCTGAGGGCTGTAGTTGACCAAGTCTTGATCTGGAGCAGTGTGCATCGGATTGCCCTGGGGGGCTTGCTCAAACAGATTGCTGAGCCCTCCCCAGAGTTATTGACTCAGTTATTGACTCCCTGATTTCTAGGAAGATGCCCAAGAACCTGTGTTTCTAACAGGTTCCCAGTTGATGCTGATGCTGGATGAGGGAACACACTTTGAGAACCACAGATCTAGATTCACCAGTTACAAACATTTTGTTATATTTATGTGCTTTGTCTCTCTCTCTCTGTACATACACCTATATACACATGCACTTATAAAATTATTTTAATGATAAATTATGTTTTAATGATAAATTATATTGGTGTGTCTGGTTGCTGGTGATGGTAGGTGCAGCCAGTGGTTTGAGTAGAGTTTGCCCGGTTGCTCCCACCAAAAGTCCGTCTTTCCCCTTTGTGGTCAGTAAGTAATCTGTGGGGACCCTGAGGTTCTTTGCAAACCCAACTACCCATCAGGTACTCACTGCTAGTTCTAGCTTCCACAGATGATTCCAAAATTACATGAAACAAAACTTGCTGTGATGAGTGCAAAGTGGGGATTTCCCCGGCTCCATTATTTCCTCGGCATCTCCTTGGCATTCCGCTGCAAGGAGGAGCTTCCAGAAAAGCATTGACTGTGAAGAAAGCGGTTTAAGTGCACCACGCGTGTGCATAGCAAAGATGTGAACGTGGTCTGCGGGCGACTTCGGTTTAGGGAGCCCTGAGAGATCATGTTTAGGGCACGTGCTACGTGCACGTTCTTGAGTCCTGAGTGCTCGGGGCACATGGCTGAGCAGAGCAGACGCGGGCCCCACCCTGTGGGGTTCATATTCTGGACGACAAAGCTGCAAAGTTCCTAGTGGGTGGTGGCCAGCCTGGAAGGGCAGTTCTGTGGGTGCACACAGCTTTTCCTTAACGTTCATCCCCCCAAGTGTCTGTGCCTTTTCATGGACTATTTTGATGCACTTGCCTGTTCCTTCCCCCGGTGCGTCCTTCCTCAGGCTGAGCTGGGCCTCAGGAGCGGGTTCCCAGGGCAGCGTGGCAGGCCCTGGCTGTGTACGTTTTTCGCTTTCTGAGCGGACAGTGCTAAGTTCCTGCACCCAGACATCCGAGGGGGCACGTGCCCACAGTTTTCCCTGGGGAGGGGCTGGGCTCGGCCCCGTGGTATCTGCCCAATGTGCAGTGATTGCCGGGAAGGGCTTGGCACTCACAGTCGAAGGGAAGAGCCCTGGTTTGTGTGGCTGCCCGTTTTCCTCCGGGGGCCGGTCGAGGGTCCGTGCTGGGTGAGGCCCAAGGATAAAAATCACAAGAAATTGAATCGAATGTGCAAGGCTTCCCGCTGCCTCGGGGCTCAGCGGGGGCACACCCGGACACACAGGCGGCCGGAGCTAACGGGGTCGGCCACGCACGGGCATCAGGCAAGGCACGCGGCCGAGGTCAGGAACACGGCGGTGCAGGCCGTGACCTCCACCGGTGGGCTCTGCATCGTGGGCAGAGTTGGCGCCGACTATTGAGTTTGATATGGATGAGCGCCGGCTTGCCGCCAGGCTCCAGGCAGGCGTTAGGGGGTTCAGACATGAAAGTACCTGTTTCGGGGGGGGGGGGCTGCCTGGAGGAGCCGTCCCTGGTTAGGGGCGGAAGCAAGTCTGGAAAGGAGGGCAGGACCATGATGGGAAGCAGGGAGCACAGAGGCCCTGAGACAGGGCTTGGCCATGCCACCCTCATTGCTAATGGCAACTGTATGAGTTTGCTAAGGCTGCTGTAACAAAGCACTGTAAACAAGTGGCTTAATCAACACCAGTGTATTCTCTCCCAGTTCTGGAGGCTGAAGTCCAAGGTCAACGTGTTGGCAGGGTTGGTTCCCTCTTCTTTTTTTCTTTTCTTTTTTTAAATATATTTTATTGATTTTTTTACAGAGAGGAAGAGAGAGGGATAGAGAGTTAGAAACATCGATGAGAGAGAAACATTGGTCAGCTGCCTCTTGCACACCCCCTACTGGGGATGTGCCCGCAACCAAGGTACATGCCCTTGACCGGAATTGAACCTGGGACCCTTGAGTCTGCAGGCCAACGCTCTATCCACTGAGCCAAACCGGTTTCGGCCTTTTTTCCTTTTTTTATAACATGTTTTTATTGATTTTTAGAGAGAGAGAGAAGGGAGAGTGATAGAGAGATAGAAACATCGATGAGAGCATCCATCAGCTGCCTCCTGCACTCCTCCTACTGGGGATCAAGCCCGAAACCTGGGCATGTATTCTGACCTGATCGGGAATTGAACCAGTGACCTCTTGGTTCCTGGATCGATGCTCAACTGCTGAGCCACACCAGGCCAGGGTAAATCACCCTTTCTTATAAGGACACCATCCTATTTGATTAGGCCTATTCTAATCACCTCATCTTAAGTTGATTATCTCTATAAAGTACCATCTCCAAATCATTCTGAGGAACTAGAGGCTAGGATGTCCACCTAGGAATTTGGTGGGGTGGGGAGGCACAATTCAACCCATAACAGCAACTGTGGGTGTCGCAAGGGACCAGGCCATGCGTGGACAAAGACGAAACGTGCACGGGGGGCTGGGGGGTTTCGGGGTGGGGGGTAGCTCACTGCCTCCGTCTGTCTGTGTTGCAGCTGGAAGCCTACATCCTGGTGAGTGGCCTGCCCTGCTCGGCTGGACTCTCGGCCTGGTTAGCCTGCTCTCAGCAAGGCCTGGTCTGTCTGCGCCCACTGCCCACCCACTGCTCCCCGCCTGCCCAGTGCCGCGCAAGGAGGGGACCTCGGTCCATCCTGGTCCCCGGGTCCACTGTGGGGCAGGCCATCGTGTGTCTCTTTGTAGATTGCACCCAGATTCCTAAATGGTCGCCCCTGAATGGCGAGACAGGCCCGCCCGTCCCCTGGCACCCCCTTCTCCTCAGACAAGGCCCTCTGTATCCCGCATTCTTTCTGGTTTGCTCCTGTGTAAATGGCTAACACGGGGCCTGCCCTTCATGCTTGTCCCGCCCGGAGAGAGGGCTCGGAGGCACGTGCTAGCGGCCTGAGTTCCTGTGTGCCCCGCAGGACCCCCGGGGCTCGAGGATGATGGAGTGGAGGCACGCGGAGCCCGTCTGCTGTGGTAATTCTCTCCCCGCCTCGCCCCTTCTTCCTTCTGGGTTTGGGGCTGCAGCTGAGGGGGGCAGGTGCGGTAATCCTTCAGGGACGCAGCGTGTGGGCTGCCCAGGACCCTCCGCCCGTGTTCCTCTGTCCCAGGATCCAGCTGGCACACCTGCCCGTAACTGGGGACCTTTCTGGAACATCGGGGCCTCATTTGTCAGCACCCCAACCTTCCTCCCACTGAAGGTCTCCCACGCCATCACCCCTCACCCAGCACCCACCCAGCACCCACCCAGCACCAGGTGTCTCTTCCCCAGTGGGGAGTCAGAGGCTCTGCTTTTCCTTTCTCTGTGACAACTGACCTCTCCCTTTTAGCTCTGACCCTAAGGGAGGTGGAGCCCCGAGAAAGGGGAGGTGATAGGTGGCATTTCGGGGGGCTGCCTCAGCCGGGAAATGGGCACGCGTGACCGACCCGGAGTCCTGCTGGGGGGCTTCCGGGCTCCATGTGCCTCTGAGCCAGACGTGGAGTGAGGGGCCTCCAGCGGGCACACAGGCCTCAGTGGTTGGCGTGGTGTCATGCCTCCAAGCCCCCTGGGCGGCCCTTGACCCCTCCCCACGTCCACTCTTCCTGGTTCTGAGGGCTGCAGAGTAGGGACAGCGTGTGTGCAAGCTCCTCACCAGAGGAACGCCTCGGGGAGCAGAGTGGAGAGCTGAGTGGGCTCCTGGCTTCCCCAGCTCCCAGCCTGCACCTCGCCTCGGCGGCAGGGCTCTCCCAGGAGCCCAGGATGCAGTCTCCCTGCTCTCCCCAGCCGGCAGGGGTGGTTATCCTGCTGGGATCCCCTCCTCCCCCCAGCCTCAGACCCCCTCTGGCTTCCCCAGGGGCTGCTGGAGTAGGGGGAGGCACAGGGTCCCCAGCGTGCCTCTACCTTGACCCCCCTGGCCCAGCCTGCTCTCTGCACACGCACTTGCCCCAGGATTCGGGGTGTCTCTCTTGACACAGGCATCACCAACATGACGTTCCCCCTGTCCGACCAGCCGGTGCTGGGAGAATGGCTCATTTTTGTGGAAATGCAAGGCCACGTGTACAACAAGTCCTTTGAAGTTCAGAAGTATGGTAAGTCGGAGAGTCTCGGAGCCTAGGACTTCAGATCTGGGAGAAACCACCGATCAGGGATGACACAGACGGTGAGGGGGCGGATGGCGGGCGCCCCATGCATCGAGGGTCGGGTCGGCCAGGCACCGTGTGGAAGGCTGGCCTTCGTCATGTTTTTGGTTTCTTTTTTTAAAATACGTTTTTATTTATTTTTAGAGAGAGAGGAAGGGAGAGGGAGAAGGGAGGAAGAGATAGAAACATCAATGAGAGAGATAGCCATCCATTGGCTGCCTCCTGTACACCCCTTCCCGGGGACCGAGCCTGCAACCTGAGCATGTGCCCTGCTCAGTAATCGAACCAGCGACCTCTTGGTGCACGGGTCCGATGCTCAACCACTGAGCAACACTGGCCGGGCTGTTACGTCTTTTCTAAAAATGGTGGTAAAGTATAAGTAGCATAAAATTACCACCTGAACCATTTCTAAGTGGACAGTTCAGTGGCATTAAGTACATTCGCATTGTTGCAAACAGCACCACCATCCGTCTCCAGACCTTTTTTATCTTCCCAGACTGAAACTCTGCCCCATTAAACACAAACCCCCTATTTCCCCTCCCCCGCGTGTGGCACCCCCGCGCCTGGCACCCCCCCCCCCCGCCCCCCGCCCATCTGCTTTCTGTCTCCATGAATCTGACTCCTCCAGGGACCTTGTGTACGTGGGTTCACACTGTATTTGTCTGGTTGTGCCCAGCTCTTTCTCTCAGCGTGTCCTCAAGTTCATCCATGTTGTAGCATGTGTCAGAATTTCCTTCCCTTTTAAGTCCGTCTTTTCCTCTTGTTATTTTATCCTTGTTCTGACCATCTCCACTTTACAGATGGGGAAACTGAGGCTGAGAGAGCCATTAAGGAAAGTGCTCAAGTGACAAGAGCTAGGGAGTGAACCTGCCAGAGCCAGTTACTCTGCTTCTGTGCTAACATCTCCCCTACGTGGTCAAGGGCTTCTCCTTTGAAGAGGAAGATCCTGGTCCAGCTGGTGTGGCTCAGTGGTTGAGCATCGACCCATGAACCGAGAGGTCCCCAGTTCGATTCCTGGTCAGGGCACATGCCCAGGGTTGCAGGCTCAATCCCCAGTGGGGGCGTGCAGGAGGCAGCCGATGGATGTCTCTCATCGATGTTCTCTCTCTCTTTCCCTCTCCCTTCCTCTCTCTAACATCAATATAAACACATTTTTTAAAACAAGGAAGATCCTGGAGGAAAAGCCGTAGAGGTCAGGGTGTGGGTTGTAAGCAACAGAAGCCCAGTGAATGTTCAGGAAGCAATAGAAAAGGAATTTATTTTATTTTTATTTTTGTGAAGCCTCACTGGAGGATATTTTCTCCATTGATTTTTAGAGAGAGTGGAAGGGAGGAGGGAGGGGGAGAGAGAGAGAGAGAGAGAGAGAGAGAGAGGAGGGAGAGAGAAAGAGAGAGACATTGATGTGAGAGAGACACATTAATTGGTTGCCTCCCTCACATGCCCCAGCATGCCCGGTTGGGGGGCGGTGGGGGATCGAACCTACAACCCAGGTATGTGCCCTTGACTGGGAATTGAACCTGCGACTCTTCAGTGCCTGGGCCGACACTAACCACTGAGCACACCAGCCAGGGCCAAAGAAAAGGCATTTATCAGCTCGGCTTGGCTCACGTAACAAGCTGGTGGGACCGAGTTTCCTCTGCTGCTCCCGGGTATCGGTCCCTCCTCCCCGAGTTGTGAGCTGCACGGGGTGCCCCGGTGGCTGGATGCTCCCGGGGCTGAGTCATAGGGTCAAAAGAGGCTCCTCTCCGTCACAAGCACCTCAGGGCGCCCCTAGTTGGTCCAGGAGCCACTGGCACACCCCTGGAATGGGATGGGGTTCGCTGTACTCAAAGCACGTGGACCCCTGAGAGAAACGGGGTGCTGGTCCCCCAAAGATAGGAAATGGATGTGGCTGGAAATCCCAGACAGCTGCCAGTGCTCAGCAGAGGGTGGCATGGGTTCTAATCGTGTAAGCGTGCGGTGGCAGCCGCCATCCTTCTGATGCCCCAGTACTCTTCTGAGGCCAGCCCGGGGCGGGCAGGGGTGCGGGGGTGGGGGGAGGAGACACCCGCTTCCCTCCTCTCTGCTCTCTCCCTTCAGCGCTGCCCAAGTTTGAGCTCCTTATTGACCCACCCCGCTATATCCGGGATGTGGACGCCTGCGAGACTGGCACCGTGCAGGCCAGGTGAGAAGGGGGGTCCCCCCCACAGGCATGCCCTCCTCCTGTGGGACGCCCCTCCCCCACGGACATGCTCCTCCCCTTTGGAACATACCCTCCCCTAAGGGGACACCCTTCCCCAAACTGGACCCCTCCCCCTTGGGTGTAGCCCTTCCCCAGGTGTGTCTCTTCCCCCAAAGGCTTCTGCTCCCCCTTCCCCGTCGGCAGTCCCCACAGCTGTGGGCTGACCCGAGAGGGATTTCTAGAGGGGGCTGCCCCCTTAATGGCCAGGCCTTTGACCCAGGCCGAAGTGTGGGGCTGACCGGAGGTCATCAAGAGACACTGTCCCTTTCTGGGGCTCCTTCGAGGCCCCTAGTCCCGCCCCAGCCCTGCTGCCTGCTGGAGGTGGTGGCCTGCCTCAGGCTGCTCTCTGGCCCGTGTGTGGGTTAAAATCCAAGGATGGGTGTGCTGGACACACACACGTTCTCCAGTTTAGAAAATACGGTTGAAGTAGCTGGCATTATTATTATTTTTTTTATCACTACACTCTCCCATTTGCTCCATGCCCTGGTAAGCAGGTGTCCCCTCTGCATCAGGCATGACACGCATTTAAATTCCACCAACATCCCTGAGATGGTCGTTTTATTCCCAGTCTCGGGGTGGGGAAGCGGAAGCTCAGAGAAGTCAAGCCCCTCGTCCAAAGCTGAGCTCGTTAGGGCACTTAGGACCAGGCGGCCTCGTGCTCCAGTGGCGTCACCAACCCCAGTGCTTGTCTCACACGTCCTGGCCCAGGGTTCCTCTCTGACTCTCGGTCTCTTTTTCTGTCCAACGTGAGGCTTAGTACCGAGGACTGCGGGGCCCTGAGGTTATCTGTCCTGACTCAGGAGGTTGGGATGGAGCGGGGGGAAGCATCCCTGTGTGAAGGCCATGACCTTGGCACACATCTTTGAGCACTTCCCGCTAATAGTCACCAGGTGGCCTTGGATGGCTCCCCCCTCGTCCAGCCGCCGTACCAGTGACCACACTGCTGCTGAGACGTCCGCTGCCCTTGTCCTTTTGTTCCAGGTATACCTTTGGGAAGCCCGTCTCTGGGACCTTAACAATCAACATGACCGTGAATGGCGTGGGATACTACAGCCAGGAGGTGGGGTGCCCCGTCCTCAGAACCATGAAGGTGAGGAGCAGGACCGCATGCTGTCCACCCCGCGGGTCCCTTCCCACAGGGTCTGCCCTCAGCCTCAGCTCCATTGTCATCCATTTCACTTGGATTTCTAAAACAGTATACGGTGGGGATTTCCCCCACGATAAAGTTCTTCTGGGCTGAAGATGGAGAATTTAGAACATTCTTAAAAAGGAAGGAAATAATCATATCTTATTCTCCAACAGTCTGACACAACCATTATTGGTATTTTGATGTGTTTCCTCCCAGGATATTGTATGTAAATTAAAAAAACCAACAGTTTTATTGAGATATGATTCATGTACCACACAATCCAAATCCCACATAGCGTGTACGGTTCAGTGGTTTTTAGTGTAATCACAGAGTTATGCACCCATCACCACTATCTAGTTTTAGAATAGTTCCACCAAGCCTCCCAAATTGCTCAGGTCCTTTTACAGTTAATTCCTGTCCATCTCCAGCCCCTGGCAACCACTACTCCACTTTTTATGTCTATGGATTTGCCTGTTTCGGACATACTATCTAATAAGGAGGGAATATGCTAATTGAATGCCACACCCTCAAAGATGGCACTGCCCACAGCCACAAGATGGCGGTGCCCAGTCCCGTCAGCCCTGCCCGCTGCAGAGTCCCCCAGTCCCCTCAGCCCCCCAGCCACCCAGGGCCGCCTGAGGCTCAGGTAACCAGGGCCGCCTGAGGCTTGCACTGCCGGCAGTGGCAGCAGCAGAGGTGTGATGGGGGCGTCGCCTTCCCCTGATCACCGGGTCATCTCCCGCCCCTGAGGGCTCCTGTACTGTGAGAGGGGGCAGGCTGGGCTGAGGGATGCCCCTTCCAGTGCATGAATTTTCATGCACCGGGCCTCTAGTTTCATATAAATGGGATGATAGACAACGTGGCCTTTCGTGTCTGCACTCTCTCATTCGCATCATTTCTTCAGCGTTCACCCGTGTTGCAGCGTATCAGTGCTTCGTTCCTTTTTAATGGCTGGATACTATTCCACAGTATGGATGGGCCACCGTGTGTTTACCCACTCATTCGCTGATGGACTTGGGGTTGTTTCCAGGTTTTGGTGACTGGGACTAGTGCTGCTCTGGGCATTCACTTGCAGGGTTTTGTGTGGCTGGCTCTTTTCATTTCTCTTGGGGGTGGCATTCCTGGGTCGAGTGGTTGTGGAATTAAATGAAAACCTCCTAAATAAGGACAAAGTCTGCTGTGGCAAGGGAATCCGCCATCAGTTGCGTTTGGCAGAGACTCGGTGGCAGGGGGAGACGTGGGCAAGCTTTACAGTGAAAAAAAGCAGAAGCGGCGTCAGGGGTGCCGTTAGAGGCTGGTGGCCAGAGAAGCTGGGGCAGCTGACTAGAAGCGGGCATCCCATGCGATGGGTTAGGGACACGCGTGGCTTTCTCCAGTTGGTCCTGAGTTGGAAGTGGGGGCAAAAATCAGGGAAATGGTCAGTTGTTAGTCAAGCCCTGGCTGTGGGGGCCCCCTGTTACCGGGCATTGTTTGGTTGCTAGAGGGAGGGGTCTGACTTCACGCAAGAAGCCTGACCTGTAAAGTGGGGGCTGGCTTCCGGGGCCGGTGACCGCCGACGGTGGGTCAGTGTTCTTTTTCCTACACGATCTGGCCAAGGTCTGTTTGTCTGTTCCCTCTCTCAATGCGACTCTGTGTGTAGCCGTTTGAGACGTTCTAGGCTGTTTTCCCAAAGTGGCTGCAAGATTTCCCGTTCCGGGGTATGTCACGCTCTGTAATCTGGTTTTCACTTTTCTGTATGTCTGTGCGTGTGCCTCCGTGTCCCTCCGCACACATCCTGGAGAGTCCGTGCCTTCGGGGGGTCCTCCACCACGGAACCCTGTCGGCACCTGACTCAATTGCACTATGATTGTGGTCCCCACCCCCACCCAAAGCTTCTCTCCGTCCGCTCTGTTCTCCCTGGAGGCTGCCCGCTGGTGGCCTCCTTAATTCTCTCATTACTGAGTCATTCACTCCACAGATGTTTCTGAATGTGCACTGGCCAGGCCCTGGTGGTTCCTAAGATAAAGATAAGGGTTGCTCTAACTGGTTTGGCTCAGTGGATAGAGCGTCGGCCTGTGGACTGAAAGGTCCCAGGTTCTATTCTGGTCAAGGGCATGTACCTTGGTTGCAGGCACATCCCCAGTAGGAGGTGTGCAGGAGGCAGCTGGTCCATGTTTCTCTCTCATCAATGTTTCTAACTCTCTATCCCTGTCCCTTCCTCTCTGTAAAAAATCAATAAAAATATATTTAAAAAAAAAAAAAAAGATAAGGGTTGACTGGGGGCCGTTCTGTGCTCCGGGAGCAGGAGGGGAGTGAGTGCACCAGCGTGGGGCTGGCCAGGTTCAGATCCCTGCCCTGCCATCTGGCTGGAGGGCCACTGCCTCACCTTCTGCCCAGCGGAGCGGACAGGGCCATCCTGCATACCCAGCAGGGATCCATCCCCACGCAGTGTCCACAGCATAGACTGGGTGTGTCGCCGAGGGTCCCCTGGCCCTACAGATGGCTAGGGAGTCCACTACTTGAGATGTGTGCTTGCACGTCCTCCCTCGAAGCCACTGCAGCCCCAAGCGAGCACAGCCTGTCTGTCTCCTGCCTCCAGATTCACGGCTCCCGGGACTTTAACATCTGCGTGAGGGACATGATCCCAGCGGACATCCCTGAGCACTTCCGGGGCACAGTCAGCATCTGGGCCACGGTGACCACCCCGGATGGGAGCCAGCAGGTGGCCTTTGACGATTCCACCCCCGTCCAGAAGCAGCTGGTGGACATCCGGTACTCCAAGGTCACCAGGAAGCAGTTCAAGCCGGGTCTGTCCTACGTGGGGATGGTAAGCGCTGGGGCCGGCGGGGGCCGTCTGAGGTCGGGGGCCCTGCCCTGCCTCCACCCCAGCTCCTGCCTGAGAGCCACTGAAAAACCAATTGCAGCTGTGGTAGCAAAGCCAGCAGGGCCCGATGTCACCTGGCCTATCCCTGACCCCTCTGTCTACCCACCACCCATACCTCTCTGCCTTCTTGCCTTCCTGAGTCACCCACAGGATCGTGGTGGTCTGTCCTCACACTGTGTCCCCCTCTTGCTCCACTTTGGGACCTCCCTTCTCTCTTTGTGCCAGGATCTCTGCCACCATGTCCCACGCATGGAGACACAGATCCTGTGCCCCTTGATTGCAGGGTCCCTGCTGGAGGAGAAGCTAAAGTCCTCCATGCATGGTCAGAACATGCATGCAGAAGGGGCTTGGGGTGTCCATTCAGGAAAAGGGGAACGTTTCATGGACAGCTGAGAATTGACTCACCATCTGGGTTAAGGAACAGAGCTGTTAATGGGAAGCACACAGGCCGAAGCCCCTGTCATCCAGCACCAAGTCCCTGCCCAGTTGAGGGGCTGCACCAGGGCCGCTCGGGGCCCCCTGTTTCTTTCACAACACCCACGTCTTCTGAACCCCTCATTCTCGTCGCATGTTCTACCCTCCTGAGTGAGTGAAGTCAGGGAGTCACGAGGAACGGTCCTAGCAGTGCCCACCCTGTTGGTTCTCTGACGTGGCATGAGGCTAACGGCGGGCACGTGCTGATTTGCATCTTGTGCCTGCTTTGCCAAGTCCAAGGTCATGAGGTTTTTTTCCTGTTTGCTTCTAAGCGTTTTGTAGTTTTAGCTCTTACATTTAGGTCTGTGATCCATTTTGAGTTACCTTTTATATAGGACTAGAGGCTCGGTGCACAAAATTTGTGCATGGGGGGGGGTGGTCCCTCAGCCCAGCCTGCACCCTCTCCAATCCGGGACCCCTCGGGGGCAGTTGGACATCCCTCTCGGAATCCGGGACTGCTGGCTGTAACCACTCACCGGCCTGCTTGCCTGATCGCCCCTAACCTCTCTGCCTGCCTGCCTGATAGCCCCAACCTCTCTGCCTGATCCCCCTAACTGCTCCTCCCTGCTGGCCTGGTCACCCCTAACCGCCTCTGCCTCGGCCCCCGCCACTGTGGCTTTGTCCGGAAGGACATCCGGATGGATGTCCGGAAGATGTCCAGTCTAATTAGCATATTACCCTTTTATTAGTATAGATGGGAGGGAGGGGTCCCACTTTATTCTTTTGCACGTGGAGATCCAGTGGTCCCAGCACCATTTGTTGAAGAATCTATACTTCTCCTCACTGAGTGGTCTTGGCACCCCTGTCGAAGATCCTTTGGTCGTAGTAGATAGGTGGGTTTATTTCTAGACTCTCAGTTCTATCCCCCTTGGTCTCCATGTCTATCCTTATGCCAGTACCACTCTCTTGATTAGCATAGCTTTGAAGTGACTTTTGAATGGCGGTGAGTCCTCCTGTGTTCTTTATCAGGATTGCTTTGGCTACTTGGAGCCTCCTGCAATTCCTTGTGAATTTTAACATCAGCTTGTCTATTTCTGCAGAGAAGGTGGCAGGGGTTCCCGTGGGAATCAGGCCAAGTCTAGATCGTTTGGGGAAGTGTTGCCGCCCTAACACCCGAACCACGTTGACTCTTTGGTGACCCCTTCCAGGTGGAGCTGTCCTACCCAGATGGCAGCCCGGCCGAGGGGGTGACGGTCCAGATCAGGGCGGAGCTGACCCCAAAGGACAACATCTACACCACGGAATCTGTATCCCGGGGAGGGCTTGTGGGGTTTGAAATCCCCTCCATCCCCACATCCGCCCAGCATGTGTGGCTGGAGGTGGGTGAGTCGTTCAGCTAGCAGGCATGGACTCAGTGGGCCGGGGGATGCCCCCTCCCTCCCCCGAGGAGTTCAGTCTGATGGGGAACCCAGCGTGGGAACAGATAACTCGGCTGTCCCAGGGCAAGGCGGGAGGCGGGACCATATAGGCAGAAGCCCAGAGGATCATCATAGTGCAACTGGGTCCTGCAAGTACCCAGCCGGGCTGAGCCATTTCAGAAAGATATGGAGGAGGGAGCCAAGGGGGTAACCCCCACCTCCCAGGGATGCTGGGGGCTTACCCAGAAGGTAGTGTCAGGGGACAGAGTGATTTGAATTTTAACCCCCAGCAACTGCTCCAGTGCCCGTAGTGGGAGGTGGCGGGGGCACCCCAAGGTGGGCACGTGAGAGATGGTGATGAGAGGGCACCAAGCCTGGAGCTGTTGAGGTAGAATCAGTAGGACTTGGTGTCCGATGGTTAGAGGAGGGAAGAGCGGGGGTGATGGAAGAGGGGGGCCCAGCTCTCTGACCACCCCTGGACACTGGGATGGTGAGGACAGGGGGTAGCTGAGAATAAATACACTGAGTGGTCAGATTATTATGATCTCTGAATGCATAATAATATGGCCACTCAGTGTGTGTGTGTGTGTGTGTGTGTGTGTGTGTGTGTGTGTGTGTATTAGAGGCCCGGTGCATGAATTCGTGCATGGGTGGAGTCCGGCCAGCCTGATCAGGGGGAGGGGACATAGACGGTTGGCCTGCCTACTGGTCGAACTCCTGGTCGAGGGGACAATTTGCATATTAACCTTTTATTATATAGGATATACACGGAGTGGCCAGATTATTATGCGTTCAGAGATCAGAATAATCTGGCCACTCAGTGTATGTAGGTGGGAGCTGAAGACGCTTGTGGTCTCTGTGTCCCCTGAAGCCAACACATCCTTAAAGATTTTAAACCACCAAAGACACAAGCTTGGGGGTCCCCAGGTCACTCACACTTTTTACCCACTGGCTGTTCCTGCTGCCCCACTATCTTACAACTACAAGCTTTGTTTGTTTGTTTGTTAATCCTCACCCGAGGATATTTTTTTCCATTGATTTTTAGACACAGTTTAAAGGAGGAAAGGAGTGGGGGGGGGAGAGAGAGAGAGAGAGAGAGAGAGAGAGAGAGAGAGAGAGAGGAACATCAATGTGAGAGAGACACATCAATTGGTTGCCTCCCGCACGCACCCTGACCAGGGGCTAGGGATCTAACCTGCAACCCAGGTACATGCCCCTGACCGGGAATCGAACTCATGACCCTTTGATGCACTGGCCAGCGCTCTAACAACTGAGAACACTGGCCAGAGCCGTTTTTTATTTTTAATGATTGAAAGACATTCCTTTATTTCCATTAGTCCTTTAGCAAGTATGTAGCAGTAAAGCCCCCAAATGACTCAAATATCAGAATTAGCCAAATAATTTTATCTCATAGCTACTAGTGTATATTTAAAAATTAGCTTTTTCACCCTGGCCAGTGTGCTCAGTGGTTAAAGCATGGGCCCGCACACTGAAGGGTCACTGGTTCGATTTCTGATCAGGGGCATGTACCTTGGTTGCAGGTTTGATCCCCAGCCGGGGTCAAGGCATGTACAGGAGGCAACCAATAGATGTATCTCTCTCACATTGTTGTTTCTCTCTCTTTCTCTCTCCCCCTCTCTCCCTCCCTACCTCCCACTTTCTCTAAAAATCAATGGGAAAACTATCCTCAGCTTAGGACTAATAAAAAATAAATTAGCTTTTTCCAAAACTGTTACTTTACTGGAAAGATATTCTATTCTATTACCAAATACTGCTTAGGAGAAAGTCTTTAATTCTTTCTTTTTTTTTTTTTTTAAGCAGAACCAATTTTAAACACTAATTATTTTTATTGAGATATAATTGACATATAACATTATATTAGTTTCTGATGTATAACAGTGACTCAGTATATGCACACATTATGAAATGACCACTACAGTAAGTCTAGCTAACATCCATCACCACACACACCTTCAATTTTTTTCTTGTGATAAGAACTTGTAAGATCTAATCTCTCACCAATTTGTAAATATACAATACACAGTTGTTAACTATAGTCACCATGCTGCACATTACAGCCCCAGGACTTAGTTAGTTTGTAACTAGAAGTTCGTACCTTTGGCCACTACAGTTTTATTATAGTAGAACTAGAGGCCCGATGCACGAAGATTCTTACAAGAGTAGGTCTTCCTTCCCCTGGCTGCTGGCACCGGCTTCCCTCTGGCCACTGGCAGGCACCCGGGACCCTGTCTAATTAGCATATTACACTTTTATTATTATAGATAATACAAGTCAGGATAAAGCAAAGAGAGAGATCATAGGGCGAGAGCGGGGAGGGTCCCAAATTTGAAGCTGCTTGTGCCACCCCCGTGGAGTGGGGACCCTGGCTCACCCACATGTAATGACAGACACAAAGAACAGCCAACCAGGGCGCTCACTTCTGCTTTGGTGTCCATGGATTGTATTGGGGTCTCATTATGTAGGTGCCACTGATTGAATCATGGGCCCTAAGACTGAACTAAGTCTCCAGCTACCCCCCCCTCCCTGGAGGTCGGGCTGATACCACGTGGCTCAGATCCCCAACCCTCTAATCACATGGTTGGTCTTCCTGGCGTGGCTGTTCCCATCCTGAGCCGTCTTGTTAGCACATATTATCAGGGCCCACCACGAATAACAAGCTCACAGCACCCAGGACGTTCCAGGGGGCTAGAGGCTACCTCCCAGGAGCTGGACCGAAGCTGCCAACGTCTTTGTTCTGTATCACACATGAGTATTCTCATTTTATCAAATTGATTGGAGTGACATTGATCAACATGAACATATAGGTTTCTATGTTACAAGATCCGTATATTGCACCACACATAGGCCTGAAACTGCCCCCTCTGACGTCTCCTGTCCCTCCCCAGCACCCTGTGGCCAGTCTTGGACACGTGTTTCCCACAGAGCTGGGACGAACAGGCTAGCCACACTCCACGCCCCTGACTGAGAATCGGGGAGGGGGTTCCCCAAAGGGAAACTGGAGCCTGCGAGGGTCTTGCTACAATGGCTGGACAGGCAGACGCATCCCCAGGATTCGCTTCTTACTCCAGGCACCCAGGCCTTGACCCAGCACCCTCTCCTCCTCAGACCAAGGTGACGGCACTCAATGGAAAGCCTGTGGGGACCCAGTACCTGCCCAGCTACCTCTCTCTCAGCAGCTGGTACTCCCCGAGCCAGTGCTACCTGCAGCTGCAGCCTCCCTCCCGCCCCCTGCAGGTAAGGCTTCAGGCGTGCTTGCTCCCGTGCCTCCAGGGGACCTGCACACGCCCCCGCAGGGCCAATGCTGATGCTGGTGTTGCAGCCCCCATCCCTCCAGCGATGGGGTGTTCCTCGGAATGAATGCCTGTGTTCGATGAGAAGGGCCAGCCCACTGCCAGCACTGGCACCTGCACAGTTAGGGGAATGTCCCAAGACCACCCTCTCTCCTGACACCAATTGCAGAGTTTGGGGGTCCCCAGATTATCCTCAGGTTTTCTAACTTCGAGGAGGAATTCACAGACTCACTGCAAGCTGTTGTGCTCACAGTTGTGGTTTATGACAGTGAAAGACACAGATTAAAATCAGCCCAGAAAGAGGCAGGGTCCAGGAACGTTCTGAAGGTGAGCTTCCATCGTCCTCCCCCCATGGAGTCACGGACTGTGTTACTTTCCCAGGAAAAATGTATGACCACATGCATGATGTACTGCCCACCAGGACGCTCATCTGAGCCTCCGTGCCCAGGGTTTTTATTGGGGGTCAGTTCCCTAGACACAGCTGGCCACTGCATGGCTGGCCTCAGTCCCAGCCCCTCCAGAGGTGAAACTGAGAGAGCACGGCCCCCACCATAACTGTGTGGCCCAAGACTGTAGGTAAGCAAAGACACGTATTCGGCAGGACACCTCAGGGGTTTGGAGACCACCTGTTAGGAGCTGAGGGCAAAGGCCAGACCTCTCTTTGGACCAGGTTAAATTCTCTACTACACAACACCTCATGGAGAGCCCCCAGATGGCATTTCATGTGCACGAGAGCCCCGTTTGTAGAGCAGCAGTGAGGCTGTTGGGGACATGGCCACAGCCAGGACGGGACACAGGCGACCCGCCCTAAGGCCAGCACTCCTCCCTTAGCCTTCCCAGCCGCCTGGTCGCCCCAGAGTGGCCGTCTCGCAGGGTGGGCTGTGGCGTGGGTACCAGGCGTGGGTACCAGGCAGGGCCAGCCACGCTGTATGTTTCCCGCAGGTCGGGGAAGAAGCCCGTTTTTCCGTGACGTCCACATGTCCCTGCAATTTCACCCTGCACTACGAGGTGGCTGCGCGGGGCAACATCGTGCTCTCAGGCCAGCAGCCTGCCCACGTCACCCAGCAGAGAAGCAGGCGGGCAGCCCCGGAGAAACCGATTCGCTTAACACACCTTTCGGAGACAGGTGAGCTGGCTGCAGGCGGGAGGTCCTGTCCCTCCTTCTCAGCCGTGGAGACTGGGACAGGTGCCCCGGAAAGAAGGGGTAAGCCAGACACAGCCAAGAGGCGAGCCTGCCTCAGGGCGCAGGGCACGTGTCCCTGGTGAGACGGGGCTGGGGCCAGGATGGCAGGGTGGCCGGCTGCTCCAGGGGGAGAGGTCCTTACTGTGTGTCCGCAGGGGACAGGGGACAGGGCCAGGGGCAGTAGGTGGGGCCCTGCATTGGCCCACACTCTGCTATGGTGCCTCTGCCAGCCCCCTTCAGCCTTTGCCCAGGCTGTTGCCGCTCCTAGGAGTCCTGTTTTTATTTCTTCTCCTTGACTCCATGTGCTCCTCATGAGCCCCACCTCTGCCCCAGGGTCTTCCTCTTCACAGCCCTTTTGCCTAAAGCAGGATCTCCAACGTGGGGACTATGGAAACTTGAGGGCAAGTCATCCTCTGTGGTGGGATGTCCTGGGCACCATAGGGTGTGAAACAACACCCCTGGACTCCACCCAGCAGATGTCAGTAACAAGCCATCCACACGCAGTGTGACAGCCTAACAGTCCCAGACATCACCAATGTCCCTAGGGAGAAAAGTCACCTTGGGTGAGAATCCCCGAGATAGATGGATAGATTTATAGATAGATAGATAGATAGATAGATAGATAGACAGACAGATGATGGAGGAATGGATGGGTGAATAGAAGGACAGACAGATGGATGTATGGATGGAAGGAAGGAAGGGAAGTGGAAAGCATAATGGATGAATGGTTGGATGGATGGATGGATAGATACCCAAACAGCCAGCTAGACAGACTGACTGACTCATGGGTAGATTGATTCATAGGTAGATACATAGATTCATGGATAGATAGACTTATAGATAGACAGGCAGACAGACAAATTGATTTGAGGATTGGTAGATAGATAAATAGATATTGATAGGTAGATAGATAGTTAGATAGACTGACTCATGGGTAGATAGATGCATAGATTCATAGATAGACAGACAGGAAGACAGGGTCTCCTCTCTCATGCTAAGTCACTTCTCACCCTTGGCCCTGCTGGTGTTTAGGGCGGATCATTCTGTGCCCTGTGCACTGCAGGGTGTTGATCAGTATACCAGTCCCACCCACTAGATGCCAGTGGCACCTCCAAGTTGTGACAACCACAAATGTCCCTAGACATCGCCGAGTGGCCCCTAGGGGGCAGCATCGCCCTGGATGAGAGCTGCTGGCCCGAGTGGGGCTCTGGTACCTTCCTACTCTGGGGCTTTGCTTCCCTTCCCTCCGGGAGCACTGGGCCTGAGCCAGCCTCTCCCTGTGTTGTGCAGCCGGGCATCGGTGGTCCCACTGTGGAATGCTGGCTCTCCCACCTCTCCCACCTTTGACTTGTCTTAGAGCCCCCTCCAGCCCCAGCAGCTGAGCTCAGTGTATGCATGACCTCTCTCCAACTGGCCGTGACCCCCAGCATGGTCCCCCTCAGCCGCCTGCTGGTCTTCTATGTCAGGGAGAATGGAGAAGGGGTTGCGGACAGCCTCCAGTTCCCTGTGGAGACTTTTTTTGAAAACCAGGTAGAACCTCGGGATCCCAACGGGGTCGTGGGGTGGGGGAGGTGCCATCGCCGTCCAGGGCTGGGAACCCCCGGGTGTCAATGCGGGGTGGGCCGTGCACAGCTGCCACATGGTGGCGTCACAAGCAGGACTTGAAAGGGCTGCCCTACCTTCGGGAATAACCAGAACGTAAGTTGCATCTTAGCTGGAGCTTCTCCAGAAGTCACCCAGATGGGGATTTGCGTTCAGCACACACAGGGAAAGCTGTTCTCTGACCCCCCTGGGCTCCGGCCTAAGGGACACCGCTTACGCCCCAACAGCAGGCTCAGCCTGCCCTCTCCCTGCACCCTTCAAAACTGGCTGCCACGTGCCCTCGGCCAGCGCCTGTCCCCCAGGCCCGCCCTCCCCTCCTGTGCACAGAACGTCCCAGTTGCACCAGCTCAGTTCCTGTCACGCTGCCTTCCCCTTGTGTCCTCACCCGGATGGGCTAGCGAGGTCCGACGCTTCTAGGCAGCGGGGGAGGGTAAGTGGGCGTGTGGGAGGTTTGGGCCAAGCTCCTGATTGCTCTGCTGTGTTTGGGTCCAGGTTTCACTGACGTATTCCGTGAACGAGACCCAGCCCGGGGAGGTTGTTGACGTGCGGGTCAAGGCCGCCAGGGGCAGCTGCGCGTGTGTCGCCGTGGTTGATAAGAGCGTCTACCTGCTGAGGTCTGGTTTTCGGCTGACTCCCGCCCAGGTGAGTGCCGGGTTCCCAGACCTCCACAGGGGGTCGCTTGCTTTTCGGCAAGTGAAGAGCCCGGTGTGAATCCACATACTCTCTCTCCATGGGGCTCGTTTCTCAGTGAACCCACTCCTGGTCGCTGCTTCTGTGCAGTTGAAAAATCTTGGAGTCCAATTCAGAAGACCTTTGCGGCGTGACTTTGTCCGGGTCTCACCTCTCCGGCCTCAGTCTGCCCATCTTTAAAATGGGCTAATGCCACTACCAACCTTAAAATAAGAGGAATTTCAAAGTGAGAGGCAACAAGCATTTATTCTAGATCAATAAGAAGAGCTATTAGGGACTCACTGATTCAGGGAGAAGCCCAAATAGTGCCCGGTTGGGAGACAAAGGCAAAGGGTGTTGATGAGACAGGGAGGGGGAATCATTACATGTGTAGGAGGAAGGCCTTTCTGTTGGTGCCGATAACATAACGTAGTGATGCTAATTCTAGACAGTTTTCACGTTTTTTCAGTCTAGTAGTCATAAGCCTGGTAGTTATAATAACTGCTTTCTTGTTATCTTTGCAAACAGTTCTTTGGGGCACAATGTTGCTTTAGGCCCAGTCCACAGGTTATTTTGCCCGGTTTTAACATTCCAAACGTTGGAGGCATAGGTCGTGCAAAGCAGTTCCTCTGGCATGGCCGCTCCGGCTCCGTTTTAAAGGGGCTCCGTTTGTATTATTTTTAATGCCAGACCCAGGAGAGCCAGTGTGGGCTGAAAAGAAACCCTTAGCTGACTGGTCCCCACTCCCCCCTTGCCTGTAGGTTTTCCAGGAATTGGAAGATTACGATGTTTCTGATGCCTTCAGGGTGTCGTGGGAGGACGGACCCCTCTGGTGGGCTGGGCTGGCCGCCCGCCGCCGCCGCCGCCGCCGCTCCTTCGTCTTCCCGTGGCTCGGGGGCGTCACCAAGGACTCCGGGTTTGCCTTCGCCGTAAGGAGAGGTGGTCGGGGAACCCACTTCTGTGCGCTTCTCGTTTGGAAACAAAGGGTCTTGGGGAGACAGAGTTGGGTGGGGGTGGAGGCTCCCTAACTTACTGCTGCAGAACTTGTTTGCGATCCTCCCAGGTGAAAGCTCGTCAGCGGACCCCCTCTCCCAACCCCCCCAGTGTGCAAGGCAGATGAGAGTAGAACGGTTTTCAGCACGACCGACAGCTTGAAGCTGATAGGGAGCAGTGATGTTCAGGGGCTTTGCTGGAAGGACAACCTTCGCGTGGGGAGGAGGTGGCTGTGTTCTCAGGTGGTGGGTTCACTTGCAATGGCATCTGTGGCTCCCGTCCACCCCTCTCCTTCCTCTTCTTCCTGGCTACAAGGGCGGAGGCTGGTGCCGGCAGCCGCCACATGTACAAGGGTCAGTCTAGGTCTGTCAGTCTGGGTCAGGCTGGGAGCCCACCTTACATGCCGATGGTCTCCACTCGAATGCATGCCCCATCTGAAGGTGCTTTTCTTCCCAGTTTTAAAAAGGCATCCTCCCCCCCCTCCCCCCCCCCCACCGTTTTTACTATGGAACTTTTCAATATGGAGAAGTTGAACAAATTTATAAACCCCTGTATACCTACCACCTAGATCTCACAATGAACCTTTTGCTGTAATAGTTTTAAAAAATTATCTTAAAAATTGCATATGTAAAACATATATAGTATATTTGAACAAATGACTTATTTTGCTATATTAGCTAAAATATATTTATTCCATATCTCTCTATACCTATATATCTACGTTGGAACAAATGACGTTTCAATTACATGCCTTTTGAATGCCGGGCGATTTGAACCCCTGGGTCCTGAAAGCTTTGGGAATTAGGAGGCGCTGTTTCTGAGTCAGAGTAACTAGGTTTACATTTCTATGCACAAAGCAGAGTCAGCCGGTCCAGGACGGGGCTTCCCCCAATGCAGTTGTCCCAATAATTAGCAGAGTGACGAAGATAATTGTAACAGTCACTGGCCCTTGGTCGGATCAGGCACTACAACAGTTGATTTTGCGTGTGTGTGTGTGTGTGTGTGTGTGTGTGAAAGTCACACAACAGGAAATGTAACCATTTTAAAGTGAACAATTCATTGGCATTTAGTGTATTTGCAATGCTACGCAACCACTGTCTCTATCCAGTACCAAAACATTTCCATCACCCCAAAAGGAAACCCCATCTCCACCAGCAGTCACTCCCCTTTTCCCCTTCCCCAGCCCTGGCAACCACCCATCTGCTTTCTGTCTCTGTGGGTTTGCTGGTTCTGGACGTTTCATATAAATGGAATCATACGGACTATTGTGTCTGAGCCACAAATGTATCGGCCGTCCCTCTGTTCTGTCCTGGATGGGCACTGGGTGCCCTGACCCCCTCAGTCCATGTCACCAGGCCTGCTGCAGGGCCACGACACAGAAGCAAGGTTGGGTCAGTGGCCTCAGGGTGATGAGAACTGTTGGGGGACGTTACACCCACTTCCCCACTGTGGGTCTGGATGCTGTCTGTTGTCTAGGAAACAGGACTGGTGGTGATGACTGACCTGGTGAGCCTGAACCACCGGCAGGATGGTGGCCTGTACACCGACGAGGCTGTCCACACCTTCCAGCCCCACACCGGGAGCCTGATGGCAGTGGCATCCTCCAGGCAACCTCCCAGGTAATTGCCGCTGCCACGAGCAGGGTTTTCTAACGTCACCCTGTTGACACCTAAGGCTGTGGCCAAAAAAGAAAAATAAAAACTAACCAAAAAAAAAAAAGGCTGGGGCCAGATCATTCTTTGTGGTGAGGCCCACCCATACACTGTAGGGTGTTGAGTAGCATCCCTGGCCTCCACCCATCAGATGCCCGTAGCATCAATTTCCCCCAGTTGTGACAAGCAAAAATGTCTTCAGGCATCACCCATTGTCCTCTTGGGGACAAAATCACCACTTACCTAGTGGGCTGGGCACTGAGCATTCAGCTCTACCCTTCCCCATTTTTAGCCACGTTCCAGTGCATGGGTTGGGATTGTAGAGAGAGGAAGGTCCATCAGGGGAGAAGGATCAGGACAGAGAGGGAAGCTGGGACTTGATCCTCCATGTCCCAGAGACTCTGCTTAGAAAATTCTATTATGCTTTCTCTTTCCCAAGCTTCTTTTTCTCTTCCTCCTTCCTCTCCAAATCTCTACCTTCTCAAGTTGAAACCAAAGAATTACTTTTCAGTCTTTCTTATTTTAACTCTAAATGTTTAAACCTTTTGAAGGCTATGAATTTCCCTTGGAGTACTGCTTTGGCTGCACCTGAGTTGTTCTGTACGTGTTTCCATTATAGCTCAGACTATTCCCTTTCTGAGCTATGAATTGTCCAGAAGTTTTTAAACTTTTCAAGTGCTTTTTTTTAATGTGTTTTGTAAATTTGTTTCAAGTGTGCATCATATTCAGTGAGCATGGTCTGTATGATATCTATGGTCTGGTTTTTATTTTGGAGACTGGACTATATTGCCAGTGTTTGTAAATGCTCATGTCTGTTTGACTATCCTAACTCCTATCATTGGGTACAGGGCTTTCTATGCATACTTTTGGTCAAGCCTACTGATGGTGGTATCCAGATCCTCCATATCCTTACTCATCTTTTGTTTGTTTGCTAATTTATCAATTATTGAGAGAGAGGCATTCACATATCTTCCTCAGATTTGTGGCTTTGTCCCTGGAGTTATGGAAACCTTTGTCTTACAGGAGGTGATGTTTTCTCTTCTCACCTGTTTCCCCCTTTGTCCCCTCCCTTCTGCTCCCCTATTGCCTACCTCTTTTTTCTCCCAGCCGCTTCATTCCTTTGCTTCTGCCACCAGCTCCTCAATCACGGCTCTTAGCCAGCAGCTTGGGAAGGGGAAGGGTGCTCTGAAGACTTTGCCTCCCCACTCTCTGGATTTAAGGGCATATGAGCTGAGACGGGGCGGGGGGGAGGGGGGCAAGCCTTGGATGTCCTCTTTCCCACCTGTTCCTCTGAGAGGGGGCACACAGCCCAAGGGGGCCAGGAATGGGGTCGATGTAGTCAGCAGTCCCTCCGTATCTGGGTCTCTCCAGAGACCCTGAGGGTGGGCCCCAGGCTCCTCGGCCCTTTTTCTGAACCAGAAATGGACCAGAGGGCCTTCCACTCTGATGGGCTTACCCATGAAAGCCCTCGTCACCTTTCAAGCTTTCTCTGCCTAAACTGAGAGCCTTCCCAATCCCCCAGCCCCCTCTGCATGGCTCCTGGGTGCCTGGGTCCCTGGGCTCTGCCTGCCCGGGCCACTCATTTAGCAGGAGTAGGGCAGGCCCACAAGGATCTGAGCTTCCACATTCCAGATCAGGGTGTGGCAGACCAGGCTCCTCCTGTGGCAGTGTGGATGCACTCAGAGGCATTTCTGGGATGTGGTTTGGGTGAGGGAGGTGAGTGCTGGCCCCTCAGGCTCCACCCGTCAGCCACTGCCCCAGGGGCCGGAGAGCTTGGCCTGGAAGCAGCCTTCTGAAACCCCAAACCACAAAAGGGTAACTAAATCCCAATGCGCCAGGCACAGGAAATGCCTTTAAAAGCAGGTGTCTGTGCCTTTTCGTAATTGGGTAACATTCTTTTTTTAAAAAATATATTTTATTGATTTTTTTTACAGAGAGGAAGGGAGAGGGATAGAGAGTTAGAAACACCGATGAGAGAGAAACATCGATCAGCTGCCTCCTGCACACCTCCCACTGGCGATGTGCCCACAACCAAGGTATCTGCCCTTGACCGGAATCGAACCTGGGACCTTTCAGTCCACAGGCCGGCGCTCTATCCACTGAGCCAAACTGGTTAGGGCTGGATAACATTCTTAATCCGAGGACAAGATGTTTTTTTAACCGCGTGCATGTGGTTAAAATTTTTTCAGACAGTATGAAAGGTTATACTCTGAAGCAGAAGTCTCCCATCTCCAGGGTCTCGTATTCCCTTCTTAGAGACAACCATGGCCAATAATTTCTTAGATTCCCTTCTAGAATTTTTGGGTGCATATATAAGGATTTTTAAAAAAACAAAAAACATAAATGGGAGAAGACTATAATACTGTTTTGTGCCTCCCTTTTTCAAGTCAACAATACGTCTTGGAGACATTCCCTATCAGTACATACAGTATATGCATACTAGTATCTCCCTCTTTTTCACCGACATATACTATTCTGCTGTATGAATGTAGTATCATGTGACTAACCAGCCCCCTGCTGATGGAGATTCCAGCTGTTTGCTAATTCTCACCGGGCTGCCACGAACTACTCCCTCTGTCTGTCTTGGCACAGGTGTTTGTGGGTATTTCCAGGGTGCATTCCTAGAAGAGGTATTACAGGTTGAAAGAATGTGACCATTTTTTTAATTCTGAGCCATCTTGCTAAATTTCGAGTTGGGCTTCTTATTATTTTTAAGTGAAGGGACAGCCCCCAGGGGAGGGGGAGTGTGAGGCTTCTGAGGATGGACCAGTGAGGGAAGGCGCTCTGAGCAAAGGGGAGTGGTTGGGGGTGGGGAAGAGCTCATGTGATGGTGCAGAAAAACGGGGCAAACCCAAGGGGAGGGTTTGGGGTGGTCCCTGCGGCTCTTCTCACCTTCTAAATTCCGAACTGAAGCACTCTCTCGTTTGAAGGCGACCCTGCCAAGCCTTGGATGCCTCACGTCTGGCCCTAATCAAGTAGAACGTTAACCCTGCCGAGTCAGAGAAGTAACATGTTACGTCCTAATGGAGTAGAATATTAACTGATAAGCAAATTAGCATGTTACGTCCTAATGGAGCAGAATGCTAACCTGCCAGGGAACAGAATTAAGTTACGACCATGGACCTTTAATTACTTTTCCCCCCCCCCCCATAGAGCAGAGAAGAGGAGAAGGACCTTCTTCCCGGAAACGTGGATTTGGCGCTGTCTCAACATCAGGTACAGGAAGGCTCCCTTCCTTCGCCGTCTTTGTGGACCGCGCTGGGGCATTCACATAAGTCCAGACGGTTTGCAGGGGATTCGCCTGCAGCTCGACACCCACCTCTGAGGGAGACCTGGGGCATCTTTTTCTAACACATAAAACCCAAAGCCATGAAGCCAGCCCTGAATCCTGCTGCAGCCTCTGACATCTGCCCATGACATTTAAAATGTAAGGGCTCTGTGCCTCCCACGGCTCCCTCTGGGGGTAACTCTATCCGCCCTGTTTGCAGAACGAGCTCATTAAAACCATTACAGTTCCCAGGAACAGGAACTCGACCCCACCCACCTCCCCCTCACGCCTCAGGGGACTCGGACTCCTGCCCAAAACACAGCCTGCTTTTCTCAGCACATTTCCTTTCCACGTTTCCCCCCTTTTAGTTCTTGAAGCAGCAGGGCCCTGGCAAATTCCTGCCGCACGCCATCGGCTTTTTTCTTGCAATGCTCAGTATGAGACCCCAGTGGCACTAGTAGAAGGTAGTGGTGGCCTGAAGACCCCGGGCCATCGGGGAGCTGCCTCCTGAGCCAGGTCCCCCTTCTAGGCACGAGGTGCCACGAGGCACATGGCATGTGCTCCGCCCAGAACCGAGGTCGCTGCCGCCGGGGTTCCTCGGGCTGCTTCCACGGATGTGTGTGTGCCCATTGCGGGAAGGCTTAACTCCCGGTCAGAATAGATCCAGATTATTGCATTTTGCTCTGGGACCCCAGACTTAAGAAGGGCTGTCTGGCCATCATCATTCAATTGTGTATCTGCTTTCTGGGTGCTAGGTGATGCTTTTGGCGCCAGGAATGGTACCGAGACAAGGGGTGATGTGGTACCATTCCTGGCACCAACCCTACCGAAGCTTCATGTTCTCATGACGGGCTGGGCACGGGGCTCCAGAGGCAGAAGAGGAGCCCTTTGGAGACGCTGGAGAGCCGCCCAGAGCAGGTGGAGCCTAAGCTGAGTCCCACGAGATGGACAAACAAGAAAGGGAAGGTGTCCAGGTGGCAGGACCAGCATGGACCAGAGCAGGTTGGAGAGAGCTGGGAGGGCCTAGAGGAGGGGGTGTGTGGGGGTGAAGGCAGCGTGGGCTGGGGTGGGGAATGTGGAGAGCCACATAGGGTTGCAACCAGGGATTTGAGACTTGAGATTTGAGGTGCTCCCTCCCCCTCTGTTGGCGGTGACCATACTACGCCATGAAAGTCCTGCCAGCTGGGAAGAGGCTGGGCTTGAGCTGTGGAGGGGACGGCAGCGGGTGACCCTCACAGAAGGGGGCGATAGGTACGCAGGCACGGCGGGGCCTGACGGGCAGTGTGGTCTCTGCAAGCTGTAGGCGGGGGTGTCTGGCTGCCCCGTGAGGCCCGCCTGGTCAGGCTCCGGAAGTGGACAGAGGTGGACGGGCAGGTGAGGAGCAGCAGCCTGGCCCCTGCCAGCCCAGGAGCGATTCCGGCTTCCGTTCTTAGGCTTCTCGGGTTAAAGGTTTTATTTTCCAACCAGCACTTTTGCGCCAGATGCCAAGGCCAATCGCAGAAGGACATCCTGGAACTGCAGAGGAGACCATAGGGTTTGTCCCCAGAGCCATCCTAGAGCCATCAGTGTGCCACGGGCGGGGGCAGGGAGGATCTGGCCTGGGTTTGAGCAGTGCTGTCAGATATGTGATTTCAAACCTCCTAGTGCCATGTCAGAGGCATAAAAAGAAACAGGTGGATTCATTTGAATTATACACTGAGTGGCCAGATTACTATGATCTCTGAACGCATAATAAGCTGGCCACTCAGTATATTTAGAGAGGCCCGGTGCATGAATTCGTGCATGGGTGGGGTCCGGCCAGCCTGGCCAGGGGGAGGAGACATGGGCAGTTGGCCGGCCTGCCTGCTGGTCGAACTCCTGGTCGAGGGGACAATTTGCCTATTAGCCTTTTATTATATAGGATATACACCGAGTGACCAGATTATTATGCATTCAGAGATCATAATAATCTGGCCACTCGGTGTATATTTTACATATGTCCAAAATATTGTTTCATGTGATCAATTTAAAAATTATTGCTAAGCCTTTTTATGGTCTTTCTCTCTTCTTGGGGGGTTACTATATCAGTTTCCTGGGTCTGCGGTAACACATGATCACAAGCCGGGGGACTTAAAACAATAGAGATTTATTCTCTCAGGGTTCTGGAGGCCAGAAGTCCGAGAGCACCGTGTCGGCAGGGCTGAGCTCCCTCCGGAGGTTCTAGGGGAGGATCCTTCACTGTCTCTTCCAGCTTCTGGGGGCTCTAGGCGTCCTTGGCTTGTGGCCACATCACCCCAATCTCTGCCTCTGTCTCCCCATGGCCCCCTGCCCCTGTGTCTGCCTTGTCTTCCCATGGCCTTTCCCCCTCTGTATCAGAAGTTCCCTCTTCTTATAAGGACGCCTGCTATTGGGTTAGGGACCACCTCCTCCAGCATGAACTCATGTTAATATCTGCAAAGACCTGTTTCCCAACAAGGCCACATTCACAGGTACAGGGGTCAGGACGGGGACACACCTTTCTGGGACTCACAAGCATGCCCTACGTGAGTGGTCCCCTCGATTCAGCATCGTCTCCCGTAAACTGGGCGGAGCATGCCCTGCTAAAGTTTGTACCTCTGAACCAGTATTTTGGGGGCCTGTGGGCTCTCATCCATTCACATTTCTTTTTAAAAATATATATATTTTATTGTTTTTTTTTACAGAGAGGAAGGGAGAGGGACAGAGAGTTAGAAACATCGATGAGAGAGAAACATCGATCAGCCGCCTCCTGCACACTCCCCACTGGGGACACGCACGAAACCAAGGCACATGCCCTTGACCGGAATCGAGCCCAGGACCTCTCCAGTCCGCAGGCCGACGCTCTATCCACCGAGCCAAACCGGTTTCGGCTCACATTTCTGGTTACGGCGAGTCAGGGCAGAGGGGCGGCTTTCTGCTGTCACACGCTCATGGTGTCCTAAATGATTATTTCCCAGCTGCAGGGGGTATCCCTGGGCTTAGGCTGTGTGGCTAGGGCCATCTGCTCCCACCTAACCGCGGCAGCATGGCCCCGGAGAGGGGCCCACAGGTTGTCCATCTTTCCGCAGTGACCCGTCTGGCGAGGAGACGTTCAGCGTGCAGGTCCCCGACTCCATCACCAGCTGGGTGGGCGAGGCGGTGGGTCTGTCCTCGGCGTGGGGCCTGGGGATCGCCACGCCCTCCTTGCTGAAGACCTTCAAGCCCTTCTTTGTGGACTTCACGCTGCCCCCCCAGGTGGTCCGCGGGGAGCAGGTCAAGATCCCGCTCAGCATCTACAACTACCTGGGCACCTGCACGGAGGTACTGAGCCCGCCCCCCACAGCCCTTCCTGTTGCAAGGCCAGCAACCATATCAGGACGTGGCGGGGGGGGGGGCGGGGGCCGAGGTCGTCCGGGGGATGTTGGAGGGGGCATAGCATCTTTGCTATCAGGGAAGCAGGGGAGAGATGGGGTCGTCCTGGGGAGGCCATGGGGTGAGCATCTGTGGTATTGGGGAGGTATGAGAAGTGGGGTCATCCTGGGGCCGTGGGAATGGCATCTGTGATATTGGGAAACAGGGTGGGGTCTGGAGTGGACAGCATCTGTGTTGTTGAGGAGGCAGAGGCAGGAGCCACCTAAGCTGGGGCGGGGCTGGGTGGGGATGTGTGCCTGGCAGGGTGGGGGGTGCAGATGCCACGGAGCCCCCTGGCCTGACGCCTGGCCTGCATGGAGCAGGGGTCGGCACACTTCCTCTGTAAAGGGCCTGATCGTACATATTGGTCTCGGTCGCAGCTGTTGCAGCAGGAAAGCCATCATAGACGATGTGAACGTGAACAGGCGCAGCTGCAGCATCGATCTTTATTTCTGGACACTGAAATTCATACACCCGTCTGGGGCGGGGGTTGTGCAGTGGGGGCCACAGCTCCCTCTTGGAGGAAATGGAAAAGGCTTCTGTATCAGTTTCTTGTAGCAGCCATAATGAAGTAGCACAAACCAGGTGGCTTAAACCAATAGAAATGTATCCTCTCACAGTTCCGGAGGCCAGAGTCCAAGGTCAAGGTGTGGGCAGAGTTGGCTCGTTCTAGAGGCTCTGAGGGAGAGTGTTGCATGGCTCTAATGCCCGTGGTCTTGATCCAGCATCAAGAAGGGTTCAGGAACCTGAAGAAGGCGCTGTGCGTAAATTAAAGTCCAGAGACGAAACATAATTTTGGAAGGCATTATGGTTTCAGAGAAGACTTAGCCAAAGGAACTAAGTTCTCCTCGTCTCAGGACCCCTTGCTTTTTATTAACACAATTTGTCCCAAGGTGAGGTAGATATACACATCAAAGGGTAGGGTTAGGTACAGAATCCATTGTCAGATTGGGGAATTGCCTTCGGCTATTCAGGTGTTTGGCCAGTAGGAGGCAATAACATGTATATTAAGATGCCCTCAGCTGTCTGGCAGCAATCATTTATGCATCCTTTTCAGGTTTGGGGAAATGCCGTTAGCCATTCCTAGATGATTCAGCCCTGCTAACATGCTGGAATTGGCCTCCGGCATGGCTCTCCTGGCCTCTGGTGGCTGCCGCAACTCTGGTGTTCCTTTTGCTTGTGGCTGCATCGCTCCCATCTCTGCCCTGTCTTCACGTGGCCACCTTCCCTCTGTGAATGTCTGTGTCCGAATTTTATAAGGAAGGACCCCCGTCATATTGGACTAGGGTCCACACTAAGATCTCATTGTAATTCGATGACTCTATTTCCAAATAAGGTCACATTTACAGGTCATGGGGTTAGGACTTCACCCTATCTTTTCTGGGGATACAGTTCAACCCATAGCAGCTCCCCTGGAGGAGGCTGACCTTGGAGGCTGGGGGATTTCAGAACCTGGTGACAGGGAAGGACGGCAGGTGAGGTGGAGGGACCCTTGAGGACCAAGACCTGGTAGGGGCACAGTGGGGAAGGGGTGTTTGGGGGGTCCCGATTCGGTGCAACTTGGGGAGACCATCCTCCCTGACCTTGTCGTCTTTGAGCCCCATCTCTGCCTGGATGCCCGCTGGAGGGTGAGAGGAAGGGAGGCGAGGAGGGCTCCCAGTGGTTCGAGGCAGCTCTCAGGGGCGGCGATTGGAAACTGAGGCCGGGGCGGAGAGGTAAGCGGGGCACAGGGTCAGGGGTCCAGCTCGGAGCAAGCCTGCCGCTCTCTGCAGGTTGGCCCAGAGTTCCGGCCGCAGGTGTCAGCCTCAGCCGGCCAGCTGGCCCTCTCCAGGCCCTGCCCATGTGCACAGCGTCCCCCGGGCTTCTGGCTTATTTCACACCGACAGCAGGCGATGTGAGCTGTGGCCCCACCCCAGAGACACTGTGGAAACTGAGATGTTACTCCTCCCACACAGATTTCTGGCTTTTCCTGAAAAACGAGGACATCTGTCAAGGGAGTGGTTGGAATGTGTGACCTGAGGGGCGCCGAGGCTGCTGGGGGTTGGGGCGTGGTCTCAACACCTCTGTGCCTCACTTCCCTCAGAGGACCCTCTGGGCTTTAGCTTGGCTAAACTACCAGCTCACTCCGCCTCAGTGTTCCTATCTGTAAGCTGGGTGTGAGCGTTCAGCCTGGTCCCACTCACTCCCACAGGCTCTCTTTCTTCAGCTCCTAGCAGGGCACCTGCCCCCACGAGGTACTTCATCTATGCTGGCTGGACAAACAGATGTGGAGCCAAGAGCCTGTCCTAGATTTGGGGTTACAGGGACACATGTCCACAGAGACACATGGTGCACACGCATGCACACGCAGAGCTGTTACGATGCTGTAGACCCCGGTGGTTGGAGAGAGCCTCAGAGCACTGCTCTGTGGGGCCTGCACGGGGAGTGGCTCGTCATTCGACGCCCCGGGGTGGCTGTGGCGAGGTTGCCCTTGAACTGGTCTTGGTCTGAGGGGGAACTAGACCTGTGGGAGGTGGGGAGCTGAGGGGGCAAGGGGGCTCCTGCGAGTACTGGTTCTGGTTAGAACTGGAAAGGGGGCTTCCCAGGAGGGCACAGCTTTTGGGGAGGGCTGGCAGGCCGATGGTGGCGGTGGGAGGGGGATGTGCTGGGAGCCGCACGGACTCGGGCACCATGAGCCCGCCCCCTGCAGGTGTATGTGAAGATCTCCGTTCCCAAGGGCGTCCGGTTTGTCGGGCATCCCGGCAAACGTCATCTGACCAAGAAGATGTGCGTGGCCTCTGGGGAGACTGAGCCCATCTGGGTGGTCCTGGCCTTCAGCGACCTGGGGCTCAGCAACATCACAGGTGAGGGCCCTGTTCTTTGGGCACCCCCTCCTGGCCACCCAGGGGCCCAGGCCCTGACCACAGGCCTGGGCGAGGTGCGGGGGGAGGTGGGGGGCAGCAGGTGCGGGGAGGGCCCGCCTTGAAGGGCAGGACAGCAGCTGGGGAGGCAGGCCAGAGGGAATGGTCTGCACCTGGGGAGGCGGCCCCTGAGGGTGGGGCTTGAGGCCTTACCTGGTAGAGCCGGGTTCTTAAGGTGCAAAACCAATGTAGCACACATGTGTGCACGCATACATGTACAAACGCACACACATGCATGCACACAAACGCGCGTACGCACAGACACACAAGTGCATATGCGCGCACACAACGTGCAGCTTTCACATGTGCGTGCATGCGCACACATACATGTGCGTATGTGCTCCAAAGGGGACAGGACAGCTCCCTGCTCTGAGAGCCGCACTGAGCACTCACATCTCTGCAGCCAAAGTCCTGGCTTACGGAGAGACGAGCTGCTGCCGGGACGGGAAGCCCAGCAGACACGCAGAGGAGAGCTACGCCGACAGGAGGGTCCCCACCGGGCGGGACCACCTCAGGCGCAGCGTGATGGTCGAGGTGAGCCCACGCCCTCGCCCCGGGCCCTTGGCCGGGGCTCCGGTCCCTAGGAATTCCCTGGTTTCTTTCCGCAGGGGCCTCAGGGCCCTCGGGGCCTTGGGGCAGGGGGGGCGCTTCCTCGCCAGCAGACGGCAGCATCTGGCCCCTCTCCCTGGCACAGAGCCGGCCGTGGCGAATCGGCCTGGGGTTCTCTAGGAAAGTGTGGCCCCAACTTACTAGTTTTGTGGAATAAAAGGTGTTGAGAGTTGAGAGTCCCACGGGGCTGTGCTGGTCACACCAAACTCTGCGGGGCATGTTGTTGGGTTCAGTTCTGGGTGCCTCCTGTCAAGCTGTCTTCTGCTATTGGGAGATGACTGGGGAGGGGCAGAGCAGGAGCATGGGTGGAAGAGACAGGAGACGGGGGATGCTTGGGACGGACCGTGGGATGGAGACCCTGTCCCTGGCAGACGCAGGCACCCCCTTCTGGGTGCGGAAGGACATCAGATGGGGCCTTAGGTCATGGCAGCCTTCAAGTCGTAGTGTTCCCCACCCCGAGAGGGAAGCTGGGCTGGGAGCCCGGTGGAAGAGGGTGGCCAGGAGGCCAAGTGGGGGTGTGGGGAGCATGACAAGTCCAGGATTGGTTGGTGATTTTGTTTGACTAGAGCCCAGGGAAGGGAGCGGGAGCCTCCGTTTCCCTACCTGCGCCTGGGAGGTGGGCAGCCCAGTCCTGTTCTGTGTGGCTGTGAAGTTGGCATCACCCTGCCGTGTCCAGAGCTGGAGCCGCTGCCATGGGAGGGCAGTTGCACCCTCTCCTGACTGCCACCCAGCACGGTTTTCCCCATTTCTCTGTTTCAGCCCGAAGGAGCGCCCCGCACGTACACCTACAGTGCTTTCTTCTGTCCCAACGGTGAGTCCCGGGCCCACCCCACTGAGGACTTTGGCCCTTACCCCTGCAGTGTTGCAGCTCTCCAGCTGCTAAGTGGGCACCCACCCTGCCTGGGGCTGAGGACCCAGCAGCAGGGAACGGAGATGTTCTGTCTGGGGACAACCACAAACCAGAGTGAGGGCTGGGCACCTGCCGCACAGGAAGTGAGTGTACACAATTGCGGCCTGTAGATGCCAACGAGAGGAGTGACCGTGGGCAGGAGTAGAGCCCAGGGTCCAGGGAAGGGGTATTAGAGTGACACTGAGGCATTAGGGAGACCAGACCTTGGCGCAGCAGAGGAGGACATGGGAAATTAAAGTGAGTTCCAGAAGGTGGGGGTCTGGGGTCTACCGTGACTCCCCTTAAATTAGCATTATGCCTGCACGTGAACAGGAAATGGGTACAGAGAGTGCCCAGTGGGTGGATGGCCGGAGAAGGGCCACACCTCTGCCTTGGTGGAGTCAGGGAAATGCTGGGTGAGCCTGGGCCGCCTGGGGGGCAGTCTGTCCCCGTCCATCCAGATCCTTCCTGCCGGAGAAGCCGTCCAGCTTGGAGCTCGGGCCCGGCGGGGCACCGGGCAGTCACCAGGGGGCTTTGCAGGAGACAGAGCTGAGGATCTGGAGTCCTTGGGTGATGTCCAGCCCTCAGTGAACGGCCTTCCCATTGCCCAGGCGTTCGGCGTGAATGTGCATTCTGAGTACTAGTCCCTAACCAGTCCGATGCTTGGCACAGCTATGCCTCCCAGTCCGCGGCTTGCCTTTCCATTCTCTTAACAGTGTCTTTCGGAGAGCAGACGTTTTTTGTTTTGATGAGGTCCAATTTATCCGTTTTTCTTTTTAGGGATTGTTTTTTGTTGCATCTAAGAAATCTTTGCCAAATCCTACAGTTTCTTTTCAAAGTTTTACAGTTTTAGGTTTTACGTTTATAAAATGGCTATGACCCACTTTGGGTTAATTTTTGGAGACCATGCAAGATATGGATCAACGTTTATTTTTCTGCATCTGGATAGCCAGTGGTCCCAGCACCCTTTCTTTTCTCCTTTCTTTCTTAGGGAGAGAGAGAGGGAGGGGGAGAGAGGGAAAGAGAGAGAGAGAAAGAAGGGAAGGGGAGAGAGAGAGAGAAAGAGAAACCTATTTGTTGTTCCACTTATTGATGCATTCAGTGGTTGATTCTTGCATGTGCTCTGACCAGGGATTAAACCTCTAACCCACTGAGCTACTGGCCAGGGCTCTCGCACCATTTCTTGAAAAGACTTTTCTTTCTCTGTGGAATTGCCTTCACTGCTTTGTTGAAAGTCAGTTGTTCATACATGTGTGTGTCCATTTCTGGACTCCCTGTTCTGTTCCATTGGGGATTTGTCTATGTTGACAGCAAAGCTACACTGTTGTGATTCCTGTAGCTTTATTTATTTTTTGAGAATTAATATAATATATATATATATGTGTATATATATATATATATATATATATATATATATATATATATATATATATATATATATATATATATATGCACTTTTTTGCCCTCGCTGCTTTGGCTCAGTGGATAGAGCGTCAGCCTGTGGACTGAAGGGTACCGGGTTCGATTCTGGTCAAGGGCATATGCCCGGGTTGCAGGTTTGATCCCAGTGGGGCGCGTGCAGGAGGCAGCCGATCAATGATTCTCTCTCATCATTGATGTTTCTCTCTGTCTCTCCCTTCCTCTCTGAAATCAATAAAAACATTGATTTTTTTTTTTATTGACAATGATGAAAGAGAATCATTTATCGGCTGCCTCCTGCATGCCCCCTACTGGGTGGGGGGTATTGCAACCCAGGCATGTGCCCTACCGGGAATCAAACCATGACTTCCTGGTTCATAGGGTGATGGTCAACCACTGAGCCACATCAGTCGGGCTATTCCTGTAGCTTTAGAGTCTCAGTGTCATATGGGGTGAGTCCTCCAACTCGATTCTTTCTTATCTAAGTTGTTTTGCTTCTTCTAGGTCTTGCATTTTCATGTAGAATCAGCTTTGCAGCCCTGCTGGGATTTTGTTGGGATGATATCACATCTGTAGATTAATATCTCGAAATATCGTCTTCAGACCCATGAACGTATCTGGCCCCCCACTGACGTGGGTCCTCTTTAGTTTCAGCAGCACTTTCAGTTCCCAGCGTACAGGTCTTGTGCATCTTTGTAGGAAGCCTGCCCGAGAGCACTTCTTCCCTGTGCTACTGGACAAGCCGCCGTTACGCCAGCAGCAGCCAGGCCTCTGCAGCTGCTGACTGAGCCACAGTGAGACCCACTCCCCATGGTCCCAATTCTCAGCGCCAGGAGCAGGCACAGGGAGGCGGGGCCTTCAGGCGACCCGCAATGCCCCCTCTTCCTTTCCTCCATCCAGAGAGAGTCCATATCTCCACGCCCAACAAGTACGAGTTCCAGTACGTGCAGCGGCCACAGCGCCTCACTCGTTTCGACCTGGCCGTGCGAGCCCACAACGACGCCCGCGTGGCCTTGTCCCCCGGGCCCCAGGACGCCGCGGGGATGATCGAGATCGTCCTGGGGGGGCACCAGAACACCCGGTCCTGGATCTCCACCAGCAAGATGGGCGAGCCCGTGGCCAGCACACACACGGCCCAGATCCTCTCCTGGGATGAGTTCCGAACATTTTGGATCAGCTGGCACGGCGGGCTCATCCAGGCACGGCTGGGCTGGCCTGGCTGGGCACGGGAACCTCGTGGCTCTTTGACCCTGACTGCTTCCTGCTCTGTGTCTGGCTCTGAGGAGGGGTGGGGGGGAGGGAGGATAGACCCAGGGTGGCACCTCACGTTTCTCACAGTCTTCCCGGAGTTGTGGTGAGAGCTATGGCAGAGGAAGTGCCTGGGGCTCTGGGAGCTGAGTGGTGGTGGGGGGTTAGGGAGAAGGAAAGTGGGTGTGAACAGGTAAAAGGGGCTCAGGGTACTTTCTGATCCAAGGAGAGGGGCCGCAGACAAGGAGCAGCTGGCACAGCTTCCTGAGGAGGGACATAGCCAACTGGGCAAACCAGTGTGAAGGATGTTCCTGGCAGAGGGAACAGGCAGAGGGAACAGCACGTGCAAAGGCCCAGAGGTTCCTGGGAGCCTGGTCGCTTCGGAGCCTGTAGATGCCATGCTGTGTCTCTGTTGGCCATTCAGTGGATAGGATAACTTCTAGTGTCTCTGACCTTGGCCCTGTAGCCTGTGTCGCGGCTGCCTGAGCGCCACTGCGTGCTTTCTCCCAGCCTCCAGCGGCCTCGGCCTCTTTTTTTTCAGGTTGGCTATGGTCCAGAGCCATCCAACGAGTCTGCCATCATGACCTGGACCCTCCCCAAGGCACCAGAGGTCAAGTTCATTGGCTTCTCCACGGGCTGGGGCTCCATGGGCGAGTTCCGCATCTGGAGGAAGATGGAGGTGGATGAGAGCTACAGCGAGGCCTTCACCCTGGGGGTCCCACACAGCGCCATCCCCGGCTCGGAGCGGGCGGCCGCTTCCCTCATAGGTGTGTCTGCTCCGCAGCCTGGCTCGGGAGGACGGGGCAGGAGCCCAGAGGGCAAGGTGGCTACTTCAGGCTCAGGTCCCACTGTGCTTTGCTGGGAACCTGTGTTCCCGGGGCCTCCAGCCACTACCCCCTCTCTCCTGACAAGTAGTTTCTAGTGTCTTCTCCATGCGGGGCTCTGGGGACAGTCCCAGAGATGATCCCAACTCTACCCTTGAGGAGCTCCTTGTCTGGCCGAGAAGGCAGGTCCAACCTTCCCGGTCCAAGCCCTGTGTAGGGTGAGCCCAAGGGGCAGGTGATAAACTCCAGGGGCAATGGAGCTGGGGTGATGTGCAAAGAAGGCCAAACGGCCAGGTGAAACCAGCCAGGCACAGGGTGGGGAGTGGGGTCCGTGAGAGGGCAGGCATCTAGAACGTTGGCTGGACAGGGGCAAGAGGCTGTGACCAGGGGTCTCTGGGGCTGTGGATTGTCTTCTGTAGCTCAGGCACGGCAGTGGGAAGTAGCACTGTGGGAGCTGGAAGGGTGGGGAGAGGGGGAGAGGCCAGGAGGGGCAGACAGACCTGACCGAGGAGTCTTAGGTCTCTGACATCAGAGAGTGGAAGCCCTGGGGCTCAGGGAGGTTGGTGGTTGTGGCTGGATCGGAAGGTATTGGAGTTGATGATTTCTGAAGTACAAGGTTAAGTTAGAGGTGGCTGAGAGGGAGGGTTAGTGGCACAAATGGGGGTGAAGGGCATCGGGGAGGAGGCACGTGGGCCGAGGTGGAGAGGAGGGAAGGCTGGCCCCGTGTGCCAGTGCCTTCAGCACAATAGGGCAGAAGGGCAGAGAAGTGGGGAACCCAGAGGGGGTCGATGAGAAAGCAGCCAGGCAGCCCCCCAACGGGAGGAGGCTGCAGGCGCAGTGGGACAGGAGGGAAGGCCAAGGAAGGAGAGGAGGTGCGGTCAGGGAACAGGGGATTCTGGAGGGCCCATCAGCAACGTGGGGGACAGAGAGGCCAAGAAGAGGAAGACACAGTGCTGAAGGGATGGGAATAAGGTCCAGAAATAAAAGGAAAAAGAAACTTAAAATGCACCAACAAAGCCACCCATGTATGGAAACTTTTATTAAAAATCTAATACTGCCCTGGCCGTGTGGCACAGTTGGTTAGAGCAGCATCCCCATAAGCCAAAGTTGTGGGTTCCATCAGCCAGGGCACATACAAGAATCAACCAATGGCCTGGCTGGTGTGGCTCAGTGGTTGAGCGTTGACCTATGAACCAGGAGGTCACAGTTCAATCCTGGTCAGGGCACATACCTGGGTTGCAGGCTCGATCCCCAATAGGGGACGTGCAACAGGCAGCGGATCAATGATTCTTTCTCATCGTTGGTGTTTCTATCTCTCGTCCTCTCTCTGAAATCAATAAAAGCATATTTAAAAAAAAAAATCAACCAATGAATGCATAAATCAGTGGAACAATAAGTTGATGTTTCTCTTGATCTTTCTCCTTTCCTCTCTCTCTATAAAATAAATTTTTTAAAAATCTAAATACTCATGATTAGGGAGAAAAAAATCACATTTTTTAATTAAAAGTTAGAAAAATATTTAGAATGATTTAGAATTCTAAATTCTAAATGGCTATATTAATGCATTATCATTTGTGAGGTGCAGCAAAATCATACTTTGAGGGAAATTCATAGCCTTGAATGTACCTGTTTAAAAAGCCAGAAAGCAAAAAGCATTTAGCATAATGAAAAGGCAGAGAAAGAACACCTGAGTTCAAGCTAAGGAACAGAGGGAGGTGTGTATGAGGTGGCCACCAGAGCTGGTAGACCAGGTGGGCTGACTGGACAGGGTGCAGTCCAGTTTCAAATGGCAGCACTAGCATTCAGAGGTGGGGGTGGCCACTGTGAGGCCACAGGTGGGCTCCCACCTCTGCAAAGCTGTCCCAAAGGCAGTGAGGACCCCGGGCAAGGCCGTCCCCCAGCCCAGCCCTCTTTTCTGTCTCCCCAGGAGACGTCATGGGGCCCACCCTGAACCACCTCAGCAGCCTCCTGCGGCTGCCCTTTGGCTGTGGAGAGCAAAACATGATCCACTTTGCGCCCAACGTCTTTGTCCTGAAGTATCTTCAGAAAACGCGGCAGCTCAGCCCCGAAGTGGAGAGGGAAACCACTGATTACCTGGTTCAAGGTACTGGGGGAACTACCGAGGTAGAGGGTGTCGGGAGGAAGGCAGCCATGACTGCTGGGGCGGCCCACACGCCAGGCACAGTAGATGGGGGGAGGGAAGGAAGTGGGTGAATGAGGCCACTCCGGAGAGCCTGATGGGCCATTGTCAGCAGGAGCTGGGGCCACACCTGTGAGGACAAGGCTCTGAGTGCTGGTTGTCAGCCATGGGGGAAGGAACAGCATCTTTTAAAAATGTAGATTTTTTTTTTTTTAACCAACAATAGCAATATAATCTTCTACACTAATAAAATAGTAAGATGTAAAATTGACCGTACATGCGTGACACCCACCAGCCAATCAGGAGTGAGTATGCAAAACCCAACAAAGATGATGGGTTAATTTGCATACGCAGGCACCGCCCCAGCCGCTCCAGGCCTCTGGGCAGTGCGGGAAGGTGGAAAGGCGGCTCCGACTGGAGCGAAGGCGGTGCCGGCTGCCAGGGGAAGGAAGGCCCATTCTTGCACGAATCTTCGTGCATCGGGCCTCTAGTAATGTTATAAAAAAACATTTAGAATAGAAAAAAAGAAGTCTTATAAAACGTCAGAGTTGGATCTGGGTTTACTTTCCTGCCCTCAGTAGCACAGATGAGCTTTCTGCTCTTGGCGCTCTGACCACAGCATCCACAGCGTGTGCCTGCCCTGCGCTGTGTGTGTAAGTCGCCCCCTGAGCTGGGGGAGGTCCTTTCTCCCCCCGTTGCTGTGTAGAGGGACCACGGTCCGCATGTGTGTTGATGGGCACTGGAGCAGTCTCCAGTTCAGGACTTTCAGGATGGTGCTGTCACGCATTGCCCTGTTCGTGGGCTGGGTAAAGACACGTCTGAATATCGCTGGAGTGGAATTTCTGAGTCTCATGATCTGTTCAGTTTGTGATTGCTTTCAAGGCTTGCACTGCCCATGCCCCCTGCTGGCCTCACAATAAGACCAAATGCCCAGCTTGGAGGCCCCGTCGTTGCCTGACCTCCCCCGCTTCCTCCCTCCTGTTCCCCGTTGCCCTCCTGCTCTGGTCCCTGTGGCGCCTCCATCGGGCGGAGCAGTCCCCACCCCTGGGGACGGAGGGCGTTGCCTCGCGATGGTGCACATTAGCCAGCCCTGCTGTGCCCCAGATGTGGCTGTGGCTGTGACTGTGTTTGTGGTTCCCAGGGTGAGACATGGGCCGGCCCGGGCCAGGCCATTCAGCAGCGGATGCCGTCACCTCTGCTCACCCCACAGGCTACCAGCGGCAGCTGACCTATAGACACCGGGATGGCTCCTACAGTGCTTTCGGGGAGCGGGACGCCTCAGGAAGCATGTGGTGAGTCCCACGCCCAGCGCTGCCACAGAGGACCTCGTCCAGCACAGCGAGGCCAGGACGCGGGGCCTGACCCCCAGGGTGACAAGGAGCCTGCCTGGGAAGTGGAGACTGCTTGGCCCTGGGTGCGGTGGGGGTGGTGGCAGTTTCTGCTGCTGTGGCCTCAGCCCCTGGGACCCGCAGCCCCTGGGACCTGGAGCCCCTGGGACCCGCAGCCCCTGGGACCCGCAGCCCCTGGGACCCACAGCCCCTGGGACCCGCAGCCCCTGGGACCCGGAGCCCCTGGGACTCACAGCCCCTGGGACCCACAGCCCCTGGGACCCGCAGCCCCTGGGACCCGCAGCCCCTGGGACCCGGAGCCCCTGGGACCTGCAGCCCCGGTTCTCCGGCCTTTTGGGAAGAGGCCCAGGCGCTCTGGGCCTCCTTCGGGCCCATTGGACCTGAGGATGGGGACCCCGAGCAGGAAGGGATGGCTGGAGAGGTCTGGATCGGGGTGCTCGGGAGGCGAGGCCTGGCATCCAGTTTCCCTTGCAAGGGGCTCCCTCTGACTTTGGAGTGACCAGGGCAGGCCCAGTGGGGGGCTGGGCACACCTGGGTCTTGTTCCCTGGGATCCTCAGACCACGACAGTTTGTGGATTTGCCTCGGCCACTTTGGGGCTTACAGAGACTCTAGGGCACCCCCAACTGTCCTCGGGGACCCTCCTCCCAAAGCACCAGCCCGGCGGCACCTGCAGCAGCTGTGGGTGTGGAGACTGCCCTGTCCTTAAGCCACAACCGCAGTGCCTGGGACCGGGGGAGCGGGGCACACCTGGCTGAGCCCTGCGGTGACAGCGTCGCTCACGTGGCTCCAGAGGGGCCCGCGCTTGGTGGCCTGCCCAGTCTCCCATCCCCCAGCAGTCTGTCTGCTGTCCCGGTTTTGGTCGCGGGGCCCTGTCTTGCTGATAGGCCTTGGTGCAAGGCCACAGTAACACCGCCCCCGGGTGGCCAAAGCCATTGACTCGTTCTTCAAAAGCTGGCCGAGTCCCAGCAGCCCCCAGGGGCCTCCGCCGGTCAGAAACAGTGAGCTGTGACCCTTTACACACCTTCCCACTGTGGACACGCACACAGAGCGAGCAAGACCAGGCCCTGTGGTGGTGACGTGACGCTCCGAGGCTTCTCCCTCCCCCTCCCCTGTGAAGAGCCCTTTCGGATGAGGCTACAGGAAGCACAGGCGGCAGCAGCAGCCTCCACCTGGAGCTGGGAAAACGGGGCTGTGTCTCTTGTGAGCTGTGTGGCCTTAGGCCAGATGCCCAACCTCTCTGAGCCTGTTTCCGCACGATACACCCGGGACCGGGATCCAAGAAAACCATGGGATAGGATGTGGGCGTGCTCAGCACAGAGCCAGGTGTCCGTCGGGATGGACAATCTTTTCGTGCTTCTCCCTAAATGCTTGACTAGCAGGATCCAGCCTTGAAGCCTTAAGACTCAGGCTCAGTTACAGATGGTTTCCTGTGCATCCACGCATTCATTGCATGTTCATTCATTCATTCATTCGTTCGTTCACTTGTTCATTTAGTGGGTGCTCCTGTGTGCCAGGCCACGTTCTTAGTTGTACCATGGATGCACATGGCAGGGGGAGGTGGGACTGGGCCAGTCTGTAGGAAGGCTTGGGTGCTGGAGAGGGAGGGTCTGGCGAGGAGACTGGGCTCCATCCCTGGGCCAGCTGGGTGCCCACACACTTCCACTGAGTGCCCTCAACGGCCCGGGAAGAGCAGACTGGACTCGCCTGTCTCCCAGATGAGGAAGTGGAGGCTCGGGGTGATTCGGGAGCATCCCACAGTCCCCCAGCGGGCACGTGGGAGGTGACCCTGTTCCGCAGCTCCCAGCCCCTTGGTCCTATTTCAGGCTCACGGCCTTTGTCCTGAAGTCCTTTGCCCAGGCGCGGAGCTTCGTCTTCATTGATCCCCGGGAGCTGGCGGCCGCCAAGGGCTGGATCGTGCGGCGGCAGCAGGTGGACGGCTCCTTCCCAGCCACAGGCAGGATCCTGAACAAGGACATCCAGGTGAGCTGCCCTGCCTGCTCCTGGTGCCGCCGGGCCGGGCGGAGAGGGCTGTCCCCTCGGGCTCGGAGTGAAGCCGAGAATCCCCGTGCAGGGCGGGATCCACGGCTCAGTTCCGCTGACGGCCTATGTGGTGGCTGCGCTTCTGGAGACGGATGTGGCCTCGGAGGTGAGCACAGGGGCCTGAGAGGTCAGGCGGGAGGAATGAGCGAGCGATTTCCCCTGCAGGCCTGTGCGGGCCAGGCCTGGGGTCTGGGTCCCCTGCTGTGTTTCCCTGGCACCTGCCCCAGAAGGTACAGGCTGCACCTCGGCACCACGCCCTCGCAGCAGCTCCCACACTCTGTCCAGGTCTAAAGACGGAAAGCTTGGGGAGAGCCTGCCTCCTGCGACCTTCATGACACTAAAGCAGAGTCAGCTTAACTCCATGGCGCCCCCTGGTGCCCACGGGAACACATGGCTCATTTGCTAAATTCTTGAATGCTTCCCATCACTCATTTTCCCACTTAGCCATTCTTTTGGGGCAGTTGCCCTGAACCTAGCCCGTCACTGGACAATAATCTGGGTTTCCGTCCTCCAGCCACTCACACTGGGCTGGGGGGAGTGTGAGCAGGGTTGGTGGACTCTCTGGAGGAGGCGGCCATTGATTCGAGGCCTTGAAGACGAGAAAAGCCGAGCAGTGGGTCTCAGAGGCCAGCTCGGGGATGAGGGGAGGTGGGTGGGACGGCCAGCGCTCTGCCTGTGTCCCCAGAGCCTCCCTGGGCTGAGCTGCTGTGCTCAGACTTCATTTGGAAAATGCTGGCACCAACATAAAAGCAAGGGGCTGTGAGCCATCCAGCGCTCTCCCCGGCACGCAGGTGGGGGTGCTGCGGGGGGGGGGGGCACAGAATGATCTCTCAGGACTGCACTTTCCACTCCCCCCCCCACCCCAGGAGGAGAGGGGTGCCATTGCCAGAGCGCAGCGCTTCCTGGAGTCCAGCGTAGCCCTGGCCTCAGACCCCTACACCAGCGCCCTGACTGCCTACGCGCTGACCCTGCTCCGCAGCCCGGCAGCCCCCGTGGCCCTGCGGAGGCTCCGCAGCCTGGCCATCACGCAGGGTAGGTGTCCCCACGCCTGCCACCCCGGTGGCCACCGTGCGGGGCCACCCACGATGCCCAGGAAACAGTTCATGAACGCCTGCGATGGGAGTAAGGAGGCATCTCTTGCTCACTTTTGTTTGTTGGATTGCTCACTTATTATTGCGTCTCCTAGTGGCGTCGTTTGATGATGTGGATTGCGCCTGAGCATCACTTGCTTCCCCCAGGAAATAGGGAACACTGACCCCCAACCCCCACAGGGAGGACACTGCTCAGGGATCCCCAGCAGAGGGTCCCCCAGGCTTCCTTAAATCATCCCTGGCAGGGTGCTGGTCCTCACCCCGCCCCCATCCCTTTCTGTCTTCAGGGTGTCAGACTCCCCAACTACAAAATGACTACCCGTTGTGTCCCGGGAGTGCCAGTCACTGACTGACCTGTGACCTCTCGGAATGCCCCCACACTGAGTCCCCTCCCCCTTCACTGCCCCCACTCCCGCTTCCCCCCATATTCCCAGCAGCCGCACTGGGGCTGAGCTTCATTCTGGCTTTTCTGATTCAGACATCACCTGAAAAGTTGTTTTCACTCCTTAAGGGAAAAAAAGTTAGAAAGCAAAACTCTGGAAGCAGCCAGCTGGCCGCTGGGTGTCTATTTGGGACTAAATGCTCAGGCTGGGGAGCGGGGCGGCTGGTTTTCTCAGGGTTTGAGGGCCTTTTACAGCTCACAGGGAAGGAGCCTTTGCAGGCAGGGAGTGACTTCATGGGACACATCATGGCTTAGCCAGGAGGGAGGCCATTGGTTCGTGATGTCGCCAGGGATACAGGAGGGCTGGGTCTGTGGCATAGCTGCCCCAAGGCCCTTCCTGTCCCAGCATCTCTGCCGGGCACCCTCCCCCCACGGGGGCCCAGTCTTCGGGTCTCTTCTTGAGACCACGTGCCTTGATGCCCACCTTGGGATGCCAGGCTGAATGCCCTGGGGTGTGGCCCTCATCCGTCCTGGCCTTGCAGACGGGGTCACCCACTGGAGCCTGACGGGTTCCCAGGACGGGGGCAAGGACACCTTCCTGAGCTTCAGCGACGGGGTCTCCCAGGCAGGTACTGCCAGCCCCTCCCCCGCTGCCTGCCGTGGGCCCTGGGTTTGGGTCCCGGCGGCCCAAGGGCCCAGCCGCCTCCCTCTCCCGTTGCAGTGGTCTCAGCGGAGGTGGAAATGACGGCCTACGCCCTGCTGACCTACACCCTCCTGGGCGACGTGGCCACCGCCCTGCCCGTGGTGAAGTGGCTGTCCCAGCAGCGGAACGCCCTGGGGGGCTTCTCCTCCACTCAGGCGAGCGGGCCGGGCCAGGACAGGGGATCGGGTCTGGGCGGGGTCAGCACCGTCCAGGAGGGGGAGCCGAGGGACCGCTGGCCAGCCTGGGCCTGGCGCTGAGGGCAGCCTCCCCTTCCGTCCCCAGGACACCTGTGTGGCTCTGCAGGCCTTGGCCGAGTACGCCATCCTGTCCTACGCTGGCAGCGTCAACCTCACCATCTCACTGGCCTCCACCAACCTGGACTACCAGGAGACCTTCGAGCTGCGCAGGGCCAACCAGAAGGTTCTGCAGACAGCAGTGGTGAGTGTTCCCAGGGCTGGGAGTGGGGGCAGCTGCCCGCCCGCCCGTGTGTGGCTGCGGGGGGGTCACGGTGTCTTCTCTCCCCAGATCCCCAGCCTCCCCACCGGGCTGTTTGTGAGTGCCAAGGGCGAAGGCTGCTGCCTGATGCAGGTGAGGGTGCTCACAGTGGCATCTGGAACCCGGGACCCTGGGCGGGGAGGGGGGGGGCACAGCTCTGAGCTCGGCATGCGGGGTGGGTATGTGAGAGAGACCCCAGGACAGACTGTCAGCACCCCATATGCAGCCCACCCTGCCCAAGGCAGGGCCCAATGAAGGTGACCACGTGTCCCCTTGGGTATCGGGTCCCTCCAGAAAGATCCATTTGACTGGCTTCCCCCTGGCCCTCCCTAGAGCCCCTCTGTCGCCAGGTCCTGAGGTTTAGCTGAGCTCTGGGCGGGGGCAGGACGGCCTCACGGGCTCTGGAGAGTGGTGAGAAGGCAAGTGTGCCTGGAGACCTTCGCAGCCTCAGCCTTCCCATCTCTAAAATGGGAGCCCAGGTGGCTCAGTGGTCTCAGCGGAGGTAGAAGAGAGAGTCCTGGAGGCGGGCAGACCTGGCTTGAGGCCTGAGAAAACGGGATGATGGATGATCTGTTTAAACAGCTTTGGCCATTTCAAGGCTAAATGGAGTAACCGTAGTCCCCGGAACCGTTGCTGATGTCACTGTCATCGTCAGCCTGGCCTCTCCCACCTGTCCCTGCCTTGCCCCCCCCCACACTCCCAGAGCCCTAAGGCTCGGTCTCCTCACTCACCCCAGATTGATGTCACCTACAATGTGCCAGACCCGGTGGCCAAGCCGTCCTTCCAGCTGTTCGTGAGTGTCCAGGAGCCCGAGGCTGAGCGGCCCCGGCACTCAGCGCCAGCACCCTCCGCCGATGATGACGACCCAGCAGCCGACCTGCATCACCAGGAGTACCAGGTGACCCTGGAGGTGTGCACCAGGTGAGGCCACCTGCCCTGTGCTTGTGTCAGGCCCAGCCCCTGGACAGCGATGGCATTGGCTACAAACACCCGTGATTTGGGAGCCCAAACGGTGGCACCTGCCCTGACCTGGGCCCCCAGCCGGCCAGTGTTCGAAAGAACCCACTCTGTGTGCCATCTGGGTATGGGCTCGCTCAGGCCTCAGTCCTCGGGGAGCCTCCCGATCCTCCCAGGGGTGGTGGCCACTCTGTCCCCTCGCACCCGCAGTCTGCAGGCTTCTCTCCGAATGTCAGCCTCCCTCCTGTCACCAACACCCAGCACAGGGAGCAGGCCCCAGAGGCCTATTGCCACATCCCATGTCAAAGAAGGGGAAACGGAGGTCTGGCACTGAGAGTGACGAGGTTTCCCTCGGGCCCGGAACCCTCAGCAAGGCCCTCCCCCTGGCCTCAGTGTCTCAGCTATGAAATGGGCTGACGGATGGCCAGCAAACCGTGTGTGCAGATGGCCTGCCAGTGAGGACCGGGGCAGGACGTCAGCCACGTGGGTGGTGGAGGGCAGAGGGGGCCGTGAATCCCACCAGGGGGCTTGCATTTGAGCCCGTTCTCCTCTTATCGGAAGGTGGCTGCATGCAGGGTCCTCCAACATGGCTGTCCTGGAGGTGCCCTTGCTGTCGGGCTTGCGGGCGGACGTGGGGAGCCTGGAGCAGGTGAGGCGGCTCTGGCAGGCAGAGGCTGGGATGGGGTGGGGTGTTTCTGGTTGGTGGTCCTGCCCAGAGTGCCAATTCCCTGCACTTCGTAAAATGGGTTGGTTGATGGTTTCCCCTCACCCCCACTTCCTGGGCAAAGGGGCCAGTGGGAAGAGGAGGGGGGCTCTCCCATCGGGTGAGTCTCCCACTGGGCCGCCCAGGCAGTGGAGGGCTTCAGCAGACTGGCTTTAAGAGAGACCAGTTTCATGTCCTCTTTTGTGGGGATGGGGTGATCAGGGGACTGGAAGGTACCAGGGGAAGGAGGAGACCAGCACAGAGGCTCTGGGGCAGGAGTGGCTCAGTGGTTGAGTGTTCACCTATGAACCAGGAGGTCATGGTTCGCTTCCCCATCAGAGCACATGCCCGGGTTGCGGGCTTGATCCCCAGTGTGGGGCGTGCAGGAGGCGGCCGATCAATGATTCTCTCATCATTGATGTTTCTCTCTCTCTCTCTCCTCTCCCTTCCTCTCTGAAATCAATAAAAACAAACAAACAAAAAAACTGAAAAGGGGTCCCAGGCCGGGCAGGGGGGCTGGGGGGCGGGTGTTGAATGGTGCAGATGAGGCAGGAGCTGGTGACAGGGCTCAGCCAGGCCCCCGGGGGTCCACAGGGAGACCTGACCCGGGGCTGCAGCTGGATGGGAAGAGGCTGCGGGAAGAGGAGGCGGGGCACCGCTAGGGACAGGGGCCGCCTTGGGTGCCCGCTCCTGGGCTGGGGGGTCCGCAGGGCCTGGGGAGCGCTAATTGTCATCCCCTGGACCCTGCCTATAGGGACTTATTGATGATAGTGGGCAACCCCCCAGCCTGTGGGGCCCCAGCTTCCCCAGGCCTATCTCCCACTGACCAGTGTGGGCCCCAAAGAGATGGGGAGGGAGCAGGCACTGCAGGCAGAGGGCCTGGGGGAACCCTGACCTCTGGCTTCCTCACCAGCTGCTCCTTGGCCAGCATGTGGCCCTGAAGAGGTACGAGGTGGCCGGACGCAGAGTTCTCTTCTACTTTGATGAGGTACTGCCAGCTGGGGCGGTGGGCAGAGGCCTCCTCAGCACCCACATTGGCGAGGGCACAGCGGTCATGGTCCAGTGTGATTCCTCCAACTATCTCATACCATGAGAAAGAAACCGGGAGAGTAAATTCAGGCACAGCTGGTGTAGCTGATGGTGTGCCCCAGCCAGCTGGTTTTGGTGGGAAAAGTTGGGGGTGGATGGACTATAGTATTCAGCCACAAAAAGGAATGAAGCTCTGACACAGGCTACAACGTGGCCTCAAAAACGTGCTAAGAGAAGCCGGGCACAAAAAAAACACATAATGTGTGATCCCATTTATATGAGACTAGAGGCCCGGTGCACGAATTCATGCAGGGGTGGGGTCCCTCTGCCTGGCAGGTGATCGGGGCCATCTTGCCCAGTCCCAATTGGGGCTGGCTGGGGAGGGACCGAGGGAGGACTCCAGGGCATGTCCGGCCCTCTTGCCCAGTCCCAATTGGCCAGACCCCAGCAGCAAGCTAACCTACCGGTTGGAGCTTCTGCCCCCTAGTGGTCAGTGTGCATCATAGCGACTGGTCGAGCGGTCGGCCCCCAGTAACCCCCATATTATGCTTTTATTGTATAGGATGTGCAGAACAGGCAGATCCATGGAGACAGGAAGCAGAGAGGTGGTTGCCAGGGCATGAGGGAGGGGCACAGGGAAGGGGAGGATGGGGAGTGACTGCTTTGGGGACAGGGTCTCCTTTAGGGTGATGAATGCTCTGGAACTAGACAGAGGTGATGTCACACGACATTGTGAAGGAACTAAATGTCACACACAGCGAGGGGGGCCCGCTGCAGGACTGGGGAGCTGAAAGGCCAGCTGAGACTTATTTCCCAGGAGGATAAAAGGACCCACGAACTGAAATGGGACCAGGTTTCTGTTTCCCTCCTCCTGGGTACCCCGAAATCAGCTAGTCTGGGCCCACCCTTTGGGGTGCCAAAGAGCGAGGAGGCCGGAGCTCAGGCCCTGGGCCGAGTGGACCCAGCCGAGCCGTGCCGCCCGCTGCCCCGCAGATCCCCAGCCAGTGCCTGACTTGCGTGCGGTTCCGGGCGCTCCGCGAGCACGTGGTGGGCAGGACGTCCGCGCTGCCCGTCTCCGTGTACGACTACTACGAGCCCGGTAGGCCCCTCTGCTCTCCCGCACCCCAGCTCCCCCAGCTCGGCCCCTCACCTGTCACCCTGTCACATGGTCACCAACCCCCTCACCCCGCAGCCTTTGAGGCCACGCGCTTCTACAACGTCAGCGCGCACAGCCCGCTGGCCCAGGAGCTGTGCGCGGGGCCCGCGTGCAACGAGGTGGAGCGCTCCGCGGCCCAGGGCCCTGGTGAGTGCGCGGGGCCCCGCCCCGCTTCCCGCGCGCGTCGGGGAGGGCTGCCCGCTGGGAGCTGAGCTCTGCGGGGGGAGGGGGCTGGCCTGGCAGGGGAGGGGTCAGCGTGGTGAGGCAGGAGCACCCCAGCATTGTCAAAGGCGCGGGTTCGGGGTGAGGGGCGGGGCTGAGTGGGGAGGGGCCCTGTGAGACCCGGGCTGGGTGGGGAGCCCCAGCCTCCCGCTCCTCCACAGCCTGAGGGTGTGCGGACAGCGGCCGACCCCTGAGCGCAGAGAGTGGCCGCAGTAAAGGTCTGGGCGGGGCTGGAGGTCCCTGGGGCCTTTGATTTTCCAAACTTCTTGAAATGCTTTTAATTTAAACCTAATTTTTAAAATTTATTTTAGTAAGTACTATGCAAATACTTGAACGAAATTACAAGGCTCCCAGTAACCCCAGCGCACCGGTCCCCACGCTTGGAGAGGGTGGCCCCGCCCCCAGGGACCTGTCCCCTATCCAGGCGCGTCGGAGACGCAGGCCGGTGGGGAGTTGGGGTGCCCTGGGCTCTGTCGACTTTGCCTCGTTCCCCAGGCTGGTCTCCTGGCGAGCGGGGCCCCGCGGCTGACCCGAAGGAGGAGGCGACCATCGCGCGCTGCGACTGCACCCGAGACTGTGGCGCCCGCGGGGACCCGGTGTGCGGCTCCGACGGCGTGGTCTACCCCAGTGCCTGCCGCCTGCAGGAGGCCGCTTGCCGCAGGGGCCTGAGGTTGGAGCCCGCGCCGCCCGGCCGCTGCTCCCTTGGTGAGGACCCACGTGCACCCGGCCTCGGGGATCCTACCTCGCCCAGGAGTGCCTCACCCCATCCCTGTCACGCTCTCTTCTCTCCATCTCCTCCTCCCCAGCACCCGCCTCTCCTCCGTATCACCTCCCGCTCCTCCCTAGCACCTCCCCCTCCTCCCCAGCACCTCCCCCTTCTCTCCATCACCTCGTCCACACCGTGTCCTGCATCACTCACTCCTATTCTCTGCTCCCCCCTCCCCTCCTTTCCCTTCTGGTCACTGCCTGGCTGAGCAGCCCCTGCTTCCACCTCTCTTTGGCCAGGATCTCTCTTTCCCTTGTTCCTGCTTGTCTGAGCGCCCCCCCCACCCCCGCCCACGTATGAATCCCCCTCCTCCCACTTATTTCCCCGGCTTCCTACTTTGTCCCTCACTTCCCGCCCTCCCCCACCGCATGGGTCTGTGTCTCCCCTTGCGGAACCAGGCTCCCTCTGTCTCTCCCCTTTCCTTTCAACTTTCCCCCTTATTTGTGCCCCCATCTGCCCCCCCCCCGCCCCCATCTCTCTGTTCCTTTGGCTTCCTGTCCTCCCCATCTCCGTTCCTTAGCCTCTGGGCCTCTGCATCTCCTTCCCAGTCTTGCTAAGTCTCCTCCTCCCCACCCCTGTCTGCATCTCCCCATCTCTGACCTCTGTGTCCCTTCCCCTTTCCCATGACCTCTCACCTTGTCTGTTGCTCTGGGGCATACATCTCCTCTCCTGTCCCTCTGGGCTGGCTGCCACTAAGTCCCCCTCCAGCACCCTTTACCTACTAAGCCCCCCTTCTCTCCAGAGCAGCCGATGCCAGCCTCCGCTTACAACTACAACGATGACCCGGTCCCCCTGGACTCTGGGCCCCTGTCCGTCAGCCATGAGGCCATGGACTTGGAGGGGGAGGCGGAGGACAGGTGAGAGCTGGGTCTGCCCCCAACCTCCTCCACTAGCCCTGGATCCAGGCAGAGATGGGAGTGACCATGAAGGGGTCAGCCTTGTGGGGTTTCCAGGACAAGGTGGGGGATCCTGTCTCCCCCACCCATGTTCATCCAGTACACAGAGAACAGCCTGTCCGTGCAGGGTGAGGCTGAGTGAGCCCTCCCAAGGGAGGACTAGACCAGGACAGACCTGTCCCTGAGACCCACTGGGCTTGGGATCGCTGTTCAAGAAAATATTCCTGCCCAGCTGGCGTGGCTCAGTGGGTCCAGCGGGAGGTCACCAGTTCCATTCCCAGTCAGGGGTCAGGCCACATGCCCGGGTTGCCGCTCCATCTTCAGTGGGGGGCATGCAGGAGGCAGCGGATCGTTGATGTTTCTATCTCTCTCTCCCTCTCCTTCTCTCTAAAATAAATTTTAAAAATATTTTAAAAAATAAAGAAAATATTCACGACCCAAGGAAGGACCTGTTTAAGGGTGGGTTATCGAGATAGGTAGAGGGAGTCTTGCAGTGGGGAGAGAGATAGGACCCAACTCCGAATACAAGAAGTGGGGATTTATAGCCAGGGAGCAGGGTGGTGGGTCAATGGGTGGAAAATTACTAAGAGGAAACATCAGGGGTAAGGGGAAATGTGGCTAAACCAACCTTACAGGATTCTTGCTGAGGGCAGGCTGGGTTATCAGACATTATCGCCGGGGGTGTGGATGGGGGCCGGGGGAGGCACCTGATTAGGTGTGAGGGTGATCAGATATGGACGGTGGGGATTCTGGCTAAACCGACTAAGTGGATTCTTGCAATTGGACAGAACCGAGATGAACACAGCGGCCCAAAGCCCTCTAGAGACCTAGTTGGAAAAGAGGCCGGAGGAGCCCGATGGAGTTTGGTCAGGGAGAGAACCTTTGTCACCCCAGGGGAAGTGGTCAGACCGGAGAGCCCTGTGGGGTGAGGCTGGGAGGGGCTTCTGAGCAGACTTCCTGGAGGAGGCCTATCTTTTGGGGTGAGTTACAGCAAACTCACTAGCTGAGTGATGTGTCAGGTGCTTGGGGCTGCTGCCCGCATCAGGCCTCAGGCTCTGTCTTCTGAGCCCTGACTTCCTGGAAGGGAGTCTTAGCCGCCCCCTACCAGTGGCAAAGGCTGCCTCTGACCCCACGCAGCAAAGCCAGCAAGAAAGCTTCTCCGTCAGCGCCCAGCGAAGTCGCAGAGCTGCAGGGGGCGCCATCCCACGTGCGTTCTGGACAGTGATTGAGAAGGCTGGGGTTAGGGCTCCTGCTGGAATATTTTTGTTCTGCCCCATCTGTCCCTCCCTTCATGCTCCCTTTTGGATTAATTGAATGTTTCTTTAGAATTCCATTTTAATTCAGCGAGTGTCCTTTTTAGCCTTATTTTTGTTAGTGGTAGCTCTGGGGCCGGGTGGGGAGTACCATATACTTCCTTAAACTTTTCTGTATATTTGGGGTGAATATGGTACCACTTTGCCAAAAATGTATCGCCCTTGAAGTTGTGTGTCTCCGTTTTTTGTCCTCACCCATCCTCCAGGCTGCAGCTGCCACCTGTACATTTAACTCCCCCAATGTGGGCACCCCCTTCGGATCTGCCAGCTCTCTCCAGTGCCTCCCAAGGGGTCTGCTTTCACTTTTGTTTTGGAGAGGGGATTTTTTTGTTCAACTTTTTTTTTTTTTAGATTTTATTGATTTTTTTTACAGAGAGGAAGGGAGAAGGATAGAGAGTTAGAAACATCCATCAGCTGCCTCCTGCACGCCCCCTACTGGGGATGCACCTGCAACCAAGGTACATGCCCTTGACCGGAATCGAACCTGAGACCCTTCAGTCCACAGGCCGACGCTCTATCCACTGAGCCAAACCGGTCAGGGCTTTGTTCAACTTTTTAAAAAGTGTTTGTATTGATTTTTTAGAGAGAAAGGAAAAGAGAGGGAGAGAAATATCGATGTGAGAGAGAAACATGGATCGGTTGCCTCCTGCGCACACTCCAACCGGAGATTGAACTTGCAACCTAGCTACGTGCCCTGACTGAGAATCGAACCCGCAACCTTTTGGTGTATGGGATGATGCTCCAACCAACTGAATCACCCGGCCAGGGCCAATCCACCCATCTTCTTCCTCTGTCACCACTTTCGCGTGTAGATTTGTGTAACCACGACCCCAGTCAAGACACAGAACAGCTGGCACCTCAAGGACCCCTGTTTTGTAGCCACCCTCATCACTGCCCCCACCTCTCCTCCTCAACCACTCATTGGTTCTCCCTCTGTGATTTTGCCATTTCAGGAATGTCATGTCAACGGAGCTGTAGAGTATGCAACCTTTTGAGATGGGCGTTCTCACTCAGCAGAGCTCCCTTTCCATCCATCGTGTGGTTTTTGTGCATCAGTAGTTCCTTTTCACCGCTGAGTTGAGGCCCTCAGATAGTTTTTTGATTTGTGAAGCCCTGTCCCATCATTGTGGCCCAGTAGGGTGGGCAGGGGCCTGTGGGGCTGGGCCCCCTAGGTGAGGTGCTGCTGCCTCCATGGGCGGGGCAGCCGGCTGAGCCACGTGCAGGCCTGCGGAGGTGACCTGTGGAGGTGGAGGCCTGGGGAGGAGGCCGGGTCAGGGAAGAGCTCACAGGGCCCCTCAAGACCTGGCAGCCCACAACCTTTTTCTCCTTCTCTCCCCACCAGTCAGAGCGGCTTCTCTTCCTAATGCTCAGAGCAGGACCGGATCTGGCTGCTTCCTGTTCCTGTCCGCCCGCGGGAAGGAGGCCACTGGCTGCAGAGCTCCCTGGATGGCCTGGTGGCTGGTGGACCGGCCCAGGTGGCCCCACCTCCAAATGAACCCTCTAATCCCAACCGCAGAGACCTGACTGCCCCACGGATGATGGCCTCCTGGGGGGCCGGCCCCCACCCCCACCGGAGGGAGGGCCTTGGGCGGTGGCTGGAGGCCCGTCGGCCCCCAACGCCACAGCTGCAGCTGGAGCTCCGGGCACCCAGCCTCCATCCCAGGGCTGACGCCCCCTTTCTGCGGACCAGAGCAGCTCCCTCAGCTGGACATTCTGCTCCAGGGAGGAGGGCTGTTTCCGGGAAGAATTCATGGCCTAAGGGCTGTTTCCGAGAAGACAGAACTCTGGGTAAATCAAGGACGCATCCGTGCTCTCACTGGCGTCTTCGAAATGAACAGGCTGCCTTCCTCCAAAATGCAAAGCCTGGCCTCCCTTTGGGGAACCCGGGCCCCGAGCACCGCTCCAGACCCAGGCTGTACCGGGATGGTCGCAGCCCCGACACACTCCGCCCAGTCTTGCCCCAGGGGTGCCTGATGTTTAGTCTTGGGCAGATGCACTTAGATCTTACTGCTGTCAAGGCCTCACCCCTGACCCCCACGTCCCCTGGCACCCCACCTGGAGGACCATCTCCCTCCACAGCCCCAGGGAGGGGGTGCCCAGCTCCACGACCCGCTGAAGCTGCAAGCTCAGACCTTCCTGCCAGGACTCCAGCTGGGCTCTGATTCCTTCCTGTAACCCTCTCCCACCTGCCTGCCTCCCCACCCCCACCCCCACGTGGTATTTATTTCAGACCAACCCTCAGAGCGGCACAGAGCCCCTCCGGGGGCCGAGGTGGCTGCCCGCCCTGAGGCCTCTGTGGTGCAGCACCAGCAGTGTCCCATGCCCCTGCCCGCCCCGTTCCCCCCATCCACAAGGGACAATTCACTGGACGAGGCCGTGTTTCACTCACTAGAGGCTGCTGGTATAATAAAAGCTCATTTCCACGGTCCCTGGCAGCCTTTCGCCTTGGTGGGAGCCAGCCCCAAAGGTTTGAGCCCCAGTTCCCAGCTGGTCCCCAGGCCTCTGTTCCTTCATCCACAGCCCAACCTTTCAGAGCAGGTGGGGAGGAGAGTGCTGCCCACGTGCACCCCAAGATTCCCGCGCATTTGTAAGAAATGACACCAATAGAGAGTTCCTAGTAGCCCCACCAGAGTCCCCCAGTGGTAACATCTTAGAAAACTAGTGCTTCATCATACCAGGCTACTGGTGATCTGACACTCCCCCAGGGGTGTGTGTGTGTGTGTGTGTCCCTGGGCTGCCCGCTCACCAGCTCCTTTTCCCCAGACCAGAGACACAGGCCCAATGTGAATCCAGGAGTGACCCATCGCCTGTGCCCTAGGAGGCGCTCACCCCACAGCTGATGCCTCGGTGGCTGCTGATAACCCAGGCTGCTCTCCGGAGAGAAGGGGCGAGTGGCTGCTGCCTTTCCCCGTGAGGCATCCCCCTCCCACTCAGTTCAGAACAGCTGGGGTCGGGATCAGAGACTGAAGCCCCCTGCCCCCAGGTGCACAGCGTTCCCCCTTTAGTTCTCCTCCCCTCTGGTCCTGAGGGTGGGGAGTTAACATCAAATGAGAAGAGAAGGCAGAAGTCAGGTTAAAGGGAAGAGGTGACGTCTTGCAGCCAGGGGACAGCAGGAGCCGGAGCCTGTGGCTCCCAATGCTGGGCTGCATGAGGCTTTGGGGAGCAGAGTGGGGGTTTCCACAGTGATTGCTCAGGAGACACCCTGAACCCTGGAACTGGAAGCTGGGCTTCTGAGAACGAGAACCTCTAAGCAGGTTCCCCCCAGCCTGGGCCGCCGGGGGTAGGGGGGTCTGAACCTTCTCCTGGAGGGGTTCTTGGGCGGATCCAGGGCACCATCAGCCTGTCTCATCCCCACCTGGACACGGGGGAGCTGGCGGGCCTGGGAACCTGCATTTCTCCCATTTTGGTTTTTGGGGCTGCTGTAACCAAGTACCACAAACCAGGTGACTTAAAACAACAGACATTTATTGTCTCAATCCTGGAGGTCAGAAGTCTAACATCAGGTTGTGGGCAAGGTTGGGTCCTTCTGGAGGGCCTGAGGGAGGGTCCCTCCCAGGCTGCTCTCCCGGGTTCGGTGGCTGCCAGCAACCCTTGTGCTTAGCGTGTGGCCACGATCTCTGACTCCATGGTCACACAGCCTTCTTCCCTGTGTCTCTGTGTCTTCTTACAAGGACACCAGTGGCCCAGTGCACGGATTCGTGCACATTAAAAGGAAATTAATTAGAAGAAATATTTTAATATTGCTATTCGCCCTTTCTGTATAATAGAAGTGTCAACCAAATTCATGATTGACAATGACAGAAACACACGCGTGCGATTGGCGCCAGCAAGAGCTTTATGTGTATTGTGCATGCATGAGTCAACTTAGCCTTTTCCTATATAATAAAAGGGTAATATGCAAATTGACCCTAACAGCAGAATGACCAGGAACGACTGGTTGCTATGACATGCACTGACCACCAGGGGGCAGATGCTCATTGCAGGATCTGCTCCCTGGTGGTCAGTGTGCTTCCACAGGGGGAGTGCTGCTCAGCCAGAAGCCGGCTCATGGCTGGCCAGCATAGCAGTGGCGATGGGAACCAGTGGGCCTAAGCCATTAGTTGGATATCCCCCGAGGGCTCCCGGGCTGCCAGAGGGATGTCTGACTGCCAGCTTAGGCCTGATCCCCTGGGAAGCGGGCCTTAGCCAGTAGGTGGACATCCCCCAAGGGGTCCCGGACTGCCAGAGGGTGCAGGCCGCGTTGAGGGACACCCCGAGTGCATGAATTTTTGTGCACTGGGCCTCAGCAACACAGCAGTAAATATCAACATGAAGCACATCATTACTGTAGATCATGCAGGGAGAACAAAGGGTAAAATATTTAACTGCAGCAGTGTTTGACTATATTCTGGGCAGTGAGAAAATGTGAAGTCATTTTCAAGGTCCACTATTTCTTACTTCTTTTCAGTCAGATCACTTTTCTAAGCTTTCTAAATCTTCGTTTTCCAGCTAATGAAAAGAAAATAGGATTCCACTGAGTCTCCTATCTACCTACTCCAGGACTTCTATGAGGATCAAATGAGATGAGGCATGGGAAAATGCTTCACAGACATTTGGTTAAAGTGTAAAATGTTTCCACCTGGCTATAAAGCAAGTAGTGTTCCTGGGCTGAAGAAACTGCAAGGAGGCTAGTTGCTAGAGAGAGGAAGCTGGGTGTTGCTACATGACATCATTACCTGGAGCCCACAGCTGGGCTGGGCTGTGGGACACATTTTGCATCATGGGGTCTCGGCAGCATTGGCTGTGATTTGGTGGGCTGTCGCTCCGGGGTGGTGGCAGTGCCTGTGTCCCACTTGGGGGAAGCTGAGTGTAGCTTTGTGGGCGCCAGATCCATGGGGCCATTTCTCTATGTGCGTCACAGCAGCTCCTGCGTTGAGCGTCTGCCCCCTGGTGGTCAGTGCGCGTCATAGCGATTGGTCGAACAGTCGGGCACTTAGCATATTAGCCTTATATATATATAGATTAGCCGATCCTACTCCAATGTGACCTCATGTTAACCAATTACACCTGCATAGACCCTATTTCCATACAAGCTCATTAGAGGTTCCTGAGGGACATGAATTTGGCGGGAGACCCATTCAACCCAGTACAACCCCTCTTTTTGCTCTGCCTCCTGAGGGGCTGTCAGACAAGCGATGAGGACCTGGTGCCCGTCCCCGGGCTGCCCCTCTCCTTGGAGACCGTGGTGGAACCCGGCACCCAGCAGAGCGACACTTCCCGCACCTTGTCCCTGAATTCGGTCGACACATAATAGTAGATGAAGGGGTCCACGCAGCTGTTGAGGGTGCTGAGTGCCAGGCTGGGCATATAGGCGGCGTACAGGTCCCCCCAGTCCTCTGGGCCCGGGTTCGAGTAGTGCAGCAGCAGCAGCACATTGCTGGGCGTGAAGAAGGCCAGGGCCGAGGCCAGCACCAGCGCAGTCAGCCTGAGCGCGTGGCTGTAGCGCTGGCCTCCAGCGGCCAGGGAACGCAGGGTCGCGCCGTAGCAGAGCAGCATGGCCAGCAGGGGCAGGAGGCAGCCGAACACGGCCAGGCAGATGAAGGTGGGTCGCCAGTAGGAGGCCTGGGTATCTTTGGGCAGTGCGTCGTGGCACAGCACATGATCCGAGCCTGACAGCCTGAAGGTCTGCTGCCGCAGCCCCAGGGGCAGCACCAGGGTGGCCGCCACCAGCCAGGCCAAGGTGCACAGCCCAGCGGCCAGGCGCTGGCCTCGCAGGGCGCGGGCCCGCAGCGGGTGCACCACGGCCAGGTAGCGGTCCAGGCTGATGGCAGCCAGCAGTAGCATGGAACAGTACATGTGGCCGTAGAGTGCGGCTGTGTCCAGGCGGCAGGCGGCCTCGCCGAAGGGCCAGCGCTGGCCCCGAAGATGGTAGACGATGCGGGGCGGCAAGGTCAGGGCCAGCAGCAGGTCGGCAGCCGCCAGGTTCATGAGCAGCACCGTGGACGGCAGCCGGGGCACGCGCGTGGCCAGCACCCACAGGGCCAGGCCGTTGGCAGGCAGCCCCACCACCAGGACCAGCCCGTAGATGGCGGGCACCATCCTTGTGGGCACCCAGCCCAGCAGCAGCGCCCGTGAACTTTCCGGAAGCTCCAGGGTGTTGCTGCTGTTGGCACAGGGCCGGCCGGGGAAGGCGCGAGGTAGGCATCCTGCTGCCCCCTGGGGTGTGGTCCAAGGTCCCAGCTGGCCATCTGGGGGAGGGAACAGGGATGGAGGCGTCACATCCGGCCTCTCAGGGGCTGCGGCCCAGGCCCCAGCTCGCAGGAGCGCCCAGGTCGGTGGGACAGAGTTGGACATGGAAACCCTTTCCCCGTGGGCTCAGGGCTGAGCTGGAGGGTCCCCCGGTCCCGTGTCCTTCCGCCCATCTATGATGCTCCCCCAGTCCCACGGCAGCACATGGAGTCACTCACCATCTCCTCCCTCTATGCTCCAGTCTTCATCGTAGACACTGGGGGTCGGGGTGCCACCCTCAAGGCGGAATCCCAGGGCCAGGGGCCATAGCAGCAGGAGCGCCCACATGCTATCGGGGCCGGGCGCCGGCTGCTCTGGGCTTCAGCCAGCTGGCCTTTGGCTTCCTATCTGCTGGACCCCCACCCCCAGCTTCCTGAGTGGAGGCGGGGGAGCGGACAGGGCCCAGAGAGATAAACCAGCCCCTGCCCCCAGCCAGCCTGTGGGAGGCCCACAGATGACCTAAGTGGCCTGGTGGCTGGGGCCCCTTTGTCTGGCAGAGGTGCCTCACGGGCTACAAGTGCTGGGCCAGTAAGATGGGGAGGAAGTCTCAGGCTGCAGCAGCCGCACCAGCCCCTGTCCAGACCAGGAAGCCTGTGTGGGCCAAGTGGTCACTTCCTGCTGGCCGGTCACAGCTCCTGTTCTCACAGCAGCCCAGTCCTCCAGGTCACGTCCTCCGTCAGGAGCTCTTGGCCCTTCCTGAAACCTCGTCTCTCTGGTGGGCAAGACCGGAGTCCCACCTTTCAGGTCATAGGTCAGAGCAGGTGAATCCCCTGTACCCCACATGCACCCAAGCCCCCGGGTCCTCTATGAGGTCTGCCCTGCCTTCTCGCCTCCTCACCCATTACCCAGCACGACCCCCTGGGCACGCGCCAAGCGAGGTGCCGAGAGGGAAGGCGCCTTGTGAGCTGGGCCTGCTGGGGAGAGCTGAGGAGGCTGAGCCCCGTTGTTGCGTGGCCCTGAGTGTCGAGGGGAGCCTGGCACAGCCACCTCTGGGCGATGTCTGTCCTTAGTTCTCGAAGCGTCTTTTGCTCCTGCCCTGGCCCCACCTCAGCCTGGGCCCCAGGTGTGACTGGGAGGGGTGGTCACACACGTCCACATCTGAGCCCAAGGGAGGCAGCAGGCCAGCCCAGGTCGGGACACCTGAGCCACCGCCCAGGGGCCCTCCCTCCTCTGGCCCCCACGTTCCTATATTCTGATGGGGGCCACTGTGCAGATGAAGAAACTGAGGCTCAGAGGGAGGGAATTCCTCTCTCCTGCACGCAAACCCCCACCTCCACTCCCCTCCAGGGCCTGAGAAGCCTCCAACAGTCCTGCCTGGGGAGCCAGGAACTCGGGGGCCTCGGTTCTGTGTGGTCAGCACTGGGCCATGGGCCTGTGTCTGGAAGCAGGAGGACCCCAAGGGGCAGTGGGGGTGGGAGAGGAGGTCAGATGTGGTGTGCCTTGGCACAGCAACCCTAATCTCATCACACTCAGGGACACAGAGACCAGCAGGAAGTGACTGAGCAGTTTGGACGTGGCCAGAGGCTGAGATGCCAGGTTCCTGCCCCCAGCCCGGGTGAGGGGGGCTGAGGCCTAGCACTCATGCTGGGGCAGCGCCCCAGCCAGGAGCTCTCCCATTCGGAGTGGCTTCCACCAGGAACAAATTCAGCCCATGCCTCTGTCTCTGGACAACGCACAACTGATGATGCCGTCAGCACAGGAAAACCAGGATGGGGACCCCTGCCACCCTCCAGGAAACTTGTGCAGGGGATGCTGGGGACGGGACACCGGGCCAGGGCAGACCGGGAGCCCCCAGGAGGGTGGTCTGACTCAGGAGTTCCGTGTCTTGGGATTTATGGCAGACACGTGCGTGCAGGAAGGTATCTGTACAGGGGCTGTTACCAGGAAGGCAGGGCTGGGGGTGGGGGGAGGGGTTGCCCATTGACAGCCTCCCCCCACCATGGAGTCAACCCTGTGCCAGCAGAACGAAGGGACCCCAAACAGGGAGGTGTCGGCTGCTGTCCTGTCCCAATTGGGTGACAAGTGGCGCAGAGGTGTCTGCTCCCCCGCCTCCACTCAGGAAGCTGGGGGTGGGGGTCCAGCAGAAGGAAGCCCAAGGCCATCTGGCTGAAGCACCGAGCAGCCGGCGCCAGCCCGATAGCATGTGGGCGCTCCTGCTGCTGTGGCCCCGGCACTGGGATTCCGCCTTGAGGGTGGCACCCCGACCCCCAGTGTCCTGAAGGCTGGAGCACAGGGGGAGGAGAGGGTGACTGGGGCAGCTGCCTTTGGGGAGAGGGACTTGAGCCCCTACTCCTTCGTGTGCTTCTTTGTACTATTGGGATTTTCTGTACATGTGTCACTTTCCATAAAAATGTACGTTTTTAAAAAAGCAGAAAGGTAGCTTCAAAAAGGAAGGAAATTCTGACACATGCTACATGGATAAACCTTGAGGACATTATAAGCCAGACACAAAAGGACACACTGTATGACTCCACTTATATGAGGTTCCTCGTCAGATCCAGGTACAGAAAGTAGAATGGTGAGTGCTACGAATCCAAGCTAGTACGAGCCTCCTTCTCCAAGCTGCCTGCTACCTGACATTCTAGAGGGGGAGGCGGGGACCATGAGGGTCCCCACGTGGGTGGAGGGGCCCCTGGGAGGCAGCAACAGCCACTCAGGGAGGTGGGCAACTCCTGGGAGAGGACTGGCCAGGTGGGCAGGGCGGTGCCCACTGAGCTCAGGAACCTGACAGGTGGGGTCTGGTGGTGGGCACTGGGCATGGCTGAGGGGAGGCAGGTACACGGTGCAGCTAGAGGGCACAGCCAGTTCCTTGGCGGCAGTGCAAGAGGTGCCAGCTGAAAGGCCCCCGAGAGGGGTGAGGGCTCCCCTGATCCTTGGAGCGGGCAGCTAGCCAGCTGGGAGGGGTCCTAGCGATGTTCAGGGGACAGTGATGGGGAAGAAGCGAGAGGTGGAAGGGGGTGGCCCCAGAGGTAGAGTATGGAGGGTGGTTTTGTGGGGCTGGGGAAGCAAGACTCACCCCCCCATCCCACCCAGGTCCCATCCGTCTCCCATGAGCCTCGGGACTTGGCATCAGACACACAAGGGCAGAGAAAACTCAGAGCAGACACCAGGTGTTGTAACTGGTTTTTGCAAGCACAACATTAGAAGGGAACACTTCACATTTCTACTAAACATGAAAACTGAACTGGAATGTTCTAGAAAATGCTCTGGTATGAGGACGGAGAACCACCCGCGGGAAACATATCTGGGAGGTCTGGGACCACTGTGCACAGGTGCAGACACTCTGTGGGTCCCGCTGCCTGAATTCACCGGGGCGGGAAAAGCTGCCCTGGGATTCGCTAACAGGAAATAACGGATGGAAGCTCACAGCTTCAGGTCAATATTTAATTGTTCACTTTAATGTGCAAATAAATAGAAAAGGAAACTACATTCAAAACAGCTGCAAAGGAAGTTCAAGCCCCAGAAGAGAAATTCAAAAATGAGAGAGAGCTCCTTAGAAGCATGCAGGGGAGGGGACCAGGGGTTTGGCAAACACCCCAGGCACCCGCTGAGGCACAGAGGGGCTGCCTCACGGGGCTGGTGCAGGAGTTCTGGTAAGTTCCCTTCTTACAAAACAAGGGTTCAGACAAAGTGCCTGGGTTACACTTGAGGAAACAGGGCAGGGAGACCCCAGGAGGGATAAGCAAGCCTTGGCCCAGAGTCAAAGGCTTCACCAACCTCGAGTTCCACAGGCAACTTCTAGAAACACGCCTCCACTTGCGGGAACCGTGGGTTTGGCACAGCTCAGCAGGCGGGCGAGGGCTGCGGGGGCAGAGGCTGCACGGGGTCTGCTTCGGGCCCACCTGTCAGTGGGTCCCGCTCAGTATGATGCTGCCAGAGGCCCGGCCCTGGCTGCTCGTGTGCAGTGAGTTTTAAGGAGCTGGTCCCCAGCCTGAATTGCTTGGCATTCTTGGCCCAGAAAGCCATGGACGCCTCTGCAGAACAGTTGGCCCAGCCACCAGCCGCCGCGCCCCCCCCCCCCGCCCGGTGGCAACTGCAGGAACAGCAGTGTCGGGTGGGTATGAAGAGGCTCTCACTCCCTAGAAGCCTTGGGACGTGGTTGTTGGAGAAGTTACCGCCACTGAGCACGTATAAAGGAATAAATAGGTGTGTGCACCTGTCTTTCTAGAACGTCCATTTGGTACACAATCCACCCTGGAGCCCGCCCCACATGGGCCACTCGCTGGGGGTCGAGCCCTGCCCCTCACAGACCCAGAGTCCGGCTGCTGGATCAATGCAGGGTTTGGCATGTCTCTTTCCCAGTGGGGTCTTCTGGGCCATTCCGATGCCCTGCCCACACCACACTAACAGTTTAGCTGAAAGGGCTCTTCCTGCTTATAAAATAACGAGGATCCGAGCACTGGCGTGGCCAAGCTGATGCCCACACTGTCAGATCTGGGCACTGCCCAACTCCTTTTATGCTGGGAGCTCTCGAATGCCGGCCCCTCCCAAACATGTGCCCTCACATGGCTTGTCACTGACTTTCCCAGGTGCCCTGTGCACAAAACGACCAGCGCAGCCCCGCCCAGAGATTTGGCACATGTGATGGAAGTGCCTGGCAGGTGTGTGAACACAATTGCTTGCTCCTCAGGCAGTGGGTGGATCCTCCCCTCTCTGCTGGGGACTGAGTCCCAAGTTCAAGTGCAGGGGGTTCAGGTTTGGCACAGGACTGGCCTAAAGGAGGCTGGGGAGCTGAGAGTGACGGCAGCGTGGGGCCGCAAGCCGACACAACCCCTTCTCTGGAGCGGCAGCCTGTAGCAGCAAGGCTGGGGGATGCTCTCCTTCCCTCGGGTGGTTCATGAAAATGCTCTTGACGGACACCTGGGCCCGAGGAAGCAACCACACCGAACTGTGTGTTGTGACGGCTGCTCAGGCGCATCAGGGGGAGGCAGGGCGGCGGCTGTACTGCACGCGGTAGCGGGTCACAGGCAGGCCATGCACATGGGCCGTCTCGCAGAGTGTCTTGCAGGGCACCATGTCCTCATCCTCTTCGCCCATCAGCCAGTCCTGCACCAGGCCCGCTGCCTCCACAGTCACGTTGTCCTCCAGCCAGCGGCCGTGCCATTCCTCAAAGTGCTGGTGGTGCCGCAGCAGGACCAGGGGCTGTACCTGTAGGGGTGGGTGGGGTGGAGTGAATAGACCGGGCGCCCCGGCTGGCTGTGGGCTGGACCCAGGTCCCAGGGCAGTGGGAGGCGTACCTGTTTGGCTCGGCACAGGGTCCCCCGGCGGTACATGTAGTCCTCGGAGTTGACAATGAACATCATCTTGTGGGAGCTGAGCTTGAAGCGGCAGTCCACGTTGCAGGCGCTCTCCACCCCCACCAAGCGCTTCCAGGAGCTCTTGGCCTCGCCACGCAGGGCCCGCACCTGCTCGCACTGCCACCTGCGGAATTTCTTGAGGTTCCTGAGGGTCACAGGAGGATTTGCAGATCAGGAAATCCGTGGCTGGATTTCCCAAGGGTAAGGGAGATGCAAATAGAAGCAAAAAACCACAACCCAAACCCTTCAATCCAGAGAAAACCAACCCGTTCCACAGGGTGCTAGCAGCCCCGGGAGGGGCTGCCTGGCCAGCCCTGCTGGCTCCTCTCGCTTGCTTCCTATGTACCTCCAACAGGGAGCCCCTCACCCAGGACCCCCTTCCCTACCTCCACCCTCCCAGACGTGGTCCCATCTCCCTCCTATCAGTGGGCCTGGGACCCCACCTCCAGGATGGCCCCCACTTGGCAATGGGTCCCCACAAATCTAAACACCAACCAACAGTCCCCACTGATCTTAAAGACCACTGTCTCAACTTGGCCTGAGAGGAGATCTGGCCCTGCCTGACTCAGGTCCAGGGTCTAATGATGCTGGCACTCCCGTCCCTGGCCTGATGGCTGCCATTTCCGGGAGCTTCTCCCTCCAGGGACTCACCTCCTCCTCCCATCCCCTCTGCTCCCTTAGGGCAGCTCCCTCATCCCGGGATGACTGCATGACTACTCTGCTCACCCCAGACCTCAGGAGGGCACAGCCACACCTTGTACACATCAGGTGCCCAATTAGTGTTCCCAGACGAAGGAAACTGTCTTTAGCCTCAATTAAAGACACAAGGCCTCCTTGCGGCTCCTCTCACCTCTGCAGGAACACGGGCTTCAGGAGGAAGCCCTCGGTGGGGGAGCTGGACGCACCCTCGGTCCCCACGTACTGCTCCATGTACCGAGCCAGGTGCTGGGGGAACAGGAGGAGACATGGCCGTGACTTCCTGTGTAAGGGCTCCTCAGCCAGGACCCTGAGCTCAGGGCTCCTGGGGATGTGTTAGGGGGATGGTGGCAGTTGAAGACCCTGATGTGTGACGGAAACCAGACTGCAGCTGGGGTGGGACGTGCATACCAGCTACAACGAGACACTTGACGGCATTTTGTGCTTAAGTGGAGAAGTCCCTGCTGTGTAACAACCTATTCATCAAGTTCACACAGGGAACGGGGACCCCCTTATGGAGGAATCAAGGTCCAGAATGGATATCGGGACACGAGCAGCAGTAGAAAGAGGGAAAGACCAGGTCACAGGTGGGAGTGAACAGGAGGTGGGGCTGGGAGGGGCCACCCAGGTCCAGTAGGGCATGGTGGTGTCCAGTGACCATCTGCTCACCGCCCTGTTAAAGCCAGAGGCTCCTCCAGACATGAGCTTAATAAAACTGCATTTGCTGGAAACTTCTGGAAGGTGCGAGGTATGCAGGCCTCCACCCTCACTCGTCTTGGAGCTTCCTGTGTGGGGGAGTCCTGAGGTAGGCAGGGAGGATGCCGGGAGGGGAGCCCCTGCGGCCGTGGTGAGCGCCCCCAGCTCTGGGAAGGAGGCTTGGGCTTACCGGCCCTGGAGTGAGGGCGCCGAGGTCACTGCACCTTCCCATTTCTCCAGACACAAAGCTCCAGAGCTCCTGGTCCACAGATCCTGGCTGATTGACTCAAGGTCAAAAAGGCAGCAACACCTTTTTGAAATATGATTCCTTTCGACGTCCTTACTTATTTGTACAGCTTGACTCCAGAAAAGGTCTGACACAGCTACGTGTCAGGGGACCAATCGCTGTGGTTTGTCTGAGAACAAGCAATTCCTGGAATGTGGAATCTTTGGTGATAAAACCAGGAATGTCCCAGGTAAACTGGGACAAGCTGTTCACTATTGTGGGTTGAATTGTGTCCCCAAAAAAGACATGCCTAAGCCCTAGCCCCTGGCACCTGTTAATGTGATCTCATCTGGAAACAGAGTCATCAAGGTAAGGTGAGGTCACACTGGAGTAAGGTGGGCCCTAACCCAATGCCTGGGGTCCTTGTAAGAGCAGAAAACAAACATAGGGGAAGTGTCTTGTCTGGTGGAATGTGTGAGTCAGAGCGTGGCCAGGCGGATGTTCTCCTGGTGATTAAGGCTAGCGACCCGGAGCCCTGAGCTTTATGCACAGTGCGGAGGTCACACGGCTCGGGTGACCATGCCAGCCGCAGGCTCAATTGGGATGGTTTGGTGTCTACAGCACGTGGAAGGAATCAGGACCCAGGGTCCTGCCCTGGGACACACCCCGGACTCCTGAGGGGCTGTCTGCAACTTTGGCCCTCCCTCGGGCTCCCTCGGAGAGCATGGGGCCCGTGCTGGTGCATGTGGCTCCTGGGGTGGGAACTGCACGATGCTGACCGTGGCTTCCCCGGCCCCGGAGTGTGCACAAGGCAGAGCACAGGGCCGTCGTCCTCACCTGGACCTCCACAGGGTCCTCCGACTGCGCTTCCTCGGTGTCCAGGAGCTCAATGGTCATAATCACCTGCCCTTTGCGCTGAAGGAACATCACCTGGGGAAGGCGGGGGACAAAGCCTGAAGCCATAGAACAGTCCAAGCTGACGCAGGATGAGGTCAAAAGCTCATCAATTAACCACCTTTGCCAGCCTCTGGGCCTAGACCTTCCTCCAGGGATCATGTGCTGGGTACCCACCTCATGGGCCCTGTGGTGCCCTCTGAGGCCAGGACCAGCATCCAGAGGCCCAGTCAAGGAAGTACATGTAATCAGACTGGCTGAGAAAGTCATGGTTCAGTCCAATCCTGCCCCCCAGGCCAGAACACAATGGCCGGCCCCTCCTGTTTTGGGCATTCCCCTTGCACCCCTAGCCTCACATGGGACTGAGCATGGCTAATCTCTCACCTTGAAGCAGTTCTCATCAGCCATGCATCGCTCAGCTTTCCACTGGTAGCTAGTCTCCCTAGCGGCGCGGACGCAGCGGGAGGACAGGTTCCCACCGGCGGCGCCCCGCTTCTTCTCGTTCAGGTAGAGCTCCACCACCTTCAGGCAGATGTCGTCACTCACGAGGTGGTGCAGCTGGTGGGGAGGAAAGCTGGTGGGTACCTGGAGCGTGTGCCCCTCAGGAGGGGGAGCAGTTTCTAGCACACCGCCTGCCGCAGTCCCCACCTCACGCAAAGACGACGCGGTCAAGTCCATGAAATGGGGGTGAAGGCCAGGACCAGACGGGCCATGCAGAGCGAGTACCTTGGCACAGGGTGCAGAGCAGACCAGAGCAGAAAAACTAGCCCAGATCAGACTAGAACAGACAAGAGCAGACCAGTCCAGAGCCAAGCAGACCAGTTCAAACTAGACCAGACCAGCAAACCCTGCTTGGGTTTGAGAAACATATGGAATAAATGCAATCGAAAATGTTCCAAAATGAGGATCGTAGTTATCTGAGACTGGTGGGATGGAGGGAGGTTATTTTCCCTAAATTTTCAGCAATAAACACAATGAATTCCTTCAATTCCTACCAACATTTAAAACCATAAGATTTAGGAAGAAATGAATAACGGAGACAGCCGAGGCACAGGGTCAGATGGAGCTGTGTGAGTCGGCCCTGCCACCACGAGCTGTAGCAGGGCCTTGGGGTCTGCCCGAGTGTCGCAGATCTCATATGGTGCCTGGCACACGGCAAGTTCCCCCAAAAGTGGCTGCTGTTACTGAAAACAAGAAATGCTAATAATAAAGAAAGAAAGGCAAAGGGTGTGGCTATGTTCCCTGTAAGGTAAGTTACAGGTGTCAGCATGGGAGAGGCCTGTGAGCATATCTGGCCCAGGGCATTTCCGGTGGGGTTTGATGAAGCCACAGCTCTGGGGGTGAAGTGCTTGCCCCATGGTGCCCCCGAGCCACTGTCTCCTGGAGCTGTGTGCAAGGTCCCATGCGTGCTTCCCCATCCCTGGACATCCAAATGGCCACAGAGGGAGGAAAGGTGCCAACCTCAGGAGCCACCAGGGAAATGCAATGTAAAACACGATGAGATCCTGCTGCCCCTCAGCCAGGAGAGGTGAGAGACCGCCAATCCCAGCTCTGGGCAGGACAGAGTACCCACTGGAAAACCAAAAGCTTCCACTGCAGCTGGCGGGCTTGCCTCCACCCCACCCAGGGAGTGGAGGAAACTCGCAGATGTCCACCAGGAGACAAGCAGTGTTGCTCCAAGGGCCCAAAGGGGAGTTTGTTCCCTGGGGCAGGCCAGGATGAAGGAGCCACAATTGTAAAAAGGAATGTGGCAGAATCACACTGCCTGATGCCAGATGGGTGGTACACTTCCATTTAAACCAGTGGTTCTCAACCTTTCTAATGCCGCGACCCTTTAATACAGTTCCTCATGTTGTGGTGACCCCCAACCATAAAATTATTTTTGTTGCTACTTCCTAACTATAATTTTGCTACTGTTTTGAGTCATAATATATAACTGTAATTTTGCTACTGTTAATGAATTGTAATATAAATATCTGTGTTTTCCAATGGTCTTAGGCGACCCTGCTAGCGGTTCTCAACCTGTGGGGCAACCCACAGGTTAAGAACTGCTGCTGTAGAGCCTAAGACCATTGGAAAACACAGATATTTACATTACGATTCATTAACAATAGCAAAATTACAGTTATATATTACGACTCAAAACAGTAGCAAAATTATAGTTATGAAGTAGCAACAAAAATAATTTTATGGTTGGGGGTCACCACAACATGAGGAACTGTATTAAAGGGTCGCGGCATTAGAAAGGTTGAGAACCACTGATTTAAACACAGCTCAAGACAGGAACTCTATCTCAGCATCAGAAATCAGGGCAGTGGGTGCCCATGGTGAGGAGTAGCTGGGAGGGGTAGTGGGTGAGGGCAGCCACATGTGAAGACTCGCTGAGCCACCCACTTAGGATTTGGGCACTTTTCTGTGTGTCTACTTCAATGAGAAGTTTTCCTAACCTAGAAGGAAATAGCTTTTCTAGAATGTTCCCAATGAGTGTATCTGGGTGGGAGATTTTACTGGCTTCTCTTCCACTTTAAGTGATCAGCCTTAGTTGGTAATCAGGAAACAAAAGTCAAGCTGAAGAACAGCACCAGCAGGACACATGTCCCAGGACCACACCGACCTGTCTGGGGCTTTGTTGTTTATATTTTATGACTCATTTCCTCTCCTTGACATTTCTATTGCCAGTGTTTTGCTACTATAAATGATACTGAGTGCTGAGGAACGTCACTGATATCCGCCCCACACCCCTACAAGTGGGCCACAATTCTTTACACACTGCCAAGTTACCCTCACAAAACGTTTGTTAGCAGGGACTCAAATTCATGTTCACAGCAGCATTATCCACAATTGCCAAAAGGTGGCAGCAACGCAGGTGCCCATCCATGGATGAATGAATGAACACTATGTGGTCCAGTCTACAATGGAATATTACCCAGCCATAAAGAGGAATGAAGCACTGGCATGATACAATGTGGATGAATCTTGAAAGCATCATGCCAAGTAAGAGAAGTCAGACCACATACTGTATGATTCCATGTGTATGAAATGTCAGAATGGGTAAACACAGAGACAGAAAGCAGATTGGTGGTAGTCAGGAGCTGGCGAAGGGGAATGGAGAGTGACTGCTAATGGGGACAGGGTCTCTTTTTGGGGTGACAGGAATGTTCTGGAACTAGACAGAGGTGAAGATTGTAGAACACTGTCAATGTACTAAATGCTATTGAATTATTCACTTTAAAATGGCTAACGTGCCCTGCTGGTGTGGCTCAGTGGTTGAGCATCGACCCATGAACTGAGAGGTCACTGGCTCAATTTCCAATCACAACAAATGCCCAGGTTTTGGGCTTGACCCCCAGTGGGGGACGTGCAGGAGGCAGCCAAACAATGATTCTCACTGATGTTTCTATCTCTCTATCCCTATCCCGTCTTCTCTCTCTAAATTCAATTAAAAAAAACCCTATATAATAAAAGCCTAAAATGCTAAGTGTCCAGTCCTCCATTCAACCAATCAAAGTGTAATCCTATCTAATAAAGAGGGAATATGCTAATTGACTGCCACACCCTCAAAGATGGCGGCACCCACAGCCACAAGATGGCGGCGCCCAGTTTCCTCAGCTCTGCGTGCCTGCCTCTGGAGTCCCCCAGTCCCCTCAGCACCCCAGGGCCGGCTCAAGGCACAGGCAAGCCTCGGATGGTGGCTGCCCAGCTGATGCCCGAGGTGCAGGTAAGCCTTGGATGGCAGCTGTCCAGCCTCCCAGGGCTGGCCCAAGGCGCAGGCAAGCCGCCGATGGCGGCTGCCTGAGGCTCAGGTAACCAAGGCCGGCAGAGGCTTGTGCTGCCGGCAGTGGCAGCAGCAAAGGTGTGATGGGGGCATCGCCTTCCCTTGATCGCCAGGTCGCCTCCCGCCCCTGAGGTTTCCCGGACTGAGAGAGGGGGCAGACCGGGCTGAGGGACCCCCCTTCCAGTGCATGAATTTTCATGCACTGGACCTCTAGTATGCTAATGATATGCTAAGGCCACTCAATTACTTGCTATGATGTGTACTGACCACTAGGGGGCAGACAGTCAACGGGTTGACCAGTCTCTATGACGTGCACTGACCACCAGGGGGTAGATGCTCTGACCGGTAGGTTAGCTTGCTGCTAAGTGAGACAGGAACATGCCCTGGAGCTCTCCCACTGTCCCTCCCTGGCTGGCCAACCTCCCGCATCCCTCCCCGGCCCTGATAGTGCACTGGTGGGGTCCCTTGGCCTGGCATGGGCCCTCTTGCAATCCAGGACCCCTCGAGGGATGTCAGAGAGCTGGTTTTGTCCAATCTCGCAGGCTAGGCCATGGGACCCCACTGGTGCACGAATTTGTGCACCAGTCCTCTAGTAAATAAAATAAAATGGTTATTAACATTACGTTATGTGAATTCTACCTTGGTTAAAAAAAAAGGAAAGATGCTGGCATGGAACAACCACACAGCATGAGAGTGATAGACGGGCAGGTTTTCAAAGCTGGGGACTGGCAAGGAGTCTTGAGGAGGTGTTGTCACTCTGCTCGCTGCCCATCCTGCACCCCCTCACCTGGCGCGCGATGCTCTGCACCAGCTTGTCCATGGTGAAGCCGACGTAGGCGTGGATGGTGAACATCTCGCGCAGCGTGTCCTCATACTGCGTGGGGTCGATGCTACCGTCCAGCAGGCTACGCACCATATCCAGGAAGGCCGGGTAGTACTCTTCCAGCTCCACCTCACCTAAGGGTAGGCGGAGACAGGTCACACAGGGCTGTAACCACAAGGTGAATCCAGAATCTCCATAGAATCAAGCAGCCCACGTTCCCGCCTCCCACCATGGGCTTCTTAACGTTGGCCCAACTCCAGGACGGAAGCTTGACTGGCAGTGGTTCCAAGGGGCCCAGCTTGGGAGGCAGGCAAGAAGCGCTGTGGCTGTGGCCTGGCGATGCCGGTTTCCTGCTCCTACCACGGCACCACAGCCAGAAGCGGTGCTACTGCTTGGGGAGGCTAGGAAGGGTGTTCGAGACTCTATTATTTTTGTGATTTCTCATTTGAGATACTGTGATTATTTCAAAATGAAAAGCCAGAGAAAAACACAAGGGGACATTTCCAATCATAAGCTGTGAACTCAAACCCTTGGGGCCACTGCCCGTCTGTCTCCCAGCGCCTGCATGTCATCCGTGGGCTCTGACAGGGGCTGGGGGACTCACTGGGCTGCTTCAGCCGCAGCTCCATGGCGGGGTCATTGCCCTTTTCCCGCCGGCCCTCGCAGAGCAGCTTCTCCCTCTCCTTCTCCGTCCGATACTCCAGGAGCTGCTTCTGAGCCTGGCGGTAGATCTTCAGGAGCCGGGAGCACAGGGTCTGGTGGAGACGCAGGAAGAAGTACCAGTTGTTGTTGGCGAAGAAGAGGCTGTAGACGTCATCCATGGGCTTGTGTGGTGGTGGTGGTAATGGCGGTGGCGGTGGTGGTGGTGGCGGTGGCTGTTGCTCAGGGGTGGAGCCCTCGCCGGTGGGCCCCTTCTCCACTGGGGGGCTGCTCTGTGGCCCAGGCGCTGGCTTCTTCCGGTCACCAGGTTCCACACTCTGCCCCTGGGGGCTCCCCCGGCCCTCGTCAGCAGAGTCCTCAGATGCCCCTAGGTCCAGGTGCTGGGAGAAGAAGAGGCTGGGCACAAACTGGTGCACCAGCTGGTGGATGGTGCCCTGGTCCTCCTTCTGGATGGCTGGCTGCCGCTTCACGTAGTAGCTGATGAGTGCGGCCGCATCCTCCAGGATCTGCCTGTCCTCGTACACGAAGATAAGGTGTGGCTCACTGGAGGGGGCGCTGCGGCCCTCTGAGTGCTGCTCCTGGTGCTGGGAACAGGGTGAATGTCAGGCAGGAGAGACCCGCTAGGAGAACCCAAGATTTGCACCTCAGCTTTAACAGTGTCACATTGCTCAGCACCAGGACCAGAACAGGGCCAACCTCCCTCCCACCACCAATGCCTACAGCAGTGCCTAGGGGCCAGGGAACCTGAGGGGAGCCGTGAGGGCAATGCTACCAACCCCGCCTACCCGCTGGGAAACAGGCAGAGACCCAGCGCAGAGGAGGGTCTCACCTCATCATAGACACTCTCAATCTCGTTGAGCAAGCTCTTGGAGCGAAGGGCCTTGGTGTCGTTCTGCTTGAAGTTCACGGCCTGGTGGTCCAGGGACTTGAGGTATGCCTTCTCATATTGCTCCCGCCAAATCTTGTTGAAGCCCTGCTGGGCCTCCCGCCACTCCTCCTCCTTGGCCTTCAGCCTGTGGGGGCCAGAGGGGCTCAGCACAAGGACAGCATGGGAACAGCCTGTGACACCCGCCTGAGTCATCCCTGCACTAGGACCAGCCTGTCTTCCATCCACAGACTAGCCATGCACTGCACACGTGGGCAACCAGCTCCAGGCTTGTCTGTACTGAGTAAAGGAGGGAAGGAGGGAGCCATGGTCCTGGAGGACCAATGTGGACAGTTTTATGGTTTCTCAAACATCGCTGCCACGGAACCAACCTCCTCCCTGCCACTGATCATATTTCATGTAGCTGTTGGCTCAACTGTGAACCCCATGAGGGAAGGGACTGTGTGGGTCTCGCTCAGCTCTGCAACCCCAGGGCCAAGCATAGCACCCAACTGAGGGCAGCACTTAACACCTGTTCACTATCATGGACAAGTTCCTAAGACACAATACTAAATACAAGGCAAGCGTGAGACAGGTCCCACTCTTCATGTTTCGACCTAATTATGTGTGTGGTGGCCAAAGGACTAGGACAAGTGTTAACCGTGCTTTCCTCTCGGGAGGGGAACTGGAAGACGAAGGAAGACTGAGACACCCAGGAAGGCAGCCTGAGGCCCCTGGGCCCCCCCACCTCCCTCCCCACCTTGCGATGACATCTGTGACCAACACTAACGAGCGCCCAGGGGCCAGAGCTGAGGGAACCTTTTGAGAACGACCGGGACAGCGGTGACAGGGTTTTTCTTGAGGCTCTCGATGATCTCAGGAGCTTTGTCCCCGTAGATGCGATGGATGGCGCGACGCTGGATCACCTCCGACGTGCCCCCCAGACAGTCGTCCAGCCGGAACTTATCCTGGTCTTCCGGGGCCATCCGGGACAGTTTTTTCTGCACGCTTTCTAACACTCGAATGGTGGCCAGGTTGGTCTCCAGGACGACGTCTAACTATGGAGAGGAAGGCGGGCAGGGGTCAGTGGGGCCCTGGGGAAGAGCCTGGGCTGGCAGAAGGGATGGTTGGATGGAGCTAACAAACTGCACGTCTGAGGGGTGTGACAGGCATTAGAAGGTGCGGCCCTGAGGAATTGAGGCCGATTACTGGGCTGGGATCGTCAGGGGAGGCACCAATGCAGGACCTGGTGCTGAGGGACGAGAGCCATGGGCCATTCACTGCTGGCTGACCCCCTGCACAGGCACAGAGAGCAAGCTTTGCTTGGCAAAAAAAGGGAACAGACCCGTGGTGCACTCAGCCTCTGGAAGACTCTCAGGGCATGTGCAGGGGGAGCCAATCCCCAAAGGAGACATACCATGTGATTCCATTTGTGCCACAGTGAGAGATGAAGGGACAGGTCAGTGTTGCCAGGGGTCAGGGCTGGGAGGGAGGTGTTCAGATATAAAGGGCAGAAGGAGGGGTCCTAGTGGTAAGGTGCCGCTCAGTATCTTGGCTGTGGTGGTGAATACAGGAACCACCAAAGGTGGGGACATGCAGAACTGAACACACGTGTATGCACAATTCAACACATGCACATGCCACATATGCACACACAAATACAGCCCAAGGGGGGAAATGTGCCAGTGTCACTGACCTCGCTGTAATATTGTGACAGGGACTTATAAGCTGTTACCACTGGGGAAGGGAACCTGATTGCTGTGTCATTTCTTACGCTGCATGTCAGCAAAATTTTCAAAAAATTAACTTAAGCTAACTTAATTTTTAAAATGTTTTTACTGATTTTTAGAGAGAGAGGAAGGGAGAGGGACAGAGAGATAGAAACATCGATGAGAGAGCAACATCATCGATCAGCTGCCTCTTGTACATCCCCCACTAGGGACTGAGCCCAAAACCTGGCATGTGCCCTGACCAGGAATTGAACCCACAACCTCTCGGTTCCTGGGTCGACACTCAACCACTGAGCCACACCGGCCGGGCAAACTAACTTAATTTTAATTAAAGAAATTAAATTCAAATACATTGCCTACCCAGCCTGAAGGAAAGCAAGGCAGAAAAGAGATCTGTGAGGACCTGCCCTGTTGGAAAGTGCTGGCATCCCTGACACTCAAGAGGAGACGGGGGTGGGGTGGGGAGGTTAAGAAGGGTCAGGATACATCCCAGGATGGAGAGGGAGATGAGCAGGGGAGAGTGAGGGCAGTGCCATGGAGGATGGGGGACAAGGCACACCCCATGTCCTCACCATCCTGGCCAGGACTCAGGGCCACTCGAGGGCCCTGCAGCACCAGCATACACACCTCAAAACGCTCGTCCTCACAGCGGTGCAGCTGTTCCTCGTAGGGTGTCTTCTTAGAGCTGACAAAGGTGGAGTCCTCTGACCAAGACGGGAATGAGACCCAGGTGTCGTTCAGCACCTGCATCAAGGGGAAATGCTGTTACCCCAGGCAACAAGCCCTGGCTGCCAGAACTGTTTACTGTACTGTTCAGTGTAGAAAATATAAGAAGTAATATCACCCTGATTTTACAGGAAATTCCCTTATCATACAAACAGTAAATGTGATCAAGTGAACCAATCATAGTATTTCAGGTGCTGGCAAACTTTCTCTGTAAAAAGCCAGATAATGCACACTCCCACTGGACTGGCTCCTCAACTCATCCTATATAATAAAAGGCTAATATGCAAATCGACCAAACAGCAGAATGACGGGTCGCTATGACACACACTGACTACCAGGGAGCAGATGCTCAACGCATGAGCTGCCCCCTGGTGGTCAGTGCGCTCCCACAGGGGAGCGCTGCTCAACCAGAAGCTGGGCTCACGGCTGGCGAGTGCACTGGCGAGTGCACTGACGGTGGCGGGAGCCTCTCTTGCCTCTGCGGCAGTCAGACATCCCCTGAGGGCTCCCAGACTGTGAGAGGGCGCAGGCTGGGCTGAGGGATGGGATCCCCCCACCCCCCGCACTAAGTGCACAAATTTTGTGCACCAGGCCTCTAGTAGAGTTAATAAAAGAGTAAGCAAGTGCCAAGCTTCCACCGACCCTGAACCAGAGTCAGGACAGGAAGAAGATCAGAGAGGGAGGGACATGTCATGCACATACATGCCAATGAGAACTACACCTCCAGTAAGTCCATCTTCTCAGGGCAATGCCCCCAGCACGATGCATTTATGAATCAGAGCTAACTTAACCATGGGCTCACTCCATGGATCTGTCTACACCACAAGGCAAGCATCACATGCCTGGGCTCCCATCTCGTTTCGGCCCAGATGCTTACTGGGACTGGAAACTGTCAGTGATTTCCCAGCCACCTGAGACATGAAAATCTACCTCAATAATTATAAAAATGAGCCCGGCCAGTGTGGCTCAGTGGCTGAGCGTTGACCTATGAATTGGGAGGTCATAGTTCGATTCCTGGTCAGGGCACATGCCTGGGTTGTGGGCTCGATCCCCAGAGTGGGGCATGTGGGAGGCAGCTGATCGATGATTCTCGCTCATCACTGATATTTCTCTCTCTCTCTCCCTCTCCTTTCCACTCTAAAATCAATAAAAATATATATTAAAGCCCTAGTTGGTTTGGCTCAGTGGACAGAGCCTGGGCCTGTGGACTGAAGGGTCCCAGGTTCAATTCTAGTCAAGGGCACGTGCTCGGATTGTGGGCTCAATCCCCAGTAGGAGGCATACAGGAGGCAGCTGATCGGTGATTCTCTCTCATCACTGATGTTTCTATCTCTCTCCCTCTCCCTTCCTCTCTGAAATCAATAAAAATATTATAATATATATATATTATATATATAAAGCCGGATAATAAATATTTCAAGTTTTGTGGGGACTACTCAATTCTGCCTTAGTCTTAGTAAAGTAGTCACAGGCAATATGCAAATCAATGGCCGTAGCTGTGTGAAAATAAAACTTTACTGACAAACACAACCAATGGACCAGCTGGGATTTGGCCCATAGGCGGTTCCTTGCTGATCCCTGGAACCCAGCAGGCACTCTTGAATTCTGGATATACAGTAACAGCCTGTCCTCTAACCCTGAAGAAGTATTCAATTGTCACACTAAACAAAATCATACTGAGGGCAGTGAAACCCAGGACAGAGCAGGCTCAGCAAAATGATGGAATGTGCCAACCCTATGCTGGTGCCGTGGGCTCCATGGCTTACCAAAACTGCCAACAGGGTAACTCACCTCTGCTCAGGTATTTTGTTTTGCCACATCCCCGCACATCCATTACTCAACATTTAGGGGGCTGACATTCAGTCTTTCATCTGATATATGAGAATGATGGGTGTGTTGTTGTTTTTTTTTTTGGGGGGGGGGGGCATGCACCACACAAGCCAACATAAGCCCCAGGGAGCTACCTCCTTGCAGATGGCCGTCCTCCCACTGCACTTGGGCTGCTGGTAAGTTTTGGGGAGCGCCCGATAGCTGGATCCAATGCGCTTGCAAGATGAATAGTCGATTTCCCGGCTTATTCCATCCCCAGATCTGTCGCTCATGGGCGGGGCGAATGATAGTTCTTTCACCCCCAGGAAGGACTTGAATTGTGCAAAAAGTTCTGGAAATTTCCTTCAGAATTAAAAACAAATGGTAAGTCGACACCCCCAGGGCTTTGTGGGAGGGATCTAGAGATTTCAGAACGGCTCCATATAGACATCTGTGGTTAAAGATGGTCAGAAAGCAAGCTCAGGGAGGAGAGGCAGGAGGCGGAACCTAGCACCAGATGTGCATCAAGTCCCCACTTGGGAGTGAATCTGCCCCCCAAAACTTTGTCGCCAGTCAGGCCCACCACTTGAGGAGGCCTTGAAACACTCTAGAAAAGACAACCTAGACTGGCAGAAGCTGGGTCAGCAATGCTCCTTGACTGGAAGAGGCCAGGGTCGACCAACCTGCCCATACATGTCTTTGTAAATCAAGTTTTACTGGCACAGTGATGTCCATCCTGACACACTGCTTGTGGCTTCTTTTGCACAATGTCAGAGTTGGGTAGTCCTAGCCCCTGGCCCTCGAAGATCAGTCTGCCAAGCTCTGTTCCGGAGTCTTTCTCCCCCAGCGGGGAGACCCTCCTAGGAACACCCTCTATGGATACATTCTCATAAGTCATAATGTAACCGCCATGCACATTGATGGGAAGGTTTTTGTGCAATCCACCCCAATGTCACCTGGATTTATGTTTAAATTGAGTATCAAAGCCCACTGCACGAGAGCAGTCACTATGACAGCTGGCACAGTGATCCTGCCATAACAGCCAGGCAGGCTCCTCCCCTGGGGTTTTCTTTGGGGCTAAATAGGCCACAAATACAGTTATATACAATGCACACTCGCCATATTATGGATTCTATTTGAAGGGTCTTATGCACAGAACCCACATGGAGCTTTCCGAAACTGAGGTCAGACTGGCTAAGAAACCTGCCCAACAAGACAGGGCTGGTGAGGGGGAGGCAATGCTGGGACCCGGCCAACCCCTTTTCCTAAAGCTCACTGTGCACGAACCGTGCGTTCGTGTCTACCTCCTAGAACAGCGGTTGCCAACCGGTGGTCTGTGAGGTCCGAAAGGTTGGCAACCACTGTCCTAGAACATCCCCACCTTCCCAGCTACTGCCCGAGCCTGGGGCTGCGCACACACTGCCGCCCACACACTGAGCAGGATGTGCTGGAAGCTGGTCGTTAACAGTGTTTCTCTTTGGGTGGCTGGGATGCTAGTTAGTCTTTCATTCTTCCTGCAATTTCTGACTGTTAGAATTTAAAAGCCTACATTGAGGGAATCTCCAGGGTTTTATGCTGGGTGGGAAAGCTGATCCTGATTCCATTTATATAACACTTTGGTTGTGTAGGTGTTAGAGATGGAGCACAGAGATGGTTGCCAGGGGCCTGTGGCGGGGACTGGAGCAGGAAGCAAGAGGGACACGGGCTTGGGTATCAAAGGTCGGCACAGGATCCTTGTGGTTCTGGAGCCATTGAGTATCGTGACTGTAGTGAGACGCACTCCCTTCCCAGGTGATAGAACTGTACACACACACGCACGCACGCACGCACGCTCACGCAAACTAGAAATAGGGAAACCTGCACAGATGGGTGGGTTGCCCGAGTGTCACCATCCTGGTTGTGGTGCTGACTTCAGATGTTCCCATGGGGGAACCAGTCCTAGGATCTGTGTCCTTTCTTACTACCGCCGGTGAATCTATAACCATCTCCACAACAATTTCCATTTAAAGACAGTATCAAAAAAAGTACCTATCATCTTTCAAAATAATAGCCCAAAGAAAGGTGGACAGTTTACAGGAGCAAAACTTGCGGAGAGCCTGGCGCAGTGTTGCTCACCCTAAAAACGGGCTGACGAGCTGGAGGAGCTCGGAGCCGGACACGAGCTCCTGGTTGAAGAGTGCGATGCAGCGAAGAAAGTTCTCATAGACCTCCTGGCTCTTCAGGACCCTGCGCACCTGCAGGGAGAGTACGTCAGGAGGCTTTGCGGGCTGGGCCCAACCCTGGCCCTGTGCCTACGTGGCTTAGCCATCACTAGGTACACCAAGTCACCAACATGGGCTGGCTCTAAAGTGACTGGCCGTGGTCTGCACGGCAACGCTCTCCTTGAGCATTCACAGTTCAGATAGCACGGACCATCTTGCTGGTTCAGGCCACTGACCCCATGGGAGCCCCAGCATGAGCTCTGCTTTAGAATTCACACAGCTGGGGCGTGGCAGATGTGTGTTCTCAAATCCAGCTCGGCCCCGAGCTCTGACGCCTACAGCGCACCACCTGCCATCTGTTCAATGATGGCCCACGCTCCCTCCCACTGTGAAAGCTGGTGCCAGCCCTCCTCCCAGACCCACTCAAGAGCTCCTCTCCTCCCCCTGCTCCCTTCCCAGAAGCTCCCGCTCTGCACACCCGAGTCCAACCAGTCACCTTGTCAAAGAAGGAGAACTCTTGCAGAGTCCCGTACTTCCCCACGGCAGCGATGGACAGGTCTTTGTTACCACGCAGCTTCATTTTCTTCTGTGGAGAGAAATTCGCGTGGTCAGTGCTCTGTGCATCCATCTTTGTCAGAGCCAGCACGGCCAGCACTGGGTTCTTCTGACAAACTGTCATTGGGTGCTGGATGAGGTCTGCCCAGGACCCCTGTGGATGACCGTCTCAGAACCACTCACCTCCACGGCCTAGTGAAGGGTGAAGGTTACAGGACTGCCCCACCCATAATCTGGGATCTAAGTCTCGACAGCTTAGGGCTATTGATAACAGGCAGAAACATCATGAAGTTGGAACAGCAAGGGGGCTATGCCCCTGGATACAATATCAGAAACCCCGCCCTGCCTGTTTTACCCTGTGAGCCATGGCCGTGATGGGAAAGGGACAGGAAGAGGACAGCACTGGTGGGATCCCACAGAAGCCCAGATTTTAGGTCTCTGGAAGACTTTTGTCTCTAAGCTTGACTAGGACCTAAACTTGGCTGCACTCCTGAGGCCACAAAACCATCTTCAGATGCCTGAAGAATGATGGAGACGTGTCAAGGGGACACAGGAGTCACCCCGAAAGGACCGCACTGAACAATTTTGGGACAGTTTGGGCATCGAGATAAACTAGTAGTTACGGATTATAACCCGGAGTTCATAGTGACATAGGTAAGTAAATAAATGGGGTAAAGAGAAGTCCTTCCTCACAGTAGGAAGTCACCTAGATGCACAAACAATGATGGAATGAGAAAATCACTGTCACGGGTGATGAGTGCGACAGGAGCTAGACCTCAGCCCCTTCCATCCCTCAGCGGGGCACCGGGTGCAGGGACCGACCTGCACAACTGTACCTGGGCCCTGCCCATCAGAGCCATGATGGTGACAAGGAGCAGAGTGAGCATTACATCTGGTTTCTCGAGGAGGAGGTGACACTCCTCACAACAACCTTGTGATCCAGGGAAACCGGTGAGCAGCACCCTTGGAGGTGAGCTGACTTCCCAAGGCCCCACAGCCAGTGCATTTCAAGCCAGACCAGGGCCCAGACTCAGCCTCCTGCCCCAGGCCTGCTTGCTTGGGGCCTGAGAATGCCGCTCCCCAGTTCATGTACAGAGAAGGCAAGGCTGCCGTGTACCCACACACATGTATATCCACACCCAAGGCTGGCGATTACCTTGGCCGGTGCTGACACAGGACGGAGGAGGGAGGGCCGGGAGCGCTTTTTGCTGTGTTCCAGGTTCTTCTCGTGCTCACTCTTCTGGACACTGTTCATTTCGCAGGGCCCATTTCCTGTGAACTAAGGACACACACACAGGAGGTGGTTAGCGTTGGAGGGACACGGCTGGGCCCATCAGTGCTGGTTCTCCATTGTCTGAGTGCCTGGAACAGCCTTCAGCTTGGCCCCCGGCTCCAGAGAGCACTGTCTGCCACGGGCCAGGGGCTCTGTCCACATGTGAGGTGATCCCAACTCTCGAGATGCTCACATTTACTGGGGAGAGATCCATGTACCCAGATCATGACAGTGTGACAAACACCAGGAAGCTGGGAGAAGGCTCACAGAAGGCCATGATGGAGGCTGGGTCCTGTCAGGCGAGGGAGGCCATAGGGTGAACACTGGAGCTGGGCCTGGGTGTGTAGGACTCACCCATGGACCACTGATAATGAGGGTCTGGAGTTCAAGTGCATCCAGAAGGGAAAAGCACTTCAGACGAGGAGACTGGCACGCACAGAGCCCCAGCAGCAAGAGGAAGCAGTTGACAGCCTCCAGGTCACTTGGCGGGGGCGGGGTGGGGGTGGGTTTCCAGCCCAATGTGTATTCTTTCCTATGAATGAGCATGTCAGCACTCGGTGGGAGCTCATCGCTGGTACTCGGGCTCCACACCAGCCATCAATGAACAGGTTAGGGATGTTTCTCCCAAGTGGGGTATCTATAGGGAGTTAGCAACATTTACAAAAAACGCGTCTGGGAGAATCTAGTCAGAACTTGCATCTATGTGAATGTGCTGGAAAGCTGGAGTGGGTGGAGGAAGGTGGACAGACTGCAGCTTTCCTGCAGGATGCGGGCAGGGCTGGGGAGGCACTCCAAGTCACCCACCACATTGTCATTCCCACCCCACCATGGGACCTGGACGGGGAGACACCACATAAAGGACGTGCTATAGGCCCAAAGCGTGGGCTGGGTGAGCACGTCATGCTGCACCCAAACAAAACAGCAGCATCTACCAGGTAAGAGTGAGCTCTGCATCTGTGTGACTCTGCCTGGGACCAGTGTACATGATACACTGTTATGTAAAACAGAAAAGAAAAAAAAACCCGAGCAGAATAAACAGGATGCCATGAAAAAAAAAAGGGATAGCCCTAGCCAGTGTTCTCAATGGTTAGAGCGCTGACCTGAGCACCAAAGGGTCACGGGTTCAACTCCAGAGGTCAAGGACAAGTACCTCATAGGGTTGTGGGTTCGCTCCCCAGCCCTGATCAGGGTGCGTGTGGGATGCAACCAGTTGATGTGTCTCTCTCACATCGATGTTTTCCCCGGCCCTCCCCTCTCTCTCCCGTTCTCTCCCTCCCTACCTTTTCAGTTTCTCTGAAAATCAATGGAAAAAATATCCTCATGGTGAGGATTAATAAAAAAAAAAGGATAAACATTTGTTTGCACACGCAGTGGAAATTTCTAGAGGGACTCAATACAAGACACTGTGGGTGCTTAACTCCGAGGACAGTGACTGGGAAACTAAGGAGAGGAAGGGAAACTTACTTTTCATACTTGATACTCTTACTGATACTTGATTTTTTCATGAGCACCTACTATTTTATAATGATTATGATGACAGTAATAAAATCTTATCCTGGGGAGAAACCAAGATGGCAGCATAGGTAAACACCTGAATTTGCTGCCACGCACAACCACTTCAAAACTACAACTAAAAGACAAAACAGACATTATCCAGAACCACAGGAAGGCTGGCTAAGTGGAAATTCTACAACTAGAAGGGAAGAGAAAAGCACACTGAGACTCAGAGGAGCTGCGGAAGTGAGGTACGGAGGCGTGCATGTGGAGAGGGCTGGCAACTGAGTACAGAGCTGGCTTTTTCACCGCTAGGAGACACAAGCTCCCGACTGCTCTGAACTCCAGTTCCAGGTGAGACTCTGGGGACCCAGACTCATAGGGGGAGAAACTGGACTGTCTGGCATCGGGCGAAACTTGAGGGCGGCTTTCTCTCAGAGGTGCTTGCAGCGATTACCGCAGGACACTGAGACATGGGGGCCTCTTAGGGCAGGGCTGATGGGAAGCCATTGCTGTTTGCTTCGCCCTGAGACTCTGCCCCATCCAAGCTGTGCGCAGAGGCTTTTGCATATGAATGGCCTGGTCCTTTGAAATCTAAACTTACCTAACAAACTGCAGCTGAGTCAGAAAGACCCAGAACATCCAAAAGAAGGCCCAAGGGCCCACAGCAGCTTGCATTGCTTCACAGCTGGGCCTCATCTGGGCATATCCAAAACCCAAACAAAGAAATCTGTAGATCTCTCCATAGCTCCTGCTGGGTGGCCTCAGGCAGAGGCTAAATTAGCACCTCCTTGGAGATCCAAGAGCCAGTGTACCCAGGAGTCAGAGTAGGAACATCCAGATTACAACTCCTCAGATCCATAAGGGCAGACTCAGTGAACACCAAAGCCCCACTGAAGCAAGTCTTGCCCCATAAGGGTGTTTCCAGCACAGAAGTTCTCCCAGCGTAGACACAGCTGATCCTCACAGCCAATTTGCCTGGAGGTCAATTCCTCCCAGTGATACCAACAACAATCAAGGCTTAACTACAACAAGACTGTACACACAGCCCACAAAGGGGTGCACCAAGAGTGTCCACCTCAGGTAACTGGGGAGGCTGAGTCACTGGGCCCTATAGGACACCTAGCACACAAAGCCACTCTATCAACTCAGGGAAGCAACCAAAATGCAGAGACAAAGAAACAGGTCACAAATGACAGAAATGGAGGAAAGCAAACAAATGGATATAGAGTTCAAAACCACAGTTATAAGGTTTTTCAAGAATTTTCTAGAAAAGGCCGATAAATTTAGCCAAACCCTCGAGGATATGAAAAGGGACCAACTAGAAATTAAACATACACTGACTGAAATTAAAAATAATATACAGAGATCAAACAGCAGACTAGAGGATCGCAAGAATCAAGTCAAAGATGTGAAATACAAAGAAGCAAAAAAAACACCCAACTGGAAAAGCAAAAAGAAAAAAGAATCCAAAAATATGAAGATAGTGTAAGGAGCCTCTGGGACAACTTTAGGCGTACCAACATCCGAATTATGGGGGTGCCAGAAGAAGAGAGAGAGCAAAATACTGAAAACCTATTTGAAGAAATAATGACTGAAAACTTCCCCCACCTGGTGGAAGAAATAGACTTACAAGTCTAGGAAGCACAGAGAACCCCAAACAAAAGGAATCCAAAGAGGACCACACCAAGACACATCATAATTAAAATGCCAAGAGCAAAAGACAAAGAGAGAATCTTAAAAGCAGCAAGAGAAAAACAGTTAGTTACCTACAAGGGAGCACCCATACGATTGTCAGCTGATTTCTCAACAGAAACTATGCAGGCCAGATGGGAGTGGCAAGAAATATTCAAAGTGATGAATAGCAAGAACCTACAACCAAGATTACTCTACCTAGCAAAACTATCATTCAGAATTGAAGGTCAGATAAAGAGCTTCACAGATTAAAAAAAAAGCTAAAGGAGTTTATCACCACCAAATCAGTATTATATGAAATGCTGAAAGGTATTCTTTAAGAAGAGGAAGAAGAAAAACATAAAGATAAAAATTATGAACAACAAATACGTATCTATCAACAAGTGAATCTAAAAATCAAGTGAATAAAAAAATCTGATGAACAGAATAATCTGGTGAATATAATAGAATCAGGGATATAGAAAGGGAGTGGACTGATAATCCTCGAGGGGAAAGAGGTGTGGGGGGTGCGGGAAGAAACTGGACAAAAATCATACACCTATGGATGAGGACAGTAGGGGGGGGTAAGGGCATGGGGTGGGGTGGCAACCGGGTGGAGGGGAGCTATGGGGGGAAAAAAGAGGAACAACTGTAATAATCTGAACAATAAAGATTAAAAAATAAAAATAAAATCTTATTGTTAACTACAGGCCACACTTGTCCCTTAGGGGAAAAGTTCTTGGGAGAATAGTCATCTACAGATTCAGTTACTCTTAAGAATACTAGGTGGAAATTTCTCATCTCCTTTTGTAGATGTAAGAATAGGTGAAAACACCAATTCCTAAAGGAGACAGGCAGTGGCACTATGACATGCACTGAGTGGGATGGAGACTGGGGGCCAACGGGGAAACCCAGTGCTTGCCCAGCCAAAGGGCAGCATTAGCTAACATAAGTTAACAGTTCCAACTTATGAACGCTTGAGCTAGATGGACCCAAAGCCCATTTGGCTGGGGGTTGGCATAGTCACCATGCTTCTTCGCCTGTTTCTATAAATAAAGTTTTATTGGCACATAGGCACACCCACTTGACATACAGTCCAAGGCTACTTTCCTGAGAAGAGTGCCAGCCTGCACACCAAAGGGTAGCAGAACTGAGTCTTTGCAACACAGGATGCCTGGCCTGCAAAGCCCCAGATACCTGGCCCTTCACAGGAAAACATCTGCCAACTCTGACCTAGGCCAAACAGTCAGGTTCAATTAGGACAACATCAAATTTCATCTTGGTTTCTTTTTCCGGAAATTTTGATAGAAAGCCAAATCCTATATAATAAAGAGGTAATATGCAAATTGGCTGTCACACCCTCACAAATGGCTGCCTACAACCAGGCCAGCGGTGGAGGGGGGCGGGTTGGAGGTTAGTGAGGTATGACCGCTGCGTGGGGTGACCAAGCCAGCAGGGGGGTTAGTGTGGGATGACCAAACGACTGAACAGCAGGCTGTGTGGGGTGACCAGACCGGTGGGAGGGTCGTGAGGGACGACCAGGCTGGCAGGGGGGGCAGTTGGGGGTGACCAGGCCAGTAAGTGGGGCGGGGGGGGGGCAGTTTCGAGCAACCAGGCTGGCAGGGAGGGAGCAGTTGGGGGTGATCAGGCTGGCACGCAGAGGCAGTGAGGGGCTATCAGGCCGGCGGGGGGGGGGAGGGGAGGCAGTTAGGGGTGACCAGGCAGGCAGGCAGGTGAGCGATTAGGAGCCAGCGGTACAGGACTGTGAGAGGGATGTCTGACAGTCTCAGATTGGAAAGGGTGCAGGCTGGGCTGAGGGGACACCCTTCTACCCCTATCCCCCGCCCCGTGCACGAAAAGCAAAAAGAAAAAATAATCCAAAAAGAATTCTTGCACCAGGCTTCTAGTATTTATATAAAGGAACATAATATAAAGATCACTTTATATAACAAATTGTACCAGTACATGCGTGTTTTTAATAATTTAAACACTGATTCAATCTTTCTAAATATGTAAGGTAGCTCTAATCACCTAGCATACTCTAAAAAACTGCTGAATTGATAACAAATGCCATTTAAAGAAAATGTGGGCAGGCAGTTTTCTGGGGAAATGCTTAATTTTTTAGTATGGGGTGTATCTATGCCCAATTTTGTAAATTTCCAGTCATGCCCACCAGGGGGTGCTGCGACCACATCCATCAGAGGACAAGAGGCTCCACTCACTGGCCATCCACCAGTGCTTGAAGAATCATCATCAAGATGAAATTTCATCAGAACTAAGACCACCCTTGCCCCAAAATTGCTAAGAGTTGGAACAAACAGTGTAGACAGACAATTTTATCAGTTACCTACTGTCTCTTGTGCAATGCCCCCAAAACCCCAATGAACAGCATTCTCCACCCACTATACCGACTACCAGGGTGGTTCAGTAGCAAAGACCCAGGCTCACTTTGGCCAGGCACTTCCCTAAGGATTTTTCCAACTGGCCCAGGAAGAGAGGGTCACTTTCTACAGGCTCCCAAAGTGACCTGCCAGGCTCCCACAGCAAGAAGGTGACAAAGTGAGACTAGACCAAGGTGTGCAATCATGAGCCCTTGCTGCTCCAGGCATTGCACCCACTATCTCTGGTCAAGGCAGGTGCCCATCTCCCTGTGAAGATGGAATTCAAGGAAAAAGCTGCCAAGGCTGAGATGCAAGGCCCAGATCCAAGAGGATGAGAACCAAGGGGTCTACAAAGCATACAAGGGGGCAAGACAGAGCTTCAGAGTATGACAGGATGCAGCTTGAACTACCAGGGATGCAGAAGGAAGCGGAGGGACTTTTGCCGAGAAAAGAAAGATGGAGCACTGAGCACATGCCGGGCCTTGCAGAAGGCACTTGAAGCACAACAGCTTGTCGAGTCCCCATCTAAGCAGGAGGCAGGAAGGAAACAAGGCCCAGGAGGCACTGGCTCAAGCCTACCTACAGCACCCAAGGAGGCCAAGCAAGTGCCATGGTCCAGGCTGTGTTCACAGGGTTCAGTGAGGATGCACTGGGCTCCAACCTGGTTGAAAGGATGGGCTGCAGCTCCAGCACTTAATATCAGCCCCACTGATAGGCACAGAGCTTCTCCAACTTGGAATCTGGAAGTATTTCCTGGTGGCATCCTTGCTTAGGGATATCACTAAGTGTCCTGGAGACAGTGACATGGGCAGGGGGAAGGGGGATTGGCACGTGAGACAAGCCCCAGCCCACGTACTGGAAGTCCGCCTGACTGGACCAAGAGTCTTCAGGGCATCCAAACCCAGACTCCTGCTGCCCCTGATCGCCTCCCTTTGAGACCACCCTCACAGCATCTTCATTCAGAAGCAGAAACCACGAGAGGTGGTGATGAAGTGTGAAGTGTGTGTGTGTGACTTCTGTGCTCACACTCCAAGTCGTCATCAGGACAGAGAGGAAAATGAAAAGAGGAAGTAGAAATCAACAAACTAGGAAGAGAAGGGAACTTCCTCAATCCAATAAAGGGCATTTATGAAAAATCCACAGCTCACGGCATATTCAATGGTGAAAGACTTAAATCTTTTGCTCTAAGGTCATGAACAAAACAAAGATGTTTGCTCCCACCACAGTACTGGAGGTTCTACCAGGGGAACTAGGCAAAAAAAAAAAGGGGGAGGGGCATTAAAATTGAAAAGGAAGAAGGGAAACTATATTAGCAGGTGACATGATCTGATACACACAAAATTCTAGCAAATGCACAGAAACAAAGCTAATAAATGAATTCAGAAAAACTACAGGTTACAAAATCAGCACACAGAAAGCAGTGGTGTTTCTATATGCTAGCAATAAACGATCAAAAATGCAATTAAGAAAATTTCCTTTCCATTAGCATCAAAAAAATAATAATACTTAGGAATAAGTTTAACCAGGGCAGTGTAAGACATGTACATTGAAAACTATAAAACACTGCTGAAAGAAATTAAAGACAATTTAAATAGATGGAAAGATGTTGCATGTTCATGGATTGGAAGGTTTACTATTGTTAAGATGGCAATACTTCCCAAAGCAGTTGAAAGATTCATTGCAATCCTTATCAAGATCCCAATGGCCTTTTTCATAGAAATGGAAAAGCTGATCTTCAAATTTCTATGAAATTACAAGGGGCCCTGAATAGCCAAAACATTCTTAGAAAAGAACAAAACTGGAGGACTCACATTTCTGGCTTTCAAACTTACTACAAAGCTACAGTAAACAGGACAGTGTGGTGCTGGCATAAGGGAAGACATGGAGATTAATGAATTGGAATAGAGAGTCAATAAATAAACTCATACAATCATGGCCAACTGGTTTTCAACAAGGGTGCCAAGACCATTCAATGGGAACAGAAGAATAGTTTCTTCAACAAATGGTGCTGGGGTGACTGGATCTCCACATGCAAAAGAATGAAGTTGGACCCTTACCTCACACTCTATATAAATACTAATTCAAAAGGGATCAACAACCTAAATATAATAGCTAAAACTATTAGAAGAAAACACATGGAGAAGCCTTCCTGAATTCAGGAGATTTGGCAATAGATTCTTAGATTTGACACTAAAAGCATGAGCAACGAAAGAAAAAATAGGTAACTGGACTTGATTAAACTTTGAATTTATGTGCATCAAAGGACAGTAAAAAAAAAAAAAGACAACATGCAGAATGAAGGAAAATATCTAATAAGGATCTAGTGTTCAGAATATATAAAGAACTCTTACAACTCAACAACAAAGAGACAAACTAAAATATGGGCAACGGACTTGAACGCACATTTCTCTAAAGAAGATACAAATGGCCAATAAGTACATGAAAAAAAAGGCTCAATGTCATTAGCCAACACGGAAATAAAAATAAAAACCACAATGAGATACCATTTCACATCAACCATGAAGACTATAATTAAAAAAAAAAGGAGCCCGGCCATGTGGCTCAGTGGTTGAGCATCGACCTATGAACCAGGAGGTCACGGCTCGATTGCCAGTCAAGGCACATGCCTGGATTGCGGGATCGATCCCAAGTGTGGGGCATGCAGGAGGCAGCTGATCAATGATTCTCTCTCATTCTCATCATTAATGTTTCTATCTCTCTCTCCCTCTCCCTTCCTCTCTGAAATCAATAAAAAATATATATATATATATTTTTTTTTTTAAAAGGGAAACTACCAAGTGTTGGTGATGGAAATTGCTAGCGAGAACATTAAATGGTGCGGCTGCTTATGGAAAACAGTTGGGAAGTTCCTCCAAAATACAGAATTGCAACAAGATGCAGCAATTCCACTCCTAGGTGTAGACTCCAAGGAATTGAAAACAGGAATTCAAACAAATCCTTATACACACATGTGCACACCACCACTACTCACAATCGCCAAAAAGTGGAAATGACTCAAACGTCAACTAAAGCATAAAAAGGGGTTAGAGTGTCGTCGGCCTGCGCACCACAGGGTTGCGGGTTTGATTCTCAGTCAAGGGCACATACCTGGGTTCCAGGTTCAAACCCCAGCTCCCACGTCTTACACGCCCAAGAGGCAACCAATTGATGTGTCTCTCACATCAATGTTTCTCTCTCTCTCCCCCTCCCACTCTAAAAAAATCAATGGGAAAATTATCCTTGGGTGAGGATTAACAAAAAGAATATGGTCCATCCCTACAATGGACTATTACTCGGCCATAGAAAGGAATGATGCACTGACACATGCTATAACGTGGATGAACCTTGAAAACATGCTGAGGGAGAGAAGCCATAGCATATGACACAAAAAGCCACATGTTATATAATTCCATTTATATGAAAGGTCCGGAGCAGGAAAATCCATATACAGAAAGCAGATTGGTGGTTGTCAGGAACTGGGGGAGGGGAATGCAGAGTGACTGCTAATGGGGACGGAGTCTCCTTTTGGGGTAATGGAAATGTTCAAGAACTGGAGAGATGTAGTGCTTGTACAACATATAAATGTATTAAACACCACTAAAGTGTATGCTTTAAAATGGTGAATTTTACTTTAATTAAAAAAAAAGTGCCTTGGCTGGTGTTGCTTAGTGGTTAGAGCATCAGTCCAAGCACCGAAGGGTCTTGGGTTCAATTCCCGGTCAAGGGCACCAACTGGATTGCAAGTTCCACCCTCAACTACAGTCGGGGGGCATGTGAGAGGCAACCAATCCATGTTTCTCTCCCCCCACCCCCACGTTCCTCCCTTTTACTCTCTCTAAAAATCAATGGAGCCCTAGCTGATTTGGATCAGTGGATAGAGCGTTGGCCTGCGGACTGAAGGGTCCCAGGTTTTATTCTGGTCAAGAGAACATGCCTGGGTTGTGAGGTCGATACCCAGTAGGGGGCGTGCAGGAGGCAGCCAATCAATGATTCTCTCTCATTGATGTTTTTATCTCTCTTCCTCTCCCTTCCTCTGTGAAATCAATAAGAATATATATTTTAAAAAATCAATGGAAGCCCTAACTGGTTTGGCTCAATGGATAGAGCATCGGCCTGTGGACTGAAGGGTCCCAGGTTCGATTCCGGTCAAGGACATGTACCTTGGTTGCGGGCACATCCCCAGTCGGGGGTGTGCAGGAGGCAGCTGATCAATGTCTCTCTCTCATCGGTGTTTCTAACTCTCTATCCCTCTCCCTTCCTCTCTGTAAAAAAATCAATAAAATGTATTAAAAAAAAAAATCAATGGAAAAGGTATTATCAGGTGAGGATTAACAACAACACAAGCAAGCACCTTATGTTCATGAAAAAGAGGAAATGGAAAGGGCCACAACAGGGGGAGACAGACTAACAATGCAGTCTGTATCCTCACAGTCCCTGTTCCAGGTGCCTCTTCTGCTCTCTGCCTCCCCGTCATTGCTAAGACTCAGCCCACGCCCCCTGCACCTGCCCACAGAGCCCTGGTTACAAGGCAGGTGGCTCTTTGGTCCTTGTCACAGGACTAAAGGTCAGGAGGAATACAAGGTCCCCTCCCCTGGTCTTCACCTACCAAAGCAGCCCTTGCCATCTGGCACTGTCCACACTGAGAAGCCCTCTTCAGGATCTACTCCCGCTTGACATGGAGGTGGAGCCTGTGATGGGAGCCTCCCTGGGAGTCGGTGTGGCTCCTGTGAGAAGCCAGTATGTCCTGGGGGTTGGACAAGCTTGGCCTGGTTCAGGGGGCTGCACTGAGGAAATGGGGCCCTGCTGAGAAGATGCCCCTGGGCTGGGTGGGTGCTCTGTACTCACCAGGGACCGCTTGGCTTCAGGCAGGAACTGTCCAAACTCTGAGAGCAGGTCCTCCTGGCCCCGGAAGAGGTTTGCCACCTCAGTGAACACCTCCTCTTCAGACATGCCTCGGAAGGGCCGGCCCTTTGTGCTCAGCTGCTCCTTCTGCCAATTATTGGGAAAGAAAATGAGTTGTTAGCCAAGGAACCAGGTACTTAAGCTGTGACATTCAGGCATCCCACTGTGGAGGAGACAGAAGGACGGCTACTGGGAGAGAGGGGCCCACCTTGGGGTGCCCCGTATCGAGCTCCCCTGCCTGGAGAACTGTCCTATGTGCTTGTGTCTGAACCCAGTTCCACAGCACAGCCTGAGCCCTGGCCTTGGATGCGGCCTGTGCTAGGAGAGTGGAGGGGATGTGGACAGGGACACAGCCATGGAAGGACATGGTCCCAGCCCTCCCAAGGGTAAGGGAGCATGTTTTGCTGGGCAGGGGAGTGTGGAACTAGTGCTGAGCCTTCAAGGGAAGAGGGTAAAGAGAAGGGCCAACAAAACGGTTCACCAGAGTCACCAACACTTGAAGAAAGATGGCCTGACTCAGAGCTCAAAGTAACAATATAAAGACCAGCATGGACCTGGATTGGGAGGACAGGAAGCTGAGAGGAAAACTCAAGTTGGATAGCCTATATAATAAAGAGGTAATATGCAAATTGACCCTCACACCCTTGCACAAGATGGCCACCCCCATGTGGTCAAAGATGGCTGCCGCAAGATGGCCAGCAGGGGAGGGTAGTTGTGGGCAATCAGGCCAACAGGGGAGGGCAGCTGCGGGGGAACCAGGCTGGCAGGGGAGGGTAGTTGGGGGCGACCGGGCCTGCAGGGGAGGGCAGTTGGGGGCAACTGGGTTGGCAGGGGAGGGCAATTAGGGGCGACCAGCCGGCAGGGGAAGGCAGTTAGGGGCAACCAGGCCAGCAGGGGAGGGCAGTTGGGGGCAACCAGGCTGGCAGGGGAGGGCAGTTGGGGGGGACCACGCCTGCAGGGGAGGGCAGTTGGGGTGGGACCAGGCCTGCAGGGGGGCAGTTGGGGGCAATCGGGCCAGCAGGGGAGGGCAGTTGGGGGTGACCAGGCAGGCAAGGGAGGGCAGTTGGGGGCGATCGGGCCGGCAGGGGAGGGCAGTTGGGGGGCAATTGGGCCAGCAGGGGAGCAGTTAGGTGTCGATCAGGCTGGCAGGGGAGTGGTTAGGGAGTGATCAGCCTGGCAGGCAGGTGAGCGGTTGGGAGCCAGCAGTCCCGGATTGTGAGAGGGATGTCGACTACTGGTTTAGGCCCGATCCCGAGGAGTCCCAGATTGGAGAGGGTGCAGGCTGGGCTGAGGGACACCCCCCCACCCCCGTGCACGCAATTTGTGCACTGGGCCTCTAGTTAAAAATAAGTTCCTTTCAACTTTACACCTGAGGATATGACCAAGTAAGAGGTGTTAAGGCCGGGGCCCTCCCAGAGTGAAGGACATTCCCATCAGTATGCCTACTCCACAGCTACAAAGGGGAACAAGCCCATGTCTCCCTTCCTCCCGGCCTGCTGCACCTGAGGGAAGCGAGTTTTCAATCCTGCACCCGTAGCACCTATTTAAGAGGGGAAAATAACTGCCTCGCCCCCCACCAAAGCCACCAGGACACGTGAAAGACAAAGGGAAAATGGGTGAAGACCACTCAGTTCAGAGAATTAAGTCACCTCTATACACGTGAAACGATGATCAAACTGGATGATGTTTAAAGAAAAACAACGTCAAACAGTGCCACTTCGCTCATCAGATCGACAAAGATGAAAAGGACTGGTTTTTCCAAGGAGGATGTGGGAACCACAAGGCGGAAAGGAAGACTGGCACAGGGAAGCGTGGTGCTATCTAAGACCACGTTACGGACGCACATCCAGACTTAGGGACACACACAGAGATGGTCAGTTCTGTTCTAACATTTGTTTTGAAAGCGCATCTGTGTGAGCTTGACACATGTACTAAGGAATCATCTGAGTGCAGTGTGGATTTTACAATTGCTTATATGGGAGAAGCCCTGGGCAAGAGCAGAAAATTGCACTGAGTAGTGTGGGAATCTAACTGTCCCCCTTCAACATCTGTTAGGAGCAATCTGCCATACCTGTGAGGAGCGACCAGCCATCCCCATCGGGAGTTATAAAGTCTGTCCCCTTTCAGGAAACCTCCTCCCAGCATCTCAAGGTTGGGGGGGACCAGGACTGCAGGGGAGGGGAGCATCTCACAGTGACCCACCGGCTGCAACGTTCCCACACCCACACATGAACCACAAGTCTTTCCAAGGTCAAGTGCCAGAAGTGCTGTGGTATTTATGTCATTCTTAGCCATTTAATGTTTACAATGAAGCTACCATTTTTAGTAGGTGCCTTCTTTAACGTGTCACTAACAGTTTCCCAGTGTTGTGCCCTGACCCTGTTTTCCCATAAGCCCTGTGGCGGGTGCGATTTCCAGAGCAAGGTCACTTCTAGGATGTCAAGTGTCACATCAGGGCAGAACTGGCTGTGCTCATCCAAGTACACATGGGACATCTGTATGCAGCTGGACAATGGGACCAGCTCTCCACAGCTGACCCAAGGCAAGCACTGTGCGTCGAGGACCTGCGTGAAAGCTGCATTTAATCCAGGGGTCAGCACCACCAGTGTTATAGCCATTTTACAGATTAGAACCTGAGGTTCAGGGGGGTGAGGGAAAGGGCTCTGAGGGCGCAGGTGGCAGAGCTAAGATCTGAACCAAGACCTAACAGACATAAAACCCAGGAACACACAGCCAGATTTACCCAGAGCTGCTTGCTGTGGGCCTCACAGTGTCTTTTAAAAATCCAAGCCAATGTTCTAAAATCAAGATAACTCACACAAAAACTCAGACTCCTAGCTCCTCTTGAAGAAACAGACAGCCTCGGGTCTGGGTCCATCAGGAGGCTTGTTTGAAATGCAGATGCTGGGCCAGATGTGGAGTCATAACTGGGATAAGTCCCAGGCACCGACCCCCAGTGGCTCTGATTGGAGGACACCAAGCTGTACCTTCACCATTGAGTCTTCTCTGAATGAGTCTGTGTCCCATCAATATGACCTCAGATAAATAAATCTAACTTCTCTGCCGCCCCATTACCATCAACAGAACAGACACCTCCCAGTCTCCTCTCTATAGTGGTTCTTCCAGCCCCTAAGCTATAATGACCCCATGGAAGCTGTGAAGGACCCATAAGATCCCAAACATCACTGCCCCCACCCCCAGATCGAATGTTCACAGCTGCCACCGCAATTGCTCATCTGTGAGAAGCAAGTTCTTACTGCTGTACAAGCACTACACACTAGACATGAGCCAGATGGGGACATGCACACCGCCAGCACCACTAGCAAAAGTTTGTTGTGTCAAAACGGCTCCGCTGGGTTTTCAGGAACAAGTTATCTGACCGTATACACTTATGCTAAAGAGAATCCCACTTCTTTATTTCACTTATCAAGGTTGTGCAGAAGATTTCATTTTTTAAAGTGGGTTCTGCTGCTTAGAAAAATAAAAGGTGTCAGAAACTTCACGTCTGGAAGAGGATGACGTCCAAGCCCTTGCATGACACAGATGTCCCTCACCACTGGCCTGCCTGTGCTTCCCGTTAAGTCTCCTTCTGACCCCTGGGCCTTCACCTGGGCTGTTCCCAACACCGAGAGTCCATCCTTTATCTGTACCTGTCTACCAGATGGGTCTGGCCCATTTGTCAAGATTCAACCTGAGTATCTTCTCTTGACCCTTACATGGTTGGCAACCACTAACCCTGACATACTTCTTTGCATTTCCCTTCTTTTCCACCCTAATCATCTCAAGTTTCTCCCACTTCTAGACTGAACTCCTAAGCAGCAGCAACCATTTACCTCTGTTGCCTCAGGGCCTGCACAGTTGTAATCAGCAGAAATAAAAGCTGTGTGGTCTAAACAATAATGAAGTTGTCTTATAACAAGAGCATCCCCTTAGGTTCTTTTTTAATCCTTCTTATGTATGTTTCCTTGGGTACAGAGCTGCCTCAAGGAGTATATTAGAACCATAACTAAACCAAACTCCAATAGGTATTTGTACACCATGTTCAAAGCAGCCAAAGTGTAGAAGCAACTCAAATGCCCATCAAAAGATGAATGGATAAACAAAATCTGTTCCATCAACACAATGGAATATTATTCGGCCTTAAAACAGAAATTCTGACACATGCTACAACACGTGCTGAATGAAATAAGCCAGTCACAAAAGGACAAATACCGTATGATCCCACTATGTGAGGTCCCTAGACGAGTCAAAAAATTCATTGAGACAGCCAAAACCGGTTTGGCTCGGTGGATAGAGCATCGGCCTGCGAACTGAAAGGTCCCAGGTTCGATTCTGGTCAAGGGCACGTGCCTTGGTGGTGGGCACATCCCCAGTGGGAGGTGTGCAGGAGGCAGCTGATCAATGTTTCTCTCTCATCGATGTTTCTAACTCTCTATCCCTCTCCCTGTAAAAAAAAATAAAAAAAAAAAGCAATAAAATATATTTTTAAAAAAATAAAAAAATTCATTGAGACAGAAAAAAGGGTGGGTGCCAGTGGCTGGAAAAGGGGATGGGGAGTTAGTGTTTAATGGGGACAGAGTTTTAGTTTTACAAGATGAAAAGAGTTTTGGAGCAAGATAGTGGTGATGGCTGCACAACAATGTGAATGTACTTAATGCCACTGAACTGGACACTTAAACATGGTTAAAATGCTAAGTTTTACATTATCTATATTTTATCACAGTAAAAAAATTAATGCAAAAACAAGAACTTATCAGATTTTTACAGGATTCCATGAATTCAGACAAGAAAATGCGCCTGACATTGGATTGCACCAGGAAGAGCCGCAGAGAAGTGTGGCCTGAGGGAGGCCTCTTACCTGGTAAGTATGCAGTATCTCCAGGAATGACCTGTAGATCTCAGGGTGGTCCAGAAAGCGGGTCTTAATCTTGTTCACGTAGCTGATGGCGTTGTTGAACTCCACAGAATCCGACTCCAAGGGCACCTGGGGTTTGTCCTCTTTGTACAGCAGCTGTTGTTTGAAGTTCTCAGTACAGTCGCTGTGGTTGTGCGAGTTCTCCTGACAACAATATGACAGTGACTGTCGGCCCGACACCAGGAACAGATTGTGACAAACGCCAGACCAAACGCCACTATCTGTGAGAAAAGGGAAAACCTCGCACAAAGCCAAGTATTTCAATTAGATGCAGAAAAAAGGTGCCGTCTGCGGGCCTGGAGGAGGAATGCAGATGGCGGAGCCCACAGAACAAGCAGGTGGCTCCTCCTGGGCCTCCTGTGGGTCTGTGCTCCCCTGGGCAGGTCTTAGGAACTCGCCTCCGCCTGATCCTTTCCAACTGATTCAGAGAACACACAGGTTTCAGGAACACTCTACACTTTAAAAAATTAGCATTTGCAAGAAATGTATAAAACGTGGATTGTTGAATCCTTTTCAGAGTGGAGTTTTGGCCTCTTTATAAAAGAAATCTTCCTACACTTTTTGCCAGCTCATTTCAGCGAGATTGTTTTCAGTTGTAAAAGCACCTGCGCTTAGCAGGTATAAAACTGGGACCCTGCAGATAAGGGGGCCCACTGTCCAGGCTACATGGGACTGCGGGACTTTTGGTGTTAAGCCCAGGGCAAGTCACTTGAGAGAAGAGATGGGCCCTGACCAGCCATCAAGCATGCTCTTCATTGTGTGCTTTCCCATCAATACAAATAGAAAAGACACACACGTCTCTCTCCTGTGCACTCAGAATCCTAGTTCTTAGTGGGACAGGACCCACGCCCAAGGTGATATTTGTGTTTCTAAACTGGAATTTTGCGTGTGGTTCTGATGACAGCCTCCCTCTGCCACTGACAGGAGCTGGGCCGTCGGGAATGACCCTCGGCATCCTGCAGATCCCCAGCAAGCAGAGGCTGTTTCTCAAGAAGTCTTCTGGAACCATCCTGTGCCCAACTAAAATGCCCCTGTCTCTCAGCACTCTGAGCCCCTTTCTTGCTGTTTTTCTCTTACTGTAACATATTGTACTTATTTTGTTGTCTGCCCACCCTGAGCAGATGGCGAACATCATGAAGACAGAGATTCTACTTAGTTCACAACTATATCCCCAGTGCCTGGAACAGAGCTTGGGACAGAGCAGGCTTCCTCCACTGCTGGGGAATGATCAGATGAACAGGTGAAGGAACAAACTGAGTCTACTCTTTCCATCGCCCAGGCGCCCAGCAGCCCACCTGCACCAACCCCTGACCAAAAAGGCTCTGGAGTGGGATGAGGACTGCTGGGCACACTGCCCATCAGCTGGGTGGGTGTACCAATCTGCTGGAGATGCCATAACAAAATACCACAGACTGGACACCTCCAATAACAGGAACTTATTCCTCAGAGGTCTGGAGGCTGGAAGTCTGGAGGCTGGTTTCTCCTGAAGCCTCTAAGCTTGTAGATGGCCGCCTTCTCGTGGTGTCTTCACACGGTTGTCTCTCTGTGTGCACCCAACCCTGGGTCTCTCTCTGGGTCCAGATTTCCTCAGGACACCAGTTAGATTGGATTAGGGGTCATTATCTCTGTAAAAACCCTATCTCCAAATATAGTCACATTCTAACACACTGAGGGTTAGGCCTTCAATGTATGAATTTGGGAAGGGGACACAATTCAGCCCATAACAGTGGGTACAGAGGTAACTCCAGAAAGTCTGAGCTGAGGAAAGCAGACACACAACAGATCCAGAGCAGCCACAATTCTAAACACTTCTCCTGGGCAGTGAATTCATTCTAAGACACTCTGGGGTGCTCCTGCTAATTACCTCCCAGTGGAAGATGGAAGGAGCAGGGAGAGGGAACAGCCTTGGGTCAGGGTTTGCTTTACAGAAGGCTGTGCACTCACCCAAAGTTCCCCACGACTCCACTCCGAGGGTGCATTTTCAAGTGCCACATTCCCCTTCCACCTGCCCTGGAGTGAGCCACTGTGTCAAGACAGAGTACCATCCCTAGAGACGAGGGTTCCAAAAAATGGGCCAGACATAATGGTACAATGGCTATAGCAAACAGTCTGGCATTTCTTTAGTAAGTTAAACGTAGTTACCATGTGACCCAGCAATTCTGCTCCCAGGTATCACCCCAAAAGAACTGAAAACAGGTGTCAAAATCACCAATAGGTGGAAACAACCTAAGTGTCCATCAGCTGATGAATGGACGAACAAAATGTGGTCCATCCATACAGTGGAATATTATTCGGCCATAAAAAGGAATGAAGCTCTGGTTCATAGACACTCTATTACAACATGGATGAACCTTGAAAACACCATGCTGAGTGAAGGAAGCCGGACACAAAAGGTCATATAGTGTATGATCCCATTTTCATGAAATATCCAGAACAGGCAAATCCATAGAAAGAGGGGTGGATTAGTGGCTGCCAGGGGAGAATTGGGAGGTATAGTATCTTTTTGGAGTGACAGAAATGTTCAGGAATTGGTGGTAGTTGTACGATATTGTGAATATACTAAGAAACCACTGGACCCTTTTAAATGGTTATAATGATGAATTTTGTTTTGTAAATATTACAATTAAAAATATTTTTTAAATGTAACGCTCAGAAAATACAGAAACCACTGGCCATACAAAAACAAGCTGGCTTTGGCCCAAGGGTCATAGTTCGCCAATTCTTGGTCTGAACCTTACGGAACAATCCAGTCTTTTCTCTGCCAGCTGGGGCTGGCCTGGTCTAGGCACAGTTAGAACGCCTCCTAGACAGTGAAGAGCCACCCTCCACGGCCAACTTGGCCATCTAAGCACCCACATATAGCCCCGCCTAGATATTTAAGAGATGCCTCATAACACAGAGCAGCAGCCCCAGTCCTCCCTGGCTTTGCTCATCTCAGCAGGGGCCTCAACCTTCCCCCAGGGCTCAGTCATCCTGGATCCTGGACCTCTCCCTTTCTGATACCCACCCCTGGTCTGCAACACCATCCGCTGTCTGGATCACCTGGGGCCTCACACATCTTCTCTGCTCCTCAGTCCACGGCTGGCACAGTAGCCAGAGTGGCCTATCCTGAACTCGCCACCAACGCCCCACATTCCTGTCTCTCTATCCCCCCTCTAGCCTTCATGTCCCAAACCCACTGGGTTTCTGGACATTTCTCAAGCACACCCACTCATTCCTACCTCAGGCCTTTACCCCCACCACCAGGAAGACTCCCATCCCTACCCAGACACAGGCACGGCTCCTGCTGCCCCCCTCAAGCCCTGCCCCTGCCATCTTTCACTTGCAGTGTTGAACTCGCTCACATAGGTCATATCTGCATCGCAACAGTTCTCACTTCATCTATGCAAGCAACTCAAGAGCTAGAACTTCCAATAAACCTCAGGGCCTGGCACAGAGATGTCTATACTTACTCTGTGAGTCACTTAGGCACAGAGATGATCTGCCAGGAAGTGACTGAACTTCCAAATGACTCTCCCCAGAAAGTGGAAAGCAGGCCTCCCTTTGAACGCAATAGGGCCACTTTCTTTTTTTTTTTTTAAATATATTTTATTGATTTTTCAGAGAGGAAGGGAGAGGGATAGAGAGCCAGAAACATCGATGAGAGAAAGACATCGACCAGCTGCCTCCTGCACATCCCCCACCAGGAGATGTGCCCGCAACCAATGTACATGCCCTTGACGGGAATCGAACCTGGGACCCTCCAGTCCGCAGACCGACGCTCTATCCACAGAGCCAAACCGGTTTCGGCGAGGGCCACTTTCTTACAAGTGGCACCTAAAGGTTTATCTGTTTATCTCTGTCCTAGCTGGCCATCATCCCAGCCAAGCATAAAGTCAGCGCCGAGATGACAGGATCTGCCCTCAAGGGGACCCACTGACATCGTTTCTCCGACAACATGTGCCAAAAGGAGGACACAGTCATGACCAAGACAGGCGAGGGTCATGCCTGATCAGGAGGACTCCCAGTTTTCCAGGGAAGGCAAATCAACAAGAAACAGTGGCTTTTTAATTTCTTTCCTGCCTTTGCTACTCTGAAATATACAAACAAGTGTGGTGTGAGAATGACTTGGAGGTGACAGTGGAGGGACTTAGAGGTGAGATAACAACTGAGGCCCAGATGACTGGATCCAAAATGGTGCTGACTCAGTAGGCTGTGCCCCAGCAAGGGGACGTTCTTCCCATGGTCCCTGGCCCTCCTTCGGCCATGCTTCCCTCATCATGGCACACGTCCGTCAGTCCTCCTCTATAGACTAGTGTTCTCAGCTGGGGTGCTTCTGCCCCTCAGGGAACACTTGGCCATGTCTAGAGACGCTTTTAAGTTGTCATACTGGAGGAGGGAGTGCTACTGGCATCAGGTGGGTGGAGAAGAGATGCTGTTCAGTGCCTTACAGTCACAGGACGCCTCCAAGAGAAAGAATGATCCAGCCCCAAAGGCAACGGTGCCAAGGCTGAGAAACCCCACGCGGAGGGCTCCCCAAAGGCTGGAGCACCCTTGCTTTTCTTCCCCAGCACCTCAGAGCTACTCTCTCCTTGTCTGTAGTTGACAGGATTCATAAAAAAGTGAAAAATGAAAAGAATAAAGCTGTACTTCAAAACAGTGAGACTATAAAAACCAATTTCTAAAAAGTCACCGGGGCACTGGTGTACAGGAAGCCGTGTAAAGATCTCCAGCTATTCTAGCCTCTCAAAGGACTCCAGGAAGCCAGGACGCCGTGTCATTTGTGCCTGGCATTGAGGACACTAACAAAGGAGGCTAAAAACCCTGCTGGTCCTTACTGCTGACTGAAGCTGTGTGGGCTGGTATGTTCCAGAATGCACCTCTCCAGCTGAGGGAGCAGGCCCTGGATGTGGCTTCTTCCAGCTGAAAGACTATAAAGCCCTTTAAGTGGCTGTTAACTAAGTTCTCTCCTGCCTTCCTTCAAGTTAATGAACCTTCGTCACCAAGGGAGCCAGGGGGAGACAAGACTGATCTGGTCTGTTTTCTCTACTAGAGCCCTCCCTGGAGTGTGCAACAGCAGGGGCCCCGTGGCTATTTTGGGCAGGGCCACCACTGGGCAGTTCATGTGGAGATCCAGCCCCAGAGCAGACCCACAGGCAGAGACTGAGAAAGGCCGTGTCCATAGAGTGAGCACAATTCAAAACTTCCATCCTGCTCTTTCTTAGCAAATGATGATAATGACACCCCGAGTTTATAGGGCACTTCAGACTCACCAAGTGCTCCGTGCACACTATTGCCAACGAGCTTGGTTTCCTCCCCCAGCTGTGACTATTTCAAAGATTAATCCTGCCAAGGCTTTTACTGTCTGGAGGCATGAGTCCCACATCTGGGTCCTGCAGCTCCATTTGAAAATGAGAAATGGAAGTTCTTTGGAATTCAGCAGCCACAGGCTTCCAAGTTCCTTTTTAAAACTGAGATGTGCTCCTCAGCTTTACTAAGACAACACACTGAAGGTGGAGCTTGCCTTATGTAGGCCTCTCACTGTTCTCCTTTCAAACCTGACTCCCTCCTTTAATAGGACACTCCCTCATCAGAGGAGAAACCTGCAAAATGCTTCCCTACAGTAGATTTTTACCTTCCCCATTAAAACCCCCGGGACAGAGATGGAGGAGGTTGTAAGAGCAGGTTCACTTAGACCAGTGGTACTCATCAGGGGCAATTTTACTCTCAGGAGACACTTGGCAATGTCTGGAGACATTTCTGACTGCCTCCACTGGGCAAGGACCTAGTGGGTAGAGTCAGGGACACTAACTACTAAGCATCCCTCACTGCTCTTGTCACCCCCCATCCCCGCCATCCGCAGCTAAACATTATACCTTATATGGCAACAGGGCCGAGGTGGGGAAAACAATAATGACTTTATAATAAAGTAAGGCTCAAATAGGCTTTCGGATTCCAGATAAAGGAGACAGCAAGCTGTCCTCGAGAGAAGAGACCAAAGCCACAAGCCTGAGCTGAGCCAGTGGCTCTGCTGGTAATTATAAAAATGGCCATTAACACCCACATCCCAACGGCTTCATTTTATGGGTGGCACCAAGGGTGATCACAGTGATCACATGCCCAAGTACAAGCATGACCTGCCTGGTGCCCTCACAGGGAAGGCCTCAGGGCAAGAGCTCGGCCATCGAGGATGAGGTTATTATGACCGGACATAAAACAGTACAAGAGAATGCCTCCCTGACATTAACAAGCACAGCCCCTCCAAACGGACCAATCTGGGAAGCAGAGGCTGCCTGTATAGGTGTTTCTATCTGTTTTGATTTGTGCTAGGATTAGCATGTCTAGAAAAAGACTGTCACTGGTTTTCCGGCAACGCAATCCACCAGACACACCGTCCGACCCGAGTCCCCGAGGACCAGTGAAGGCTGTGTTAAGGCCAAGATCACTCAAACCACTGCAGCAGCATACCTGGCTGGACAGAGGCGACTGTATGTTTAACTTGCCATTCTTGGGAATGTCGATTCTGTACCCAAGGGGAAGGAAAGCGTTGAATCCAACAATGAGGTCAGGGTGTTCGTGGAAGAGCTGTGAGACTCGTCGGATGACTCCAGGAGTATCGATGCTGGAATAAAGATCACGAGTGGGCAAAAGCGTCTTGGGAAACAAAAGTAAAATCTATTCTAGACTCCCATGACAGTGCCATGTAACCAGCTTCTCACTGACCACAAAGCACCCTAAAATGTGACCGGGGGGAATCTGCTGACAGTGATCTACTTCCAGAGCAGCCAGGCCTGGGCTCCCTGTGCCCCTGGAGAGAACCACAGAATAGTCACACAGCACAGCACAGTTCCCCAAAACACTCCAAGCACCAGTAACTCAGTGCCAAAAATGTCAGGAGAGTGACTGTGAGTCCTGGACTTCAAGCCCTCTAAATGATGAGATGAGATACATTCCCTTATTTTAAATGACTTGGGGATCAACTATGACATAGCAGTTGATCCCAGCAACTGATTACAATGCATAAATACCAAGGGCCCTACAAGTATGGGAATTGCTTAAAAATTCGAGGGGCGGGATGGGGTCTCCCTCATGGCTGCAGCTAGGGTCAAGGCCTTGGCAGAGTGCTTGTGGAAGAAACCAGACCCTGCCATATTTCCTCAGAGGGAGAAGCAGCATGGGAGGTATGTGATCATCGAGAACCTAAGACTCAGAGGACCCAAGTTCTGGTCCTGCACTGTCCCCTAAGCCTCAGTGAGCTTCCTGTCACACGAGGGCATGACCCTCCTGCTTCTGTGCCTACAAACACAGCTAATGTGTTTCAAATGCCTTCTAAAATGCCAGGCCCCTTACTAAGCATTTTATGTGCATAACTTCCTAGCAGGCCTGGGACTAGGGTGATGTGTGAGTGAGACACTCACCTTGGGGACAAGACTTAGGGGGGAGAGGGCGCCAAAACATCCAATAATCAAGATAAATAACATTTTAATGCAGTGCTTTAAAAATATTTTTTTAAAGTCCTGGATGAACAAAATTCATTTTTAAAAAAATCCAACATTTTGAAGAAAGACTCTTTGCTGGTCGGACTCGCCTCTCTCGCCTCACCCCCATGCTTGCCCTCCTTCCAGGAACCCCCATAACAGCTCCACAAAGGAAGACTCTACACTCTCGTTTTCTGAAGAAACTGAGGCTTCCAGTGGTTCGACAACCTGTGCAAGGTCACGCAGCTGGGGCACTTGCACTCGCTCAGCCCGACGGCGGCCCCCCGGGGTGGGGAGGGGCCCCACAGGTACCTTTGGCTTTTGAACTCCTTCATAATTTCCAGGAAGCCGTTGTAAGTGGCGGGGTCGCTGCCGAAGCGGATCTTCACCTGGTCCAGGTAGGTGAGGGCGTCCTCCACCTGCGAGGAAGGGGAAGGGGTGGGGGAGGATCCCGATGGGCCCGGGTCAGTGGAGGGAACTGGGGGCGCAAGTCTCTGGCGGGGAGGGGGACGGTCCGGCCTCCGAGGGGGCCGAGGTGAGAGGTCAGGGGTCTGGGGTCCCGGGCCGCACGGAGGAGGGGCCGAGGTGGGGCCGGGCGGGGCCCAGGTTGGGGGCGCGGGGCCGGACGACGGGGTTCCCGAGGGAGGGCTAGGGCGCCACTCACGTGCACCGGCAGCTTCTCGTGGCCCGCAGAGCCCGAGCGACCCCAGCGGGCGCCACTCAGCCCCCGGCCCCCGGAGCCGCCGCCGCCGCCAGCGTGCGCCATGTTGGAAGTCAGAGCCGCGGCCCGCCCCGCCCCCGCCCGCGGGTAGGACGCGCATGCGCCGCTCCGCCCTGGGGGCGTGGCCTGTGTGCCAGGAGGGCGGGGCTCCGTGAGGGCCTTGCTGTGTAAGCTCTCATCCCTGAAACCTAAGGACTGTGTAACGCCTTCTGTAGCGCTGGTGGGTAAACCAACCCCTGCCACCTGCTTTTGCCCGACTTCACAAGCAAGTTCAGAATGATATTTACATTTTGTAAAAGTTGGGAAAAGGCCAGAAGAGAAGACTATTTCGTGACACGTGAAAATCCTGAAATTCGTATTTCAATGTCTGTGGTTTTGTTGGAACACATGCACGGGGGCCCCCCGTGGCCCATCATCTCTGGCTGCTTTTGCGCTACAGCAGTAGGATGAGTGGGTGAGACAGATCCTGAGGTTTGCAGAGCCTGACATATTTACTAAAAAAAATGTTGGTGGGCCCCTGCTTTCTAGAGCTGATGTAACACTGACACAGCAGCCTAACCCCTAGGCGGTGAATTTTTGCTAAGTGGCTTTTGCCATAGTCCCTCTCCTCCTATCTTCATTTCCCAAGTCCTGACTCCATCACGTCCCCACTGCACCAGTTCAGGAGCCACTTAACCAGTTTTCCCAGTCCTGCTGCTATTAAGAACTGGGATAATTCTACAGCTGCTTCCAAACCTTCAAAGCCTTCCTATTTTTTTAAATTTATTTTGTGTGTGAGTTGAATTCTAAACATTTACACCCAGCATTGAAGGCCATCAGAATCTGGCCCTTAAGAACCATTTCCTGCCGAAACCGGTTTGGCTCAGTGGATAGAGCGTCCGCCTGCGGACTGAAGGGTCCTGGGTTCGGTTCCGGTCGGGGGCATGTGCCTTGGTTGCGGGCACATCCCCAGTGGGAGGTGTGCAGGGGGCAGCTGATCGATGTTTCTCTCTCATCGATGTTTCTAACTCTCTATCTCTCTCCCTTCCTCTCTGTAAAAAATCAATAAAATATATTTTTAAAAAAAAGAACCATTTCCTGAAGAATTTTTCATCCATGCTCTATTTGTGCAGAACCTCCTGCTAATGCCTGCCTGCTTCCTGGCCCCATGCGTTGGCACATACCATCTCCCTTGCCAGAAGCTGTGTTTTGTCTCTTCATTACCCAGAGAACACCTATACATCCTTCAAAACACAATCGAACTGACCCCTTCTCTGCCCTCCCACAGTCCCTTATAGACATCATCTTTTCATGCTTCATCATAAATTCCTGACACAGAGCCCCATCCGTGAGCATTTATCAAAATGAATGAGCATATAATCAATGACCAAATGACATCTTTTTTTATACGTGAAGAGGTGTGGGAAAGCTGAGAATACATTGGTAATGAGTGTAGGTGTCAGGAATAGAAAAGTGAACAAAACTGACAAGGCTTTTGCCCTCCTAGAGCTTTTAATCTTTCAAGGATAGGAATCAAATAATCACACACATACACACATGTAAAATTTCAACTGTAACAGATACTTTAAAGAGAAGGTACAAATAGAAGTTACTATATTCCAGTTACGGTGGCTGTGTGATAAACCACCCCATTTCTTGAAGAGTTAGAGATGTAAAATTACAACATTTATTTTGTTCTCCAATAATTGCAGTTTGGGCAGGTTTGGTGTCAGGTGGGTAGCTGGAAGGCTGGAGCCGGAATCCTCTGAAGGTTTACTCACTCACCTGTCTGTCAGTTGCCGCTAGCTGTCCGCTGGGGCTGCTGCAAGGAGCACCTGCCTGTGGCCTCTTCATGCAGCCGGAGCTCCCCCACATGGCAGCTGGGTTCCCAGCACAATCGCACTGAGGAGAGGAGCGACTGAGCCAGGGGGAAGCCGTATGCAAGATCTCCTTTTCTGATCTAGTCTTTCAAGGCACACGGGATCATTTCCATTGCAGCCTCTCCACAGTGGCTATGACGAAGTCCCTCCCAAATGCAAGTTGAGGGCAAACAGATTCTAGAAGCTGGGGAATGGCCAGGGTCTGCAATAGCATGGGGGACGGGAAATATTGCCATTTGGGGAAAATATCCCCTGGACTTAACCCAGTGTAGTAAGGGATGAAGAAGGCTTCCCGGAGGAAGTGGCATGCTAGCTGAGTTCTGAAGATGTAGGCGTTCACCATGAGGGAACAGCTGTGCAAAGCTCTGAGCTGGGAAGAAGTGTGGCACATTTGAACTAAAAAAGGAAAAGGACCGATGTTTTGGGACTGCAGGATAAGTGTGGAGAGGCCAGAGGGGGCAGACCACTTATCCTGATGGGATGAGTTAAGAATGTTGGCCTTGGCATTTCACACTGGGAGAAATTGTGCATGGATTTTATGCAAAGTGGTGTTTGAGCAGCTTTGAATTTGGAAGCAAAGGACTCTGGCTGCTCTGCAGGGAAGTGATTGGAGGGGATTCGAGGGAGAATGCAAAGAGGCTGCTCCATCCTTTAGCCAGGGGTGTGGAACGCCAGGCCTGAGGGCCCTATAAGGCCCATGAAATCATTTGGTCTGGCCCAGCCAAGGCATTAGGGGTAAACTAATTAAATGTTTGACCAAATATAGCAGGCCAATTATTAAGTTGATGATTTTGTATGGCCTGAGAATGATGTTAAAAATATCCAAATGCCCCTTGGCAGAAAAAAGGTTCCCCACCCCTGCCTTAGGCAAAGGACGATGGTGGCTTAGACCAGGATGGGAGCAGTGAAGGTGGAGGGGTGGGGAGGGGTGTGGAAGGGAGCCATATTTAGAAGGTAAAACACAGGGGATATAGTGCTGGGTGGAAGTTGGGCTGAGGGTGAAGGAAGCAGCCCATGGCTCCCAGCCCAGAAAGGAATTCTGCATGGTTTCAGCACGTTCCTGCAGGAACAGCAGCTAAGGTGGACTGGGCCACCAGCTGTCCCGATAGTCCTTTTCACACCAATGCCACCTGGCAATCTATTAGTCACTGTCTTGGAGAACCAGGCGTGTGTAAGCTTCTGACATGCTGACAGAGTCCTCGCCCAATACTCCCTGCCTCCAAGGACTGCGATTCTATTCAAATTTTAAGGATCTCTTTTCATTTTCCATTCTTTTCATAGATCACATATGGTCAGAGGAAGCTCTCACTCACTTGGAGAATAGGCAACCACAGGCCAATTCCACCTTAGGGGTGTGTGTGTGTGTGTGTGTGTATGTGTGTTGGTGCATGCATACACATTCTACAGAACTCAACTAGAATGCCACCTCCTCCAAGAAGCCTTCCTCAACCCCCACTAGGCTAGGTTAAGTGCCCTGGGTAGCAGGGGGTATTTTCCCATAATGGTCACAGCAATATTTCCTGCCCCCCCCGCCATGCTATTGCAGAACCTGTATGTGTATGTTTATGTGCATGTGTCAACATGTGGAAAATGGTACACATACATCTTGTCATTCTTATTTTTATAAAGCATAACAAGTTTCTAAGCTAAATATTTTTCTTTACCATTTTCATCTACACAGAGTAAGTTGAAAACCTTAGAGTTGATACTTTAGATAGACCAACTTTGGAACACAAATTTCCTTACATTTTGTAAAGTTTAACATTAAGGTAAGATTCTTAAGTAGGTCTTTTCTTAGACAGTATTTTGGCGAGGTTAAGAAGACAAGATCAAAAGGTCCTGTTTTTAACCTAAGCCTTCCCAGGTGGCAGACTTTATGACCCAAATCTCTAAAGTCCAGAATCACATGTTGTGGCAGAATTCCAAGATGGACACTGGGATTCTCAGCCCTGCTGTGCGCACCCTGGTACCTGTCAAATCCGCCATCCTGGAGTGTGAGTGGGACCTGGGCGGACAATGCATGCCACTCCTGAGATTAGGTTATGCCACCATGGCAAGGCGAAGGGATTTTGCAGGTGTATTTACTGTCTCAAATGAGTTGATGGTGAGTTCATCAGAAGGGAGATTATATTGGGCCCAACCTAATCAGGGGCGCCCTGTAAAAAGACAGTCTAGAGGCAGAGTCTTAAAGCAACAAACAGATGCATCCCTGCTGGCCTAGAAGGAGAAACCAGCCTGTGAACTGCCTAGGGAGAGGGCAGCCTCTAGGAGCTGAGGTCCCAGGCCTAGAGCTACGAGGAGCTCAATGTTGCCAACAAACTGACTGAGTGTAGAAGAGGGCTCTAGGCTTCTCAACGAGCTCCCACAGAGAACCTGCACAGAGCACCCCACCATAGTGCGCCCAGATTCCTGACCCACAGAAACTGTGAGGTAATAAATGGCTGTTATTTTCAGCTGCCAAATTTGTGGTAACTTGTTATACAGCAACTAGGGGCCCAGTGCACGAATTCATGCACCTTGAAATGAACTGTGGGCCATGAGGCTGCGGTGGGCACAGGGGCAGGTCTCGGCCCATCCTCCGTGCCCCCGGCCCCCTGTCTGCCGGCAGCCCCGTTCCCGACGCCACGGCTCCCATGCACTGATGGCGCCGGGCCTGCTCGCACCCTCTGACAGTGCAAAGTGATTGGGGCTGGTGCCAGCAGTGGGTTCAAACGGGTCTGGCACCATCAGCAGATGTGAGTGGCGGCTGCTGCCCTGATCGCCCCTCAGGAGCAGGGGGAGGTGGAGAAGCCCTCAGGGGCGATCAGGGCCAGCGCAGAGCGCCGGCAGTGGGTGTGAGCAGCAACTCCAGCACCGGCTGCAGGTGTGAGCTGAGCCATTGCCAGCAGCAGGTGTGAGTGCCAGGCGGAACTGTGGCACACGGGAGCAAAGAATTTTGAGTAACCACCAGAGGCTCGCCCTGATGACAGCGACTGGTGCCCCGCCTTGGTCTGGCACCCCCACTCACCTGCTCCACCATCCCCCCTTGGCCACTGCCCGCCATGTTCCCCGCTCTGCTGCCGACATCCGCCATGTTCCGCGTGCACCCCCTGGTGGTCTGTGCACGTCATAGCGACTGGTTGTTTGGTTGTTCCACCATTCGGTCTATTTGCATATTAGCCTTTTATTATATAGGATAGGTAACTAATACTCCTATAAAGTAATCTTGTCAGAAATGTTTATCCTGTGATAATGATGTGTCATTGTATGTTCATCAATTTTATCACTCTGGTGGGGGATACTGATCATGGGGACAATTATGCATGTATGGGGGCAGGGGCATATGGGAAATCTCTCTGTACCTTACAATCAATTTTGCTATGAACCTAAAACTACTCTAAAAGAAAAAGTCTATTTTAAAAATATTTACTCTGAATCTAATCAAGTCTAAGACCAGGCTTGGCATACTTTCCTGTAAAGGGCCAGATGGCAAATATTTTTGGCCTTGGGGTCATACATTTTCTGTCACTGTAGCATGAAAATCACCACAGGCAATATGTAAATGATACACGTGGCCATGTTCCAATAAAACTTTATTCACAAAAATAGGTGACAGGCTCACAGGCTGTGGTTTGCTGACTCCAGCTCTAGAATATAAGAGACTAAAGAGACAAAACAACTAAATACAATGCATGAACTAATCTTGATTGGGTCCCAGTTAGAAAGGAACAGCTATATCATATGTCTTAGGGCTAATTAGGAAAATTAGGGATGCCTATTCAAAGATGTTAAATAATGATTATTAGTTTTCATAGGTGTGTGTGTGTGTGTTGTGTGTGTGTGTGTGTGTGTGGTTATGTAGGAGAATGACCTTATTCCTAAGAGATTTGTCCTGAAGCATTTACAGGTAATGTGTCTTGATGTCACTAGGCTGGAATTAGGGTGAGGCAAGTGAGGCAAGTTTGTGCAAGTGTGGGGTCAAATTCCATCCTATCTAATAAAGAGGGAATATGCTAATTGACCATCACTCCATCACAAAGATGGCTGCACCCATAGCTGAGGCCAAGTTCCCATCAGGAGCCTTAACAAGCAATCAGCAGGGACCTAAGGCTAGGCCCTTCCCCGCCCCCGTGGGGCTTGACAGGGGACTTCAGGCTGCGCCCCCCACCCCAGCACTGGGCCAGGGGACCTGAGGCTATGGCCCCTGCCTGGCAGGGCTTGACAAGGGTGGGACTGGCCAGGTCTGGATCTAGCCCAATGTGGGCGGGGGGCGGCCGGGTCTGGGTCTCACGTGATTTTGAGGTACATGTGGGTGGGCGGGGACTTGACTCTGGGTCCCATGGTGTGCCCCAGACTCTGACAGGAGGAAGGTTTTCATATACATTTTACTAATTTTCTTTCATCTCTGACACTTCTATTATAGAGAAAGGGCAAATAGCAATATTAAATTATTTCCTCTAATTAATCCCCTTTTAATGTGCACGAATTTTGTGCACCGGGTCACTAGTTTTTATATAAAATGCTGATAGTGCCTGGCCAGTGTGGCTCAGTGGTTGAGCATCGACCCATGAACAAGGAAGTCACATGCCTAGGTTGCAGTTCGATCCCCAGTAGGGGGTGTGCAGGAGGCAGCCAATCGATGATTCTCTCATCATTGATGTTTCTATCTCTCTTTCCCTCTCCCTTTCTTTCTCTGAAATCAATAAAAAGACATTAAAAAATAAAATTAAAATGCTGATATTTTGTTCATCATGCATTTTTAAATTCATATTGATTTTTTTAAAACATGGTAATAAAATATTATTTATCTTGATTGCTGAGTTTTTTGGTGCCACCTTAAATGTTGTGCCTCACTCACTCTCCTCACTTTGAAATGGTTTTAGCAGGAAATAGAGAGTGAAGAGCAATGGTTGAATCTCAAAATGGTGAGTAAATGTGTTTTCATTCTCCGAATATTGCAACTCTGCTATAAGTTTGAACACTTTTCAAGTTGAGATAAGCAAATAGTCTTTAGACTTTGAAAATAAAGTAAAATTTAAAATAAATTTTAAGCCCTAACCGGTTTGGCTCAGTGGATAGAGCGTCAGCCTGCAGACTCAAGGGTCCCAGGTTCGATTCTGGTCAAGGGCATGTACCTTGGTTGTGGGCACATACCCAGTAGGGAGTGTGCAGGAGGCAGCTGATCGATGCTTCTCTCTCATCGATGTTTCTAACTCTCTATCCCTCTCCCTCCTCTCTGTAAAAAAATCAATAAAATATATTTAAAAAATTTTTTTAAATACTCAATTCATAGATACAGAGAACAGAGTGGTAGTTGCCAAAAGTGGCGGGATAAGGGGTGCGTGAGATGTGTAAACATGGTCATAAGCTTCCAGTTATAAAATAAGTAAGTCCTGGGGATGTAATGTCCAACTTGATGACTATAGTTAACAATACTGTAGCATATATTTGAAAGTTGTTAAGAGGATAGATCTTAAAATTTCTCATCACAAGAAAAGAATTTCTGTAACTTTTGTGTAGTAATAGATCTTATTGTGGTGGTAATTTTGCAACATCAAATCGTTATGTTGAAACTAATGTAATGTTATAGGTAAATTATACCTCAGTAAACAAAACAAAACAAAAGCAATTAAGACAAAATTGCAACAACAGAAACAAACAAACAGAAGTAATTGTAACTGTGCAGTTATGGATATTAATTAAACTTACTGTGATGATCATTTTGCAATATATACATATAATGAATCATATGTTATACACCTGAAACTAATATGTCATATGTCACTTATAGCTCAAGTTTTAAAAGTATCTAGAACTTAACAAATTAACTCTTGCTACAGCTAGAGGGGTTGTAGATTTCAATAGTCTTGGGACAGTCCAGTTTAGTTTGGTACTCTGGGAGTAATTGATAAAAGCATCCCTTTTTACTCCCAAAAAGTGTCCCTGGTTGGATGATACATTACATGGTCCTACTTAGCATAAGAGAACAATGTGAGGATTTTTATAACCCCACTCTCATTCCGACTCCTCCACAGCTGGGAGACCTGAGGTAAGTCACTCCTCCAAGTACAGGGCTTGTCAAACATTCACAGCAACCAATCTCTTTCTCAAGTGAAAACGCACTGCAGAGCCTCCAATCTGAGCAACAATTTGGAACAGCATTTTATTAGTAAAAATTCCTTTTCTATGTTCAATTTAGTATTTACCCACTGAGCAATTGATGCTCACTGAGGCTGTTGAGATGGACACATGCATGTTAAACCAGAAATCTATCTTTGTCACACATCCACTGTATTCCCTGACTGACAGAGAACTGGTGGCAAAGAATAAGTAATTTTTCAAGGCCCCCTTGCAATCTAAGTTAAAGGGAGATGGCAGGAGAATCCTAAGGTAGTTATCTCCAACACCTTGAAAACTTGCTGCCCAGTGCACCTGAGCATGCATTTTATAATTACAGTTAATTTTTTTTTAAATGGAATTTGATGCTATATGCAGAACTGCCAAAGCCCTCCTTGGAAACAACTAAACATGATAGTCAGTAAGGTCACATCCCGTTCAAAAGCTTCTGTTTTTCTAAGTTTAATTTTTGTGAAATTCTACATATCATAGAAGAAAGAAGGAATAGCACCTTAAAGATTTGGATTCTCCTATTCTTCAACAAAAGCCCCAGAACCAAGTGGGTCTTTCAGAAGACTACAGACACAGAAGCAAAATCTGCTTGAGTGGAATGGAAACAGTGGGACTGTTGAACTTGCACAGGGCAGAGATGGTCCAAAAGCATATCAGGGAGATATTGGCAGCTTTATCCATCTGCTTCTAAGAGCCTCCGGTTTTAAAGATTTTTTTTAAAAGCATCTTTATCCTCAAAGTTTGGGAGCTAGAGAGTAGAAATGGAAGAATTCTAACGAGTTTATTGTTTTAACGCCAGCTTGGGTCATGAAGTCAGCTTATGAATTAGAGAAATATAGGCTAAATATGTCTGGAGATGTAAATTTGAGGCAATTACCAACTTTTAAAAATGGGAATATTTTGCCTAAAAGTCAAGACTTGTGGTTTTGCTGACAACAGAAAGCTCTGGCAAAAGTAGATTGCTTTCCTCATGGAAATTCTGAGGTACAGTCAAGGTGCCCATGCCCACCCTAGACTGAGCATGTGTCCTCCATGTTCCCATTGTCTCCACTCTCGGCTCCTCACCCAGATGCATGATAATCATTAAGATGTTTCACTGGCCCCTGTGGGCATTTCAGTGTGCCACCTATGGAATAGGTAGTTGTACTTGTGAGACTAAAATTGGAGCCAGGTGGTACAAGAAGGATGGGACAGGAGGGCTCCTGGTTCTTGTTTCTCAGAGCTCATGCACCTAGGGCTATTAACTTAAGCAAATCACAGCTAGGCTCAGCTACCTTACCTGTAAAATGGATGCAGAAACTCATGCCCTTCCTGACGTATGGGCTGTGATAAGGATCAGATCATAGCACCTGGTGCTTTATAAACTGTAAGGCTTTGTAATCCACACCTGTGGGTTGATCAGTCTCACATCCCTCCATCCCCACTTTGCCTGGTACCAGTACCCCAGTTTCTGTCCTGGGAATAGCTTCTTCCATTCTCAGTCCACATAGTTGGATGGTGTTGACTCCATGCACAGCCCAAGTGGGCAGTTGGGTCATTGGGTCAGTTATGGTTTATCACAGTGCTACATTCTCTTAGACAATTGATTGGTTTCGGGATGGGCATATGAGCCAACTGGGATCAATAGAATCAAGGCCAGGATTTTAGTTCAAATTGTAAGGAAAGGGAAGCTCTCTTTTCTACTGAATTGGTTACCATGTTGCTAAACTAGGGATGGCAGGTCTGCAAATAGAGCCCACAAGGAGGATATAGGAATGGAAAGATATTGAGAAGCAAGGTCTGGGTCACATGATATGAGGCCTTGAGTCCAGCTATACATCAACACATAATTTTCTTCAGTTTAGCCAGATTGGAGTCCCTACCCCCACAGGTGGTGCTACACTATCAGGCAGACTTGTGAGCGTTTGTTTGATTTGCATTCATTTCTCTGGGCACCCCCTAATCCTGAGTCCTGCAGTGCCCCTGCAGCAGCAGCCAACTCTTCTCTCTGCCTTGATTTGACCATCCACACTGCCTTCTTGAAGTTCTTGAGAGGGTCCTGTTGTGAGGTTCTTGATGAAGGGCACTGGAATCGTTCACGGATGAGATATCCATGTCTGGTGGGGGCAATGAAGCCATTGGAGGTTGGGATGATTCTGTTCACTATGGCATGGACAAACTGGCTGGCCAGCAGGGTGCCTGTGGGGGGGGGGGGGTAGGGGTGGAGGTCAGGGCAGCACAAATGAGAAAATCAGGGCCATAAAGATTCAATTTCACATGTTCAAGAGTTGGCTGCATGGGGTCAAATATCTGCTATGCTCTTTACTTGGTCAGGCATGACATCTAACCTCTCGGAGTCCCTCTTGCTTCATCTGCAATATGAGAATTATAGCTGAAACTATGTGCTGAGGGGAATTCTGAAGGTTTGAAGATGTCATGTAGATGATTAATATCAGTTTCAGCCCAGAGTGAGCTCAGTGAATATTATTATTATTATTGGAGGAAGAGTAGAAAAAGAAGTTCTGAACCTGCCCAGGATGGGCTTTTAAGGCCACAATTCACAGACCTCAGCTTTTGAGGCATGTGTCATTTTCCAGGTATCTTTGCTATACTGTAATAGACTATGATGTATTAGATTACAATGTATTGGCTTGCATGTATTGGATTGCAATGTATTCTATTATAATGTATTTGACTCTACCTAATATTCATTCAGCCACTTACTTGCTTTGTGACCTTGGGATAGTCTTTTAACCTCTCTGAACTTCAGCTTCTTCATTTGTCAAATGGCAATGGCACTTACCCTTCAGCCACTGTCTATAGGAAACAGTGTAGGAAGGTGAAAAAGATGAGCCTGGGGAGCAGGCAGACCAGCTCCAAACCACAGCCTACACAGTTATTCACTGTGTAACCTTGGGCAAGTCACCCCATCTCTCAGAGTATCAGCTTTTACTCTGTAAAATGAGGGTGACTGTTGAGAAAATTAAATGGCTCAGTGACAGTACCCAGTACAAAAGAAGAGTTAACTCTTATTAATATTCCCCTAGTGTAATATTGAACAGACCAAGAGATGTGGGGTTTTCAAAAGTTAGGCTGCTCCTAACTTTTACAGGGCCTGGTGCAAGAGAATGAATCAAGGCTCACATCCTATAAGACACAATATGTAAATGTTGCAAATGCAGCTAATAAACTATTAAATGAAATATGTACTATCCTCCTACATTGATGGATATACCTTTGGAAGGTCAGGTTTAGGTTGAGAATTCTCAGTCTCTGCAGTTCCATGCTGGAAGGCAGTGGTGTGGGAGAGCCAACCTCCAGCTGTTTGTGGCTCAGCTCCCTTCTCTTCCCACACCCAGCTTGATCCTAAACTCCTAGGGGCCTCAGATATCCAGATTCCCTGCACACACTCCATGGCTATCCCCTGAGCCTAGAAGTATGCACATTAGTTGCATGGTCCACCCTCAGAAGGATGGACCTGGGGAAGAGGCCTGTGTAGGCCTAAAGAGGCCTCAAGGCCAGATGGGGAGGGTGAGTCCCAAGTATCTAGAGCAGGGGTCTAGACAAAGAGCTATAGCTCCAGGTAGGCCTGTCTCCTTGGTCTATAGAGACCTGGGAGAGAATCAGCTAGAGGAGGCCAGAATAGGACCTCTAATGCCCACAGCCCAGAACAGGGCTTTCTTCTCCAGATCTAAGCTCAGTCCTGTTCTCAAAGTAAAATGACTCACCATCCAGCACACTCCAGACAATTATGGAGCGATCCCTCAAGCCTGCGTACACATACTTGTCATCCTTGGAGAAGCAAGCACATTGGACTCCTGGGCAGTAAGAGTTCTGTTGAAAAAGACAATGTGATCTTGATTTCAGACTGAAAGATACACAGGACACCAGCCCCAAGGCATGTGTGTAAGAAGCAAGGCTGTAAGCACCCCATGGAGGATGGATCCAGTGAAAACCTGGTGAAACAGGTGGTATTGATATTTCCAGGATCAAAACATACCTTCACTGGGACTAGATTGTGCGTCTTAGAGATACTTTGCATTAGAGAGCAAAAATTCTAGGATTTAATTCTTAAATGGCCTCAGTTATACAAGTATTAGCTATAATTGACTTTAATTAAAAGCTCTGTATAAATGCAATATGGGCTCTTGGACTGGATCTTAGAATGGAAAAAGGGAATTTGTCAAAAACATACAGTCCCAATGAAGTTGATAGTTTAGTTAGTAAAATACGATTAACATGTTAATTTCTTAGTTTTGACAAACATTCTTTTTACGTAAGATAATAACATCAGGAGAAGCTGGGCGAAGGGTGAGTAAATGGGAACCTTTGTACTATCTGTAAATCTAAACTTTTCTGTAATTCTAAAATCATTCCAAAATTAAGTTGTTGTTTTTTAATAACAGAAAAAACAGAAAAATCAGGAAGCTAGGTGTGTTTACCCGTAACTGCAACAGTGACATTTCCCATCTCAACAAGACAAAATATTATTTACATCCCAGCCTCATAGTGGCTTCATAAAAATAAATAAGGTGGGACAAAGTTTTTTAAGATAAAACTATTCATACTCTGCTCACTTAATACAAGGTCATCTTCCTGTATTTAACAATTTTCACATCTTGCAACCTAAGGTACAACCTTTGTTACCCAACTGAAGAACTGGAATAATAACCCCAATGGTACAAGGTCATTGTGAGGGTTAAATTAGAGAATATTTTAATATGTATATTTTTATATAATGTGTATATAATATGAATATACCTCTAATAATAAAAGCATAATATGCTAATTAGACTGGATGTCCTTCTGGATGTCCTTCCGGACGAAGCCCGGGCTGCGAGGGAAGCCTGGGTCCCCGGTGCCTGCTGGCGGCCGGAGGGAAGCCCTGGTCCCGGGTGCCAGAGGGAAGCTGGTGCCGGCAGGGGGAAGGAAGGCCTACTATTGCATGAATTTCGTGCATCGGGCCTCTAGTAAATATATAATATAGTTCTTCATAATATTAATACAAAATTATAATAGCTGCTTGAGATAGGCAGTGTGGACTCCAAGGTACTTTGTATATGAAGGAGTCACTGGTTTCCCTTTTCAGAGCTTTTGCAGCTACTGTTCCTTCTGCCTAGAATGCTACTCCACAGGACTTATTTGACCTTAACCAGCACCCCTTGGTGTGTGCACTTAATAAAGGCTACTCTCCACCCTCTTGACATTGTCCTATTTTCCCCAAAGGCCTGTTCCCCAAACCATCACATATTTGCTGCTTTATTTATTTTTTCCACAAACATTTATTGAGGATATGTTAGGAGCTCTCCTAAGGATGGGGACCATCTCAATGAGCAAAACAAAAAATTCTACCCTCACAGGGATCTAGTGTCACCCGGAACAGACCATGGCTCCAGAGGCGGGACTGTGGGTGCCTGCCCTGGTGACAGCTGCTTCCTCAGTGCTGGAAAGAAGCCTGCCATGGCCTGTGCAGTCAGAGCCAGTGAGTGAGAGAATGACACAGTCAGGATTGGGGCGAGCGAGGCAGAGCCGTGCCAGTACAGGATTTTTTTCCTGTCTTCATTTAAAATGTTGATTTTTTTTCTTTCGTGGATCTTTTGCTTTTGTTGTGATTTTTTTTTAAACATTGTATTAAAATATTATTTCTCTTAATTACTGAGTTTTGGGTACCCCTTTAAACTCTACTTCTGAGCCCTAACCGGTTTGGCTCAGTGGATAGAGCCTCAGCCTGGGACTCAAGGATCCCAGGTTCGATTCCGGTCAAGGGCATGTGCTTTGGTTGCGGGCACATCCCCAGTAGGAGGTGTGCAGGAGGCAGCTGATGGATGTTTCTCTCTCATCGATGTTTCTAACTCTCTCTCCCTCTCCCTTCCTCTCTGTGAAAAATCAATAAAATATATTTTTTTAAAAATAAAAGATAAACTCTACTCCCGAGGCAAGTGCCTCACTTTTCTTATCCTAGTCCCGACCCTGGTCAATGACCCATAGTGTGCGCACTTAATAAACGACTCCGGTCATTCGTTTTCTAACACCGGGACCTAGCGTGGCCACGTACCGTGTAACTCATCTCGAACTTCCACTTGCACACCTCCAGGTCCCAGAGACACAGCAGGGCTTCCTCGGACCCGCTTACCGCCAGCTGCTCCTTGTGGCTGACCTCCACGCAGGTGACCCGGCTCCCGTGGGCCTCCAGAGGGAACACTTTGGAATTCGCACACTCGTAGAGGAAGAGGTCGCCGTCGGTCATGCCGTAAATCACGCGGTAGTCGGCCAGAACGGCCACGCTGGATATGGTCACGGGCAGCTGGGTGTAGAAGGTGTAGGTTGGCCCATCGATGACCGGACAGGGGTCCCCAGGGTTAATGTCCAACACCAAGACGATGCTGTCATAGGCGATGGCCAGGTGCTCCTCGCCCTTGCTCAGGGCCATGCAGTTGACAGCTTTCCGGGCCTCTGGAGGGGGGATGCACATCACATCCTGCCTGGAATTCAGGGGGAACACGAGGACGATGCCGGAAACGAGGCCCGTGAAGAGGAGCTTGGCCTGCTCGGCGACCTCCAGGCACCTGACCTCATTGGAGGTGTCCAGGGCGTCTTGCTCTTCACCTGCCACAGGGAGAAGACCACATCAGGAATGCTCGTTCCATGTTTGTTTGTTTTTTCAGATTTTTTTAATGCTTTTATTAGCCATACGCTTCAACTTGGCGTCTGCAAGTTTCTCTGCTGCCACTCCTGCCACAAAACCATCCAAGGATTTGAAAATGAAAATTATGCCCAGCCCATGTAGCTCAGTGGTTGAGCACCAACCTATGAACCAGGAGGTCACAATTCGATTCCTGGTCAGGGCACAGGTGCAGGTTGTGGGCTCGATCCCCACCTAGAGGTCGTGCAGGAGGCAGCTGATCAATGATTCTCATCACTGATGTTTTTATCTCTTTCTCCCTCTCCCTTCCTCTCTGAAATCGATAAAAGTATATTTGAAAAAATATTTAAAAAAAGAAAAGAAAATTACATCACCTCGCCCTGGCTGGTGTTGCTAAGTTGTTAGAGCAACAGCCGGTGGACTGAAGAGTCATAGGTTCAATTCCCGGTCAAGGGCATGTACCTGGGTTGCAGGTTTGATCCCTGGCCCCAGTCGGAGTGCGTGCAGGAGGCAACCAATCCATGTGTTTCACCTTGATGTTTCTCTGTCTCTTTTTCTCCCTCTCTCCCTTCCTTCCACTCTCTCTAAAAATCAATGGAAAAATACCCTTGGGTGAGGATTAATCAAAAAGAAAAGAAAATTTCACCATCTCACTGCTCTGTATACCACCAGTGACTTCCCACTCCTCTCACATGACCTCTTTGACCTCATCTCAAATGTTTCCTTTACAAACTTCTGTAAAGGCTAAAGAGTAAATACTTTAGCCTTGCAGACTATATGCTTTCTGTGGCAACCATTGAACCCTGCCTTTGTATCCCCCCAAACAGCCACAGACAATATATAAACAAGCGGGTCTGTCTGGAATTGGCCCTCGAGCCAGAGTTTGCCGACTCCTATCTTATCCCCCACCACACTCGATTCCTTTTCATCTGGTTTTGCCCCGCAACTAGCAGGCAAGCACCTCGAGAATCTGTCTTACTCACCCCCTTAATGCCTGGCACTACACAAACATCTGTCAAATCAATGAATGCAGGAACTTGAGAATGAATTTCTTTTCTTACATTATTTTATCATAAACAGGAATTTCTATATTTCTATTCACACAGTGGGAGCAGATACTGTTGGTAAAACACCCAGACTCCTTTTACTGGCCAGTTCACCCAGACCCGAGGCTCCCACTGCCCTTACCAAGGGAACCTTCATCTGGAAATGCCTGGGGGCTATGCCCACTCCACCCCCAAGGATGGCATCAGGCCAATGACTGCCTAATATGGGGTTCAAAATGCTGGCCCCCTTGCTTTGAATGGGAAAACTCTGAGGTGCAATTTATGCTCTAGAGCTCCCCATGGGACCAGGCTGAACCCCCTGCCCTTGTTCAGTTCCCCCACTCCCCCCCCCCCCCCCGGCCCTGTCTGCTTCCTCACTACCTCCCAGGCTTCTCCTGGGAGCTCCCCTCTATACAGCACTTGGGCAAATCTCCCCATCACATGCCCTGCTTTCCCTGGAACCTGAACTAAAACAGAGACTGACAACCGGTTATCAATTGCCCTGGGCCAGAAATTTATAAAACCAAATCCTGTTTCCTATCAGCCACTTACAATTTTGCTGTAGTATGGGGGTGATATGGACTGAATGTTTGTGCCCCTCCCAAATTCTTATGTTGAAATCCTAACCCCGAATGTGATGGTATTTGGAGGTGGGGTCGTTGGGAGGAGATTGGGTCATGAGGGTGGGGTCCTTGGGAGGTGATTAGGTGGTTAGGTCACAGTAGGATGAGGGCCCCGATAAGAGGAGACATGAGAACTTGCTCTCTACCATGTGAGGGTACGGTGAGAAGATGGCCATCTGCAAACCAGGAAGAGAACCCTCACCGAATCCTGGGTCTGCCAACACTTGATTTTGGACTCCCAGACTCCAGAACTGTGAGGAATAAATGTCTGTTGTTTAAGCCTGCATCAAGAATGGATCATAGCCCTAGCTGGTGTGGCTCAGTGGGTAGAGCATCGGCCTGCAGACTGAGGGTCCTGGGTTCAAGTCTGGTCAAGGACACTTACCTGGATTGCAGGCTCGATTCCCAGCCCTGGCAGGGTACGTGCTGGAGGCAACCAATTGATAGGTCTCTCTCACATCTATGTTTCTCTCTTGTATCTCTCCCCCTAACCACCAACCCCACTTCCATTCTCTAAAAATCAATGGAAAAATATCCTCAGGAGAGGATTAACAAAAAATAAAAAAATTTAAGAATGGATCATAGCCTGGTGGGTGTGGCTCAGTGGTTGAGCATCAACCTATGAACCAGGAGGTCATGGTTTGATTCCCAGTCAAGGTACATGCCTGGGTTTCGGGCTGGATCCCCCATGTGAGGTGTGCAGGAGGCAGCCGATCAATGATTCTCTCTCATCATTGATGTTTCTATCTGTCTCCCTCTCCCTTCCTTTCTGAAATCAATTAAAAAAAAAAAAAAGGAATGGATCATAGAAATGCTCATTCCACAGTTTTTCCAATTTTTCAATGCTTTCATCATCCATAAGCTTCAGTTGGCTACTGCAAGTTTCCCTGTTTCCACTACCCTAATTGATAGTATTCTGTTATGGCGGCCCAAAGAGACTTCAGTGCTTACCCACACACACTGACCGTGCTTATACAAACCTTCTGCCAAATCCCAAATGGTGACTTTGTTTTTGTCCCCGATTTTGGGGAAGTAAATGTAGCTTCCATTGTGTGACACAGCAGTGAGGCCAGTGCGGTCCAGAAATGGGGCAGGGGCTCTTGGCTTCTGAGTGTAAGTGAGATCCCAGACTTTGAAGGATGAGGACTGCGGGGAAGCAGATGCCACCAGAGCCCCACCCTGGGCCAGGAGGCTCACGGGGGCCCCAACGCCTTCCAGGATGGCCAGCAGGGTCCCCTGTTCTGACAGACTCCACACCTGAGGATGGAGAGCAGAGGGGCAGAGCTGACTTCTTCCTTATGCAGCTATAGTTTGAAAATATGCTTAAGTTCATTTGTCCAACTAAGGTGATTTCTTAGGCTGAGGTTCAAAGGCCTTCGTGTCTCCCCAAAGATAAATAAAACACAATTCTACCATCATGGCAGTTCTCAGAGTGTGTTCCAGGGAACCCCTGAAGGGTACCTCCCCAGCCTTTTCTGTAAAAGCAAGACTATTTTCATAATAATTCTAAGATATTATTTGCTTATTCCATTCTCTTCCTCTCACAAGAAAACAGTGGAGTTTTCCAGAGTTATGGGACATGTGATATTATAACAGATAGGAGTACGCAGAATCAAGTAGGAGAGTCCAATAGTCTTCTATTAAGTCAGATGTGAAAGAGATTTGCCAAAATGTGAAATAATGACACTCTTCTAATGAGTTATTTGGTTTGTTTCAGAAAATGGAATTATTTTCATAAAAGTAAGATATTATGTTGACATTTCATGCTACTGAATTAATGGATAAGTACTTTTGAATTTCCTTATTTTTAATTTCTAATATGGTAATTGCCAATAAGAACTGAATGCATTGTGGTATTCTGAGTTAGATCCTGGAATAGAAAAGAAGTACAACTGGCCTGGCTGGTTTGGCTCAGTGGTTGAGCATCGACCTATGAACCAGGAGGTCATGGTTCATTCCAGGTCAGGGCACATTCCCTGGGTTGTGGGCTCGATCCCCAGTAGGGGCATGCAAGAGGCAGCCATTCAATGATTCTCTCTCATCATTGATGTTTCTATCTTTCTCTCCGTCTCCCTTCCTCTCTGAAATAAATAAAGATATTTTTTAAAGAAAAAAGTACATTTATGGGAAAGCTGGTGAAATTGGAACAAAATCTGCAGATCAGTTAAGAGTATTATTCCAATGTTAATGTCTTGGTTTTGATAAAGGGACCAAGATAATATGATATGTGCAAGTTGGGGCAAGCTGAGTGAAGAGTAGATAAATATTTGGGGACTCTCTTAGACATAACTCTTCTTGAAATACTAAAATCATTTCAAAATAAATCAGCTATTAAAAACATATGGATCAAACTGATATAACCCACATAAACAAAAGCTCTTGGGGGGTGGGTATCTCAAAACTCTTTAAGAATGTGAAGCTGTGGTGAGATCAGAACGATGGAGACCCAACCTTGAGAACTCTGAGCTTAACAGGAACTTTCCTCCCCTCCCCAGGCCCGGCTCCACTCTAAAGGTCAAAGTCCTCCCAGACTTTCAGGTTTAGTGGGAATGCTATCTCTTCTTCTGAATATTTTGGTAATTCCCCCAGGTCTGTCACTGGGTCCTAGGAGACACCCACCCCTTATCCTCCCAATGACCTGCCCTGTTTTGCCTGCACTAGTTTTTTGGTGGGTTTCTATATTTTGAAAGTCCAAGATACCTTAAAAAAAAATCATACTAGTTATTTCAGAGGCAGAGGTGAGGATGACAGGTCCCAGGTTCCCCCCTCACCTGAATGAGTGCGTCCCGGGACCCAGTGACAATCACATTGTTCTCAGGACCAAAAGCAGCCGTCTCCACTGTGTCCTCATGTTCAAGGTCAGTGGCCATGAATCGATGAAACCCCTGTGAGTTGGCCAAGAATGTCCGCACGGATCTTCCAAAGCCTGAAATGGCAGGGACCGGGGTTATGCCTTTCCTTTCTGGAGGAGCTTGAGTAATTCAATGGAGACAACAACGTTTTTTGAGCACCTACTATGTGCCAGGGGGAGGAATACAATGGTGAGCAAGATGGACACAGCCCTCGTCCTCACAGAGCCTACCATTGGGAGGAGGGGGCTGGGGGTTGACCGTGATCAATAATCTCACAGAACAACAGTAAAGATATTTATGATGAGAAGACAATGAGTTTTCTGAGGACTGGGACTGCTTATCTGGGCTGCTCATGGTATCCCAGAATGCAACACAAAGCTGGGCACAGAGTAAATTGTTTTGAAGAAGGAAAAGAGGGAGAGAGGAAGGGAAGAAGGGAGAGAGGAAGGAAGGAAGAAAGAAAGAAGGAAAATGAAACGGCTATAGTTTCCGATAAGGGCAATGTGGTCAGGGGACTGGGTGCCGTGGGAAAATGTCACACAGACACGTGGCAGACAAGGCGCTGTGAAGGCAGAGGCAGAGACTGGGATGTGGCCACGAGTCAAGGAATCACAAGGCAGAAGCTGGAAGAGGCAGAAAAGGATTCTTCTCCGGAGCCTGTGGAGGGAGCCAGCCCTGCCAGCACTGTAATTTCCGACCTCTGGCTTCTAAAACAGCCAGAGAAGAAATTCCTGTTGTGTTAAGCCACCGCATTTGCGTGGTGGTTTGTTACCTCCGGACCTGTGAGCTGACTTCAGAGGAATGAGGAAGTGGCCGGCACGGGGAGAGGGGGAACAGCAGGGGCAGGACGGACAACCAGGAGTTGGTCAGGCCTGCTGTGTCTGAGGCCTGGGAGGCCAAGGAGGCTGGAGTGCGGAGAAGGAGGGGGAGAGGCGGGAGGGAAAGGGGTGCCAGATTTAGCAAGACAACAACCGCACACACAGTTAAATTTGAGTTTCAGATGAACAACGAGGCATTTTATTGGTATATAAGTATGTCCTAAATGTTGTGTGGAATATCCTTGTACTAACATTTTGATTTGCTGTTCATCTGAAAGTTAACTGCGAGTTCTGTATTTTATCTGGCAACGCTGCCCAAGGGGACTTGCTCACTTGCTCACATATGGTCTAGGATCAGGGGTCCTCAAACTACGGCCCTTGGGCCACATGCGGCCCGCCGAGGACATTTATCCGGCCCGCCGGGTGTTTTTGCCGCCGCTGCCTGTCCTGCTTAGCAGCCTACTTAGCAGTGTGCATAGGAATTTGTTCATAGTTTTTTTTTTAAACTATAGTCCGGCCCTCCAACGGTCTGAGGGACAGTAAACTGGCCCCCTGTTTAAAAAGTTTGAGGACCCCTGGAGGTGAATGTGGTGTCGAGAAAACTGCTAGCAGGGAGGTGGGCAAATGAGGACTACATCTCCTAACCAACAGGTTGGTCCTCAAAACTGTGGATGGGCGCCCTAGCTGGTTTGCTCAGCGGATAGAGCGTCTGCCTGCCTACTGAAGGGTCCCGGGTTCGATTCCGGTCAAGGGCACATGCCCGGGGTTGTGGGCTCAATCCCCGGTAGGGGGCGTGCAGGACACATCCAATCAATGATTCTTTCTCATCATTGATGTTTCTCTTTCTCCCTCTCCCCTACTCTCTGGAAATCAATAAAAATATATTTTAAGAAAGAAAAAAAAAAAACACATGTGAATGGGGAAGCTGTCCAGGCTCCTTCTTCTCATTGGCTGCTGATAAGAGCCACACTTGAAACCCGACTATGAGGGGGGAGGGGTTTGTGGGGTGTTTTGGTATGTGCTTAGAGAGAGGAAGGGAGAATCAGGAAGGGAAGGAAAGAGAGTCAGGAAGTGCTGGGGGAGGGAGGGAGGGAGGAAGGAAGAGAGAGAGAGAGAGAGATTTATGTGAGAAACATTGATTGGTTGCCTTTGGTACACTCCCCAACCAGGGATCAAACCCGAAACCGAGGCATGTACTCTGATCGAGCCAGCAACGGAGCCACGCTGGCCGGGTGATCTGTAACAAGTGTTTAGGTCACTGAGCTCCGCAGTGTCTGCGGCCTCGGTCTTGACTCCATCTTAATTTTTCGTTTTTTGTTTTCCTTTCCTGTGCTACATGTTACACATGCTTAAGCCATCTGACATTGTTTTGGAGATAGGACAGAGGGAATATACCAATCTATCACCTATCATTTGATCTCAGAGTGTACGTGTTCACCTATCAGCCCTGCACTCTCCAATAGGGTCCCGTTGGTGGCTGTTAATGGTTTGAGCTGAGATAAGTATAAGAATCAAATACACACTAGATTTGGAAACGTCACACAAGAATTTTAAAAATAATGTGAAGTATACCATGAATGATTTTTTATGTTGATTTCATGTTGAATTTTTGGATGTGTTGGGTTAAATACGGCATTATTGACATGAAGGCCACCTGCTTCGTTTTACCTTTTGAAATAAGGTCATGAGAACATTCGCAGTTAGAAACACGGCTCACCTCTGTGTTTCACATTACCGGGCAGCACTGACCTACAGTGTCGTTGACCCCTGGAAACGGCTTTGCAAAAATCAGGCCGATTTTAGGGCCGTGAACATACTCTGTATGAGACTACAATGATGGATACACGTCATTATACATTTGTCCAAACCCATAACATGTACAAAACCAAGAGTGAAAACTAATGTAAACTGTGGGCTTTGGGTGGTGTGTCAATGTTGGGTTGTTGATTATCAACATGCACCACTCTGGTGGGAGATGTGGATAATGTGGGAGGCTATGCACGCGTGGGAGCGGGGGAAGGACATATGGGGAATCTCTGTCTCTTCTGCTCAATTTGGTTGTGAACCTAAAACTGATCTGGGGGTGGGGGTGGGGAGAAGACCTTAAAAAAATCAGGCTCTCGAGCATCTGTTAGTCACCTCCACTAGGAAGCCTTCCTTGACTGCTTCGAGCTGAAGAAGGAAACCCTGTCACACACTCCATGGCCCCTGATTCTTGTCTTTCTTGTGCCTACCTATGTGTCCATCTTCCCTGCTAGCCTGGAAGCCCTAAAAGCAGGCGTTGTGTGGGCTGGCTCACCATCCCCTCACCCAGCCCCACTCTGTCCCTGTGACTATCCACTCCCATTTCAAAGATAATGAACCACAAACCTAGGGAGTTTAGGAGATTTGCCTGGAACAAGGGTTGGCAAAAGACAGCCCATGGGCCTGAACTGGCCACCTATTTTTTTGTATGGCCCATGAGCTAAGAAGAGTTTTTCCATTTTTCAATGGTTGAAAAAACTCAAAATAAGATGACTATTTTAGCCGAAACTGGTTTGGCTCAGTGGATAGAGCGTCGGCCTGCAGACTCAAGGGTCCCAGGTTCGATTCCGGTCAAGGGCATGTACCTTGGTTGCGGGCACATCCCCAGTAGGGGGTGTGCAAGAGGCAGCTGATAGATGTTTCTCTCTCATCGATGTTTCTAACTCTCTATCCCTCTCTCTTCCTCTCTGTAAAAAATCAATAAAATATATTTTTAAAAAAAGATGACTATTTTATGACACGTGAAAATAATATGAAATGCAAATTTCAGAATACATAAAGATTTATTGGCTCCGTGCTGCACCGGCTTTTGCATTATAGGGCAGGGTTCAATAGTCGTGACAGAGACCGTCAGGCCCACAAAGCCAAAAATGTGTACTACGTGGCCCTTGGCAAAAAGTTTGCTGATCGCTGGCCTAGGACTCTGCCTTTTCTCCAAGCCCCTCTTCACTTCCAACCAGATCCAGAGCTGCCTCCTCACCACTCCCCAGTGAGCTAAACCCTACCTGCGGCGAGAAGGGACTCATCTTCAGAGATGACCAGGAACCCCACAGCTTCCGGAAGCTTCCCCAGCAGGCTGTCTCCTTCAGAGGAAACCTGCACAAAGTCAAATATTCCCATCAAGCATTCCCAGAGGCTTAAGGGTTCAGGGTCAAGAGTTTGACGCAGGGCTGTTACCAGCAATGTGATCCTAAGCAAATTCCTTAAACCCTGGGTGCCTCAGTTTCCTCATCTGTGAAATGGGTGATGAAACCAGGACTGCCACACAGGGCTATTCTGGGCTAAGAAGTGTGTAGAACCGTCCCCTCACCCCCCTACCCCCAGGCACATAGTCAGCTCTTCCAAAGTGGCAGGTATTATTATTGTTGACATTGTTATTGTTTGTTGTTGCAACAAACTCAGGGACCCAGAGAACATTCTAGCATTTGTTTTCTGCCCCGGAGGAGATCTGGCGATCTCAAATATCAAAACACAAGGCCGAGCCAGAGGAAGGAAGCACTGTTCTCCCCATTCCCGAGTTGCAGAAATGAGCCGATTTTGATCAAATCTAAGAGTGAGATTCATTCATTAACCCTGATTCTCAGCCCCAATCCAGGCCCTGGGTTTGGAGCGCCTGACTGCCATCAGCCGTGTGCCGAAAGCATTACGGTCATTATCTGTTGGGGCGAGAGGGAACAGCACGTCCCCCACTGGGGACCGAGCCCACAATCTGGGCATGTGCCCCTGACCAGAATCAAACCTGGGACCCCTCAGTCCGCAGGCCAATGCTCTATCTATCCACTGAGCCAAACTGGCTAGGGCTTAAGTAAACTTTTTTTAAAAAAATTATTTTTATTGATTTCAGAGAGGAAGAGAGAGGGAGAGAGAGCTAGAAACATCAATGATGAGAGAGAATCATTGATCAGCTGCCTTCTGCATGCCCCACATTGGGGATCAAGCCCGCAACCCAGGCATGTGCCCTTGACAGGAATCAAACCCGGGACCCTTCAGTCCACAGGCCAACGCTCTATGCATTGAGTCAAACCAGCCAGGGCTAAACACATGATTCTTTTATTTTTATTTATGTATTTTTAATCCTCACCCAAAGAGTGAGGATATTTTTTCCATTGATGTTTTAGAGAGTGGAAGGGAGGGAGGGAGGAAGGGGAGGAGAAGGAGGAAGAAGAGAAAGAGACAGAGAGAGACAGAAACATCGATATGAGAGAGACACATCCATGGGTTGCCTCTCACATGCACCCCAACTGGGGATGGGGATCAAACCTGCAACTCAGGTATGTGCCTCTAACTGGGAATCGAACCCACGAACATCCAGTGCACAGGCCTATGCTCTAACCACTGAGCATACCAGTCATGGCAAAACATGTGATTCTTTTAAACCTTAAAAAATTAAGCAATAATACTGTATAAGATATTTTTTAAAAATAAATATCCAGCCCTAGCTCGTTTGGCTCAGTGGATAGAGCGTCGGCCTGTGGACTGAAGGGTCCCAGTTTTGATTCCAGTCAAGGGCACATGCCTGGGTTGCAGGCTCAATCCCCAGCGGGGAGCGTGCAGGAGGCATCTGATCAATGATTCTCTCTCATCATTGATGTTTCTATCTCTCTCTCTCCCTCTCCCTTCCTCTCTGAAATCAATATATATATATATTTTTTTTTTTAAAGAAATACCCAGTGTACACCATGAGCATCTTTTCTCCTTCCCTGTATTCTTCCTTCTCCCCAGAAGGGACTGTTATCCATTTGTGTAGATAAGTGTTTACACGAGCATCCTTTGTTGCACAATCCATCACAGATGTTTTGCAAGTTGCTTTTTCACTTAATGTATCTGGGGCAGTGGTTCTCAACTGAGGGGTGATTTTGCCTCCCCAGAGGAGATTGGGCAATGTCCGGAGACATTTCTGGTTGTGAAGATTGGGGAGATACTTTGTACCTAGTGGGTGGAGGCCAGGGATCCTGCTAAACATCCGGCCATGCATAGCACAGCCGCCCATAGCAGAGAAGGACCTGGCCCCAAATGCCAATAGTGCCGGGGAGAGGGTAGCATAGCGGTTAAGAGCATGGGTCCTAGAGCTAGACTTCTTGAGTTCAAATCCCATATATGAGCCTCTCTGCGTCTCAGTTTACCTATCTGTAACAAAGAAAATGGCAGCAGCTACATCTTGGCATTGCTTTGAGGGGTGAATAAGTTAACAAATAGAAAGTGCCTGGAATAATGCTTAGTACACAGCGAGCACTACCTGAAAATTTGTTGTAATTTCCATGAAGATAGCTCTAGCCTTGGAGTTGGCAAATCTTTCCTGCAATGGGCCAGATAGTAACTATTTTAGACTTTGTGGCCTTATGGTCTCAACTTTGCCGTTATGGCACAAACACAGCCATAGACAACATATAAACAAACTAGAAGCCTGGTGCATGAGATTTGTGCACGGGGGGGGGGGGGGGTCCTCAGCCTGTCCTGCGCCCTCTCGCAGTCCGGGGCTCTCGCAGTCCGGGGCTCTCGCAGTCTGGGGCCCCTCGCTCCTTACCGCCCGCCTGCATTGAGCGTCTGCCCCCTGGTGGTCAGTGTGTGTCATAGCGACCGGTTGTTCTGCCATTCAGTCAATTTGCGTATTATGCTTTTATTATATAGGATGGGTGTGGTGTGCCAATGGAACTTCATTTATGGACACTGAAATATGGATTCCATAGAATTTTTACATCACAAGATACTTAAAAATTTTCAACTACTAAAATTAGAAAAAGCATTCTTAGTTTATGGGCTACACAAAAACAGGCCATGGGCCACAGTTTCCTTACCACTGATCAAAACTATCTGATTTTTGTTGTTGTTAATCCTCACCCGAGGATATTTTTCCATTGATTTCTAGAGAGAGTAAAAGAGAAAGGGAAAGACAGAGAGAAATATCGATGTGAGAGAAACACATCGATTGGTTGCCTCCTGCAAGTGCCCTGACCAGGGTCTGGGCCGGGGAGGAGCCTGCAACCGAGGTACGTGCCCTTGACCAGAATCAAACCAGGGACCCTTTGGTCCACAGACCAATGCTCTATCCACTGAGCCAAACTGGCTAGGGCAAGACTATCTGATTTTGTTATGGCTACATAATCTTCCATTGTATAGATATTCCTAAATTCATATCACCACTTTTCAATAGATGAACATTTAAGATCATATCAATGTTTTCCTGTTACATAGAGTGCTGCAGGAAATACCATCCTCTAGGCTGGTTGCATTTGTAAGTAAGGTGTGTATTTCTGAAGCTCTCAGGTAATATAAAACATGCCTCGATTGCTCAGGGAGGCTAAGCGGCCATGAGGTTCAGAAGTGTGGAGCTCTGGAATGATTCTCTAGTGGCCATATTCCTCCCCTCATCAAACTCTCAGCTCCTTGGCACAGCATAGAAGACCCTCTGTGACCTGTTTCCATGACACCTCTCCTTCCCTTAAAACGCCAGGCATGTCCTACCTCTCCACCACGATACCCCCTATCCCCTCTATCTTTCCCTTTCCATCTTGGATATCCTTCTTGCTGCAAGAATGCCTCCCTCGGGGAGCCTTCCCAGATCACCTCTTCCAGAAGTATTTGTTCCTTCCCCCATCCAACACACTACCTCTACCTCTACTGAAAATTATCTGTTCCTTTTAGTGTGGCTATGTCATGGGCAAGCTCATCTCCTTCCCTAAGTTGAGTTTGTGTGTTGTTGTTTTTTTTAATTGACTTTTAGAGAGAGAGGAAGGGAGAGGGAGAGACAGAAACATCAATGTGAGAATGAAACATCAATCGGCTGCCACCTGCACACCCCCTACTGGGGACTGAGCCTACAACCTGGGCATGTGCCCTGATCAGGATTAGAACCGGCAACTTTTTGGTGCATGGGTGAATGCCCAACCAACGGAGCTACACCGACCAGGGCCTACGTTGAGTTCTTGAGAGTGCAGTTGGACTCCTGGTCCTTCCACAGCCCCTCCAGTGCCTGGTGTGATGCCCCTGTTTCTCCACCCAAGACTCCTTATATAACTTGCTATTGGTGGCCCGTGAATATCCCTTCAAGGTTCTTTTTGATTCCTGAAGGTTGCTTTCTGCACTCTACAACTCTGCACCTGGGTTGGTATTTTTTCTGACTCCCCACCCCCATCCCACCATCACACTTGGCCCCTGTATGAATGCTCTTGGGAGTGTCCAACCACTGATGGAGCTGGTGGGCAGTCCCCCAACTCCTGGCTCCTCGGTGGGAACAGTGCTAAAACTCATTCTTACACTGTCTCCCACATCATCTTCAGCAGGGCTGAGTGCCAACAATTGCCTGCATTGGCCATCCCCCAGGAGACACCATTAGATGTTTCTTGAACTCCGCTGAATTGTGAATCTCTAGGATTAGGAAGCTAAGTGTCATTTATTAAAAGATCAATGGTGAGATGGTTTCTCCCAACTTCTAGGACATCTGAGCACTTTAGAGTTGAGTGAATGTTGACATCACTATATATGTAAAAGCCTAAGTGACCGAACAACCCAATGACTGGTCGACCAGTCGCTATGATGCGCACTGACCACCAGGGGGAGATGCTCAATGCAGGAGCTTCCCCCTGGTGGTCTGCACGTGGGAGTGCCACTCAGCTGACTGAGGGGTGCCAGACGCAGGGGTAGCGTGAGCCTCTCCTGATTGGGACTGACTGGGCACGAGTCCATGGCGGGCACAAGTCCGTGGCAGGCACAGTGGGGCCAGGATGAAAGGGAGCAGCAGGCAGGAGCAGCAGGCGGCATTGGACTGCCGGTTTTGGCCTGATCCCCACCGGCCACGCCAAGGGACCCCACCGGTGCACAAATCCATGCACTGGGCCTCTAGTATTCAATAAAGTTGCTTACCAAAGAGATGGAGCCCTTGCTGAACCCAACAACCATGTGTCCTGGTTTCTGCATGGAGACCCCACAGGTAGGTGTTTCTTCTTTGATGCTGGACAAGTGTTGCTTCCCCTGCACTTTTCCTGTGGCTGAGCTCCACAGACTGACCACACTGCCTTCAGACACGGTCAGCAGCGTGGCCTGGGAAGCCAGCGCTGCCGTGCAGATCCAGGGGTCGGAGGCATCTCCCCGGATATGGAAAATCAGCTCCGCAGTTTCCAGATTCCAAGCATTGACCTAACAGAAGGATGACAATGAAGAGAAAAACTCAGTAGGACACCTAGGCTGCAAGTTTTCCAGAGTCAAATGCAAGACCTGTTCTTTTTCATAGTTGATGCATTTTATTTTCAACGCTCTGCTAGTTCCAAACATAGGTGGTCGGAGAGAGGTATCCTGCATCGGATCCTGGAAGAGCAGAAGGCCATCTGTGGAATATTTGATAAAGCCTGGAATTAGGTTGATAGAAGTTATCAGTATTAATTTCTTAGTTTTGACAAATGTAGTTATGTAAGATGTTGATATTAGAGAAGGCTGGATCAAGGGCATGTGGTAACTCTTTATAACATCTTAAAACTTTTGCATAAATCTAAAATTTCTGCAAAATAAAAAGGTTTAATAATAGAACAAAAGTCAGGCATACCATATGCATTGATATATATGTCCATTACAAGTAATTATTGATTAAAGAAGTTATCCTGTTTAACCTCACAAAAAAAAGTATCTTTTTATCAGCAGTAACCATTTAAATAGTAAACATTTGCCTATTAATTTTACTTCTAGGGTATATGTTAAAGAACTAAGGAGAGATACACACAAAAATATGTGCATAAGGAAAGTTGTCTCAGTTATTTGAAAGCTCCGCTGGACACAACCTATATGTCCAACAGTAAAGGATTAGTTAAATGAACTATAGCGGAGCCAGGGGATGGAATCCTATGAAATCACTAAGATCCTCTTTTTGAAGAATGTTTAACCTTTTGCACTCGGATGTCGAGTTTGACTCGACACGGTGAGCATTAGAATAAAGGAATACAGAAAAAAACAAGCGAGTGCAAAGGGTTAAGGGTATGAGCCAACGAAAATCTTACCTAATAATAGACAAACATGTAAAATTGACCATACCTCCGCTACTCCCACATCCAATCAGGAGTGAGTATGCAAATTAACCTGACAAAGATGGCAGGTTAATTTGCATGTGCAGGCGAGGAGCGGCCGGGAGGGGCGGGACGCCTGCTATGAGGGGGCAGAGGGGTGGCGGAGGGAGCTACAGGAGCGGTGCTCCTCCGGGAATGGGGACTTGCAGGCTCCCGGGCGGCCGGGAGAGAAGCCAGGGGAAGGAAGGCCTATTCTTGCGCAAAGGCCTATTCGTGCAACAGGCCTCCAGTAGCTTTATAAAACTGCAAACTTCTGCTGATAACAAAGATGATTTCCATAATCAGTTTTGAAATCAACCAACACTTCTCTAATATTTAAGCCTGCACTGCTCAGTAAAAATATAATGCAAGCCACATGTGACTAAATTTTTATTAGCCACCTTGGTTACCTTTGAGCCAGATGCTGAATACACAACATTCTTTGCTTCATCCACATGAAGGCTCTGAGGTACAGTGGGGTCTTTTGAGCCTCCATCCCAAATGGTGAATTTCTCCTGGCCAGAGAGTAAGTTCCACAAGCGCAGGGTGCGGTCCTTGGAGGCGGAGATGGCCTGCGTCCCTCTGGCAAACACTGTCACACACCTCACCTCTCCTGCAGCAGGCCGGGGTGGGGAGAGGATATTAGCTGGGAACAGTTTGACCTTCCAACTACCAAAATGCCTGTTGGCTTGGAAATTCCCTGGTTTACCAAAGAAAAGATGGATAGGTTTGAACATACCAAGTTAGAAATAATGGAATGTGGCAAAGCTAACATGAGAGTGTAACAATTGGTTGGGATTAAATCAACTGCCCAGATGTTGAGTCTGTAATAAAAAGAGATTATTGAACTAATTAAAAGTTCCGTATCATCCAGGGAGTGTAAGAAAAGCAAGGCAAAATTATAGACTGTATAATTTTGGAGAGATGTTTTCTAAGCAAAACATGAAAATTTGAAGACATAATGAGGGAAAAATTAACCAATTGGATTACATAAAAATGTAAAACTTCAGTAGGTAAAATGTAACTGAAAGGCATATGACAGACTGGAAGAAAATATTTGCAGTATATAACAGATAAATGGAGACTCTCCTTAATAAACAAAAGGTTCTTACAAATAAGCAAGAAAAACACAAATAACCTACTCACAAATTGGACAAGGAATATAAACAGGAAATTGACAGAAACAGTACAGTAGCCAATAAGCATTATGAAATGATGCTCAACCTCATAGTTACCACAAAAGTGCAAGATGAAATACTAATACTATTATTATCCATCATATGGGCAAAAATTTTATAGATTGATCGCTGGAGTGCTGGCAAAGACATAAGAAATCAGTTATTCTCCTACCTTGCTAATGGGAGTTTAAGTTGACATATATTTGTAAGAAGGTAATTTGGTGCCATTTATTAAAAGTTAAAATGTGCAATCTCTTGGTTTTGATAATATACTATAATTATGTAAGATGTTGTCATTCAGGTGAATAAAGGGTACACAGGAGCTCTGTGCTATTTTAGTTGGCAACCTTTTGTGAGTCTATAAGTATTTCAAAATAAATAGCTAAGAAAAAGAAGAATAAAGGAAAAGCGTGCATACAATTTGACTCAGAAATTCCACTTCTAGAAATGTCTTACAGAAATAAGAATATAAAAGGACTTTAATTGTATCATTATTTTATATGAAGATATTATGCAGGCATTAAAAATAAAAAGATATATATATATATGTCAGTTGACCATGATAATCATTATTATTTTAATAGCCAACACTTACTGCTTCTATGTGCTAAGCATAGAAGCATAGTTGTAAGTGGTCTACATGCATTAAATTCCTTTAATCCTTGTAACAACAGTGTGAGATATGACTATTATCCTATTATACAGATGTGGAAACTGAGGCTCAGCAGAATAGAGTAACTTATCCAAAGCCACCTGGTTAATAAGTAATGGAGCCACTATTTGAGCCCAGAGCCCAAGCTCTCAATCTCTACAAAATATTGTTACATTATATTATGATCAAAGCAAGTTGCAGCACAGTATATAAAATAGCATGATCTGATTTTTGACAAAAACTCAAAAGTATATGAGCCTATAGAGAGTTATGTTAGCATAAGCCAGGAGAAAATTCGCTATTGGTATACGACAAACTGTGAACACTGATCACTTCCCGGAGGAGACTAAAAGGGAAGAGACTAAAGGAAGAGCGTTTTAGGTCTTTATAATTTAAATTCCAACAAGATAGTGGGTGATTTTTATTTGTTGCAATTTGGGTATTTTCAAGCAACATTTTTATAAATAGTAATGCTTTAGAATATACCCCCATAGATAACACTATATTACTGTTGACATGAATTAGAGATATATACACGATATGGAAAAAGGTAAAATATATGATGTTAACTGAAAAAAACAAACAAACATGGTTGCAATCGCTTATATGACTACTAGTAGCCCGTTTACACGAAGATTCGTGCAATAGACCTTCATTCACCTGGCTGCCTGCACCAGTTTTCTGCCGGCACCGGGGACCCAGGCCTTGGCTGTGGCCACTGCCTTCTACCTTCTTTCAGGGTCCCGGCTTGGCCCTGGGCGGTGGCCTTGGGCTCGGCTGCACCCAGTGTCCCTGCGACCCGATCGCAGGAGCGAGCCGACCCCCCAGGTCGACTCGCTCCTGCCATTGGAGCAGGCACCCTGCTGGCACCCAAGCCGGGAAAGCCTCAGGCGGCTTTCCGGGCCTTGGGCTCCGCCGCACCCCAGCTTCCCTGCAACGGTTTCCTGGTGGGCATGGTTGATGGGCATGGCTTGGTTGGTGGGCGTGGCTTGGGCATAGCGAAGGTGCGGTCAATTTGCATATTTGTCTATTATAAGGTAAGATGCCACATAATGACGTTTCGGTCAACAACTGCATATACGATGGTGGTCCCCTAAGATTACAATGGAGCTGAAAAATCCCTATGGCCTCGTGACACTGCAGCCATTGTAGGGCAATGCCTCACTCATGTGTTTGTGATGCTGCTGGTGTAAACAAACCTCCTGCCTGCCAGTTGTATACTATGATGCTCCCACAAGGATGAAATTGCCTAACGACTCATGTCCCAGAACAGATTCTTCTCGTTAAGAGGGACATGACTCTATAAAACCAAACACCCCTTGAGGAAGGGAATCAAACCTGCAGCCTTGTGGTGTACAGGACGATGCTCCAACCAACGGAGCCCGGGCAGGGTACCCCTTTAAGTTGTACATCCAAAGCGTGTGCCTTACCCCTCTCACCCTGGTCTGAGCCCTGGTCTGTCCCACTTCAGCCTCTAGAACAGGGCCTGGTGTAAGTAGACAGTCAATGATTGATCAAATGAGTGAACTATAGTGATGATGGGACTCTGCAGAAATGAAAACTTGACTGTGCTAGACAAATTGCATAGATGTCCACAGCGCTTTACCCGCCCTGGTCTATCCCTTCTGCAGCGTGGCTCTACTCCTCCCACCAAGAGATAAAGCCTATTTCCCTGCTCATTGATTTTGGACTGTTCTTGTGACTTCCTCTGGCCAGCAGAATGGGACAGGGTGCCGGTTCCCAGGACAGTGCCGGGCCTTACGAGACCTGGTGCTTGCCCTTCAGAGACCCTGCCTCCGCCCCGGCTCGCCTGCTGGAGGATGAGAGACCGCGTGGAGCACCGTTGAGTTGTCTCAGCTGAGAACATCCTGGGCCGATCAGCTTCCAGGTGCCTCACTAACTGATCACAGGTGCATGAGCACGCCTGGCTCAGACCTGAACAGCTGCCCAGCTCGGTCCAGCCTGACTTGTCAATCCACAGAAGGTGAGCTCAATAAACAGCTATTGTTTGAAGCTACTGTGTTTTGGGGTGTTTTGTTGTGTGGTGATAACTCACAGATGCAGGATCAAAGCCAGGGTTTTGATACAGAGAAGTGAATTGGTAGTGAAGGGGATCTGGGGACTGATGGATGGATGTGGGACACCAGGAAGAAGGTGATCCTGAGCCACCTCCCGAGACTCACCTGTGTGTCCAGTGAGGATGTGGACCACCTGATGCTCTTCCATGTCCCACACAGCCACGATGCCATCCTGGGTGCCAACCACCAGCAGCTTCTCTTCCAGGCTCCACGCCATAGCAGTGATGCCTGCAGCCCACGGAAGACAACAGTGAGGACCTCAGCTCCCATGTACAAGTGCTCAGCCATGCAGTCCTCTAATGGGTCCCCACTTCACAGACAGGGAAACGGAGGCATGGGCAGACTCAGTCCCTGTCCAGAGCCACACACTTAGGAAGTAGCAGAGCCAGGACTTCGAAGCCAGAGCTGTCAGACACCAGATTCAGATCTCGGCTGTAATGTTTATGTTGCCCTTAGGGACTAAGCCATAACTTGGTCATAAGTGTCTCTCTAGTTCAGTGGTTCCCACCCAGGGGCGATTCTGCTCCCTAGGGAACACTGGGCTGTAATGTGAGAGAAAAATGAACTATTTTATTTCACTTAAGCCGCTATTATTTTGGCCTTTGTTACAACATTTCAACTGTATCCTAACAAATACACAGTGTTTTCCATTAAACCAGATTCAGTCTCAGAATCCTTCTCAATACAGCATTATAGTGGCTGTTCCTAAACCAATTGTTCCATTAATTGTACTTAATGTTGCTTAGAATTTCTATTTTGGGAGCATTATGCCTTGGGAGTATAGCTTTCCCTACAAGGCAATGTGGCATAGAAATGTTCTGAGTTGCAATAACTGACATTTGAATCACAAGCTAATTGTATTCAGTGGCCTCCTGATTAATGCAAGAGATTGTGGGTGAGCAGAAAAAGGAATGGATGAATGGCAGTGGGCTGGTAGATGGATGGATGGATGGATGGATGGATGACTGGTTAGATGAGTAGGTGAGTGAATAGATAGGTATTAAATGGGTAGACAGATGAGTCAATTGATAGATGGGTAGGCAAACTGGTGAATGGCTGAGTGTATGGATGGGTGGAGGGTAAGTGAGTGGATGGAAGATGGCCAGATGAGGGAAATAGAAAGATAAGTGGTGTGGATAGAGGGTGGAAGGAAGGTAACTAATGGAAGTATGGATGGTGGTGGGTGGATGGATGGAAGGAAGGAAGAAACGTAGAAAGGGGGGTGGATGGATGGATGGATGGATGGATGGATGAATGGATGGATGGATAATTGATGGAAGGATGGATAAGACAGACAGATAGATATATGAATGGAAGAAAGGGAAGATAGGTTGATGAATAGATGAACAGATGGAAGGAAGGAGGCAAAAGGAAAGGAAGGAGGGAGAAAGAAAGAAGGAAAGAAGGAAGAAGGAAGAAGGAAGGAAGGAAGGAAGGAAGGAAGGAAGGAAGGAAGAAGGAAGGAAGGAAGGAAGGAAGGAAGGAAAGAAGAAGAGGGAGGGAATGAGGGAGGGAAGAAAGGACAGACGGAAGGAAGGAAGATCACATGGACAAATGGATGACAAATGAATAGAGAGAATGAAATTCTCTTGACCCACTGACATTCTGGTGCCCCAGGGAATCTACAAGTTCCATCAGCATCTCAGGGGCCAGTCAGGCACCAGCCCTTAGCTTCCAGACTTACTAGCTCAGCCTGCAAATTGCAGAAACTCTCTGTAGGATGGGCACTAAATTCTTAGAGACTAGAGCCCTGAGGCAGTTGGCATCCTCTCACTCTGGGCTCATTAGCAGTCTTCACACTAGTAATCTACAGTCCCTGTGGGCCAGAGAGCACAAGTCAGCATGAGACAGCGAGGGCAGCCTTGTGGGCACCCTCGGGGCCTCCAGCCTGGCAGAGGGGAGCCCCAGAGAGTAGCCTGAAACAACTATCCTCCACTGTTCCCCGGCAAGGGGGGACCTGGTAGGACTTTTTTTTTTTTTTAATATATTTTATTGATTTTTCACAGAGAGGAAGAGAGAGGGATAGAGAGTTAGAAACATCGATGAGAGAGACACATCGATCAGCTGCCTCCTGCACACCCCCTACTGGGGATGTGCCCGCAACCAAGGTACATGCCCTTGACCGGAATCGAACCCGGGACCCTTGAGTCCACAGGCCGACGCTCTATCCACTGAGCCAAACCGGTTTCGGCAGGACTTTTGCTACATGGGGGAGACCCACCTTTGTGACAGCCAGTGAGGGTCGCCCGGAGGGGTCCTCCTGGGGGCTGGAGGAATCCTACGAGAGGCACCAGCACAGGGTGTGGGCACTCCCGGAACCAGCGCTGGGCCTGTTGGCACAGCTCTCCCACCAGTGCCGGATGCGAGGTAGCGAAGAAATGGAGTCTGGCCAGGATTTCTGTGTATAGGATGCTCCTCTCTGCAACAGAGGGGACTCCAGTTAAAGGGAGGAGCTCTGCTTTTCCGGGTCAAGCACGCTCCCTTTTGCCCATCGATCCTCTCCTGCCTCTTATGCAGGTACATTTGTCCCTACTTCAAGTGTGCAAGGTGGTTCCCAGCCTTTGGGCCTCTGCCTGGAACGTTTCCTTCCCCTCCCCTTTCTCATGCCAATCATCTCATTCTCATCTCAGCTCAAAGGTCACTTCTGAAAAATAGCATTCTCCAGTCCAACCCTCCAGTCCACACAGTCCCCATGCTCAGGCCTTATCGCAGTTGCAATCTGGCATTTCTTTGTGTGTTTATTCAGGGCCCAGCCACCCCCACTACCCTAGACCTGGAGTTTCCTGGAAACAGGAATAATGTTTGTCTCGTTCGTTGCTGTGTCCTTACTGCCT